>NC_054702.1:67043239-67374652 GCF_016097555.1 Gigantopelta aegis
GAAAGTTATAGTTAAAGTTTGTTTTGTTTAATGACACCACTAGAGCACATTGATTTATTAATCATCAGCTACTGGATGTCAAACATTTGGTAATTGTGACGTATCTTCTTAGAGGGTACCCACTATATTATTAGTAGCAAGGGATCTTTTATGTGCACCATTCCACAGACAGGATAGCATATACCATGACCGTTGATATATCAGTCATGGTGCCCTGGCTGGAATGAGAAACAAGGCTCGACCTTAGTGGTAGCCCGAGATGTTTTGGCTACCAATTTCTCACTTTGGCTATCAAATGTCTAAACACAAGTCTGCCAGGCTACTAGCTTTAAAAAACAAACAATTTGCACATCCAGTTACTACACAATCAACAAGATGCTTAAACACCATACTTTAATATAAATAAATGATTTCTCTTTTTTTCTCTTTTAAATTTTTTAAAATTAAAATTATAGGGATATCAATTTTTACTTAGAGCTACCAGATTTCATAACCTGGTAGCCCAGCAGGTTACCACTGAAAAATGTTAAGGTCAAGGCCTGAAGAAATGTCTCAATGCATGGGCCCACTGACGAGCATCAGATGAAGACTTTTCCACTGGTCTATGTCCTGCCCCTCATTAATAAATAAAGTGAACTGTCAAACAAGCTACAGGCATATATTAAATACCTATTCACAGAATACAAACTGAGCAAAACAAAGTATTAAAAGCAGCAGCTGTTATCTTTACTAGCTAATAAGTGGGCATACCTATAATGGTCAACAACCTAAATTTCTAGATCAGTTTTAGTAACACTCAAGTGGTTTAACTTGTGGATAGATGTAACTATGTTATCACAGAAATGTCCATAACAACAGAAAAAGCTGAATGGAAGTAAGAAACTTACCACAGTCAAAAGAAAAGTTACCATAATGACACTCAACTTCATCACTAGAAGACTGTTCTTCATCTTCTTCAGAATCCGAATCTGATGAATCTTTTGGGAAAAACAGCAATATATACATATATTATTACTGGAGTGTTCTCGCTGCTCCATTTCGCCGCCCTCCTTTCACGTTCTCCGCCCTCCTTTATTTTTGTGCGCCCCTCTTTATTTTCCAGCACCTATCTCCGCTAGTTGAGTGTGTCGTTAAATTAAATATTTCTTTCTTTCTATCTCCGCTATTTCCAAATGCACACGTTTTTCCACACAAAAAAACAACGATCAGTCTGCACACTTGACATCAAAGGAAACAACCTGTGTTGTGTACGAAATAAGCAATTGACGAAACATGTACGACAGTTACCGTAACGTAATTTAATAGTATTTTTAACAGCCTCTATTTTGTCCCATATCTGTATCCATTTGTATGTTTAATAGACACAATAAAAGTTATATTTTATTTGAGTAATGAAAATATTTTTATTTTTTTACGGATTCGGCAATCTCCGATTGAAAGAAAACCTCACTTATTTGGCGCCAAATTTATCTCGTGATCAGAATGGTCGTTCTGTCTTTTGTTTCCACTAACTATCGTCTGATATTTTGTTCTCAGTTGCAGATATAATTGGTTGTAACTGATGATTTTTACTTTCTGTCATTCTGTTTATGCAGCAGTTCTTTATAAAATATTGTAAACTTTTCATTTTGGGGGGATATGAACACTTATAAAAACAACGGAAGTGGTAGTGTTTATCATTAAAATAATTTATCTTGGGTGCCAAATACACTGCCTTTACAAAAACAAAACTTTTTATCAGCTGGCGATAATATTTTATCACAGCGATCGATTCATTCGATGATGATGGAAATAACAAAAAATGTATCCGACATTAGGGGGTCACTTTATAAATATCTTTATTGTTTTTCGTATATCTTGAAATCTTTATTAAAAATAATAATATTAAAACTTTGATCAGTTCAGCAAAACCGATAACATCTTCGGTTCAATTAAAAGACGAGTCTGCTTGTATTTCGTATTTATAAACCTGTTTGCACTTTTTTGTTGGCAAAATAAGGAGTATGTCTTTTCACAAAGTGTACCAACACACAACAATATGGTAACCAAACTCTTCCCCTCCTCCCCCCCCCCCCTTTTTTTTGGCTTTTCGTTTATTGGGTGATTTTTGGTTGTTTCTTTTAAAGGGTGCGGTGCCGAGCAGCTGCCCTCCTTTAACTTTCACCCAGCAAGAACAATGTGGAATATTCAAGGTTTACCGTAAATATTCAATCAGTCACTGCATATGGAAGCATCAAATATAATTTTAACCTAAAAAGTAAAAATATAATTGAAATAAAGAAAATCTTGTAGCTTATACATATAGTAAAAGATTATTTTTACAAAATCTAGTCTTACCGACCTCACAGTATGTTTGAACCCTCAGGGAAAACAAAGCAGTTAAAATCTCTCATACAACATTAACTACAGTGAAACCCTTCCAAACCGGACAACATTGGGACCAAGCCAAATGTCCGGTTTTAAGAGGGATCCGATTTAGAGAGGTTAAGTTATGTCCTGGTTTTTAAAATGTCCGGTTTTGAGGGAATTCCAGTTTATAGAGGGTCCGGTCTTGAGAGATTTCACTGTATATAAGACAGACCAAACAAAAGAAAGTCAACATAAAGCATGTACTAGATAACCAGGGCATGTTGATAGGGTATAACACATTAGAGCAGAGTTGTTTGATTTAAATCATTGATTAAATCATGATTTAAATCACTGCAAAAAAATTCAAAAAATCATACATTTTGATTTTTTTGATTTTTATTATGTTTCATTTGATTTTTATGATTAATGCATTTATTTTTATTGATTATTTTGTAAACATGTGATTTATCAATTAACTTGCAGTATAAAAAATGAAGTGTTATTTAAAATCAATTGTTACTTACACTAGATAATTATTTTTACATACACATGTATTTATAATTGAATTGCAATTAGATTTCAACACCATGTAGTCTAACAAGTTATACTGATCAGTAACAATTCCCCCAAATCTATGATTGGGATGACCCTGGGAGATCAACACAACAGAAGGTGTCAAGTGAAGCCACTCTGCTTCAATGTGGTAAATTGGACGAATTTGGGAATGCTCAGTCAGATCTAACAGATGTGACTTGAAGTCACTGACTTCACGTGTCAAATCACCTTATATAGCCATCCTGGCTAAACACCAAGTACTTAAACATTAACTCAATAATCCCCAAAATGCATAGAAAAGATGTGGCTTCACGTGTCGGATAATCTGACACGTGAAGTCACATCTTGCATTCAGGGGATTATTGAGTTACTGTTTAAGTACTTGGTACACTGTTTTGGACATTGGCAAGTAAACACATAAGGACATACCGTTTGCGACACTGAGAACACATTGTTTTTGTTCAATAAAAGTATTAAAATACTATTTCGTTGCCTCATTTCTAGATGTTCAAGGTATTTCCTTTCAGAATGCAGTGAAGCTTCCAAATCGTGTATTTAATAGGGAGCGAGTATTCAATTCAGAAGCTCCAAATTAAAGTAAAAAAAACAAAATCAAATAAATCTGATTTAAATTTTTAAAATCCGATTTAAAAAAAACAAAAATCAGATTTTTTTTATTTAAAAAAAACAAAATCATGATTTTTTTCAACCCTGCATTAGAGAGTATAGGTACTGAATGTCCATGCAGGGACTAAAAGAATCCTTCATATGTGTCCATGTGGGAGAGGGCTATTCCACCCAAGGGTACATAATTTGTTGTCAGGGACGAGGCTTGCCGAGTCCCTGACTTCATATTATGTACCCGAGGGTGGAATAGCCCTGTCCCACATGAATATATAATGGAGGATTATTTTTCTCCCATCCAGTAGATGAAAAACAAGCATTTTGGGAAAACATGGAAAACCTACATTTTTTATTTTTTATCTTACAATAAAATAATCATAACCATTGAAAAGATTGTACCCAAAAATGGTTTATACTACATGTAGAAGTATAAACCGAAAATGATAGTATAATTTCATTATGACAGCAAGTTTCCTTGTTTTTATGAAATATAAAAAGCATTTCTTGCGTTATTTCGCCGTCTACATGACGACACCCAATGTTAATATCAGCTCAAACAGTAGAAGTCACGTGGTCATGCAAGACTGATTTATTCCGCATGGGCTGACGTCATGGAATATGCCTGTCTTGCATGGCTAGGGATGGGAGAAAAAAAGATTCGTGACAAAACGTCTTGTCACCAATATAGGACTGTGAGTAGAGCGATTCAACAGTTCATCAAGCCCAATTGGTGACTCTTTTGTTTTATCGTGAAAGTGGACGAGAAGGAATACAGATAAACTGAACTCGTCAGAATCTGATGACAATACACAATGTGCTCAGTTGTCTGGTGGTCGATTATGGGATGAAGTGACGTCAGCTTCTACCATCTCCTGTATGCACAGTATAAACAAATACAGTAATTTATGACAAGGTGCTTCCCTTTGATCAACCGGACTTGTAAAACAACATAAACGACTTGATAACTATTCAACTAAATGTATTTCAATTTGCATTAACAGAACAAAATGGGGTTATAGTATTTTTCTCTCTTAAAATTCCAAAGGAAAAAAAAGCATACTATAGTAGGCTATGTTGGAGCAAACATGACCGCTCACGATACCCATGTAATAATTTACTTTTCTTTAGGACTATCCAATTGGTCAGTTCTGTGATTTTAGATGGGAAAGTCTACTTAAAAATCAAGAGTTTTACAGAATTATTTACCGTAATAAAGCATGATGGCTGATAATGTCCATTATCATTTTAGGGGTGTCAGGTAATTTCACCACACCCTGTGATGTTAATAACCTCGATACATATTTTTGTGTCTATACGGCGATAATTAATTGTCTTGTCTGGTTACCAACCAAATATATACCTGTCAATCAGGAATCACAGGTGGAGGCAACTACACAATAGACCAATTAACTAAGAAAACACTCCCGATTATCATTTCAGGACGTAGGTTACTGGACAAAACATGATTTGTTATTTCTACCACTTTGACAATGGTGGTTTATTGTGTATTGAAAAATAATATATACTTATTGCTGGCTTACTGGGATGGATATTATTACAGAAAATGCAATGCATGTCTGTTTCATCATCACTCAAAAATCAGGTACGTTTGTTTCATCAGTTCAAAGACTAATTCCTGACGTGACTAATTAAGTATTACGTAACCACCAGCTCGCCAGAGGGCGTATTTAACCATTTTATTAATTAAATATAACAATATATTTGTTGATATTAAGCAATAATGTGCATTATATATCGTTGAATATGCATACCAGTCCAAAAGCCTTGTGCAAGCATTCCTTTAAAGTGAATCAGAAAAAATTGGGGGTGAAGCTGCTCTTTCGGCAACCATTTTGTTCAATATCTTGAATTATAATTATTTATAATTTTAACAGCATAAATTGTTTCTTACCATCCCATTGAAAGTCTGCTAAGGATGACTTCAATCTCAGTTGTGATTCATCTAATAAAAAGATGGTACACATTTAGTACATTTAGAGACTGGTCTCGCATAAGGCCTTCTTTAAGCTATATCAACATTTAATATACATTCATAAACAAGATTCCCTCAAAGGCATCTAACATTCTTCATGTAATATATTTTACAAACTCGGGTGGTCTCTCATATAGCATTTTCTAAGTTAATCTATATTTGTATACCACAATGTTAAATTTAGGTTATAAACTAACCTTGCGACTCTTTGACACATGAGGGGCGGGATGTAGCCAAGTGGTAAAGCATTCGCTTTAGGATCGATCCCCGTCGGTGGACCCACTGGGCTATTTCTCATTCCAGCCAGTGCTCCACAACTGGTGTAACAAAGGCTGTGGTATGTACTATCCTGGCTGTAGGATGGTGTATATAAAAGATCCCTTGCTGCTAATCGAAAAGAGTAGATCATGAAGTGGCGACAACAGGTTTTCTATCTCAATATGTGTGGTCCTTAACTGTATGTTTGACGTCATATAACCGTAAATAAAATGTGTTGAGTGCGTCATTAAATAACACATTTCTTTCCTTCCTTTCCTTTGACACATGACTGGATGTACATGTAGGTATTTTTGTTTTAAAGTCTACAGAAGGTGCATTTATAACATTCTTATTGAACTGACTCTACGTGTAATTAAGCTCCTTCATATACAAAACGTCTTTTAAAAAATTCTGTTCTTGGGAGTGAGTATGTTCAGAACATTTCATGATGAGGATATGAGGTTGTGATTTTGAGCATAGGTACTTAAAGACAAGATAATAAACCATTTCCCAATGACACTAGTACATGATTCGGTTACTGCATAGTAAACCACTGTGATTCGGCTGCGGTATATTTAGCCACTAATTGATGTTGTAGACGAGTATGTGGAAGCTACTTTGTCACCAAATACCAAATGACTGGGAAAAAAATAACCTAGAAAGAAAGAAAAAAGAAAAAAAAAAAAAAAAAAAAGAAGAAGAAAAAAAAGAAGTTTGACGTAACTATCAAAATCAAAGAAAGAGAAGTTTGATTTGAACTATCAAAAAAGAAATAAAAATATTTGGATGTAAAATATGAAAATGAAGTTTGATGTAAATGATGGTGATTTTCACATCGAAAGCTTGTTTTAATCAAGAAATATCCTCTATTGTTCGGTTTTAAATGACAAATCAACGATAACCTACCTCAAAAATGAAATGAGAATATGTGTATCTTCTAATTATACACACTAAAAATACATAGACAAAACCACATACTGGTACCAGTTGTTTTGTCATGTTATTTATTACAAAAGTTTTTAGTTCGCAAGAATATTATACCACAAGACCGCACAGCAGTCGAATGGTATAAATCTTGTGCACTATAAACGAGTGTAATAAATAACATGGCAAAACAACTGGTGTGTGGTTCTATATTTATTACATACTGCCTTTCTATATTATTTCTTTATTACTATAGTAAGATTAAATGGGTATGTAATAAATATTTTTATTAAATGCTTCTGGTAAATACAACTATAAACTTTATAAAACTATTTTTTATTATCACAAATGATTTCTTACCTATCTCAGATATATCAAATGGCATCTTCATTTGTTCTGTCGACATTGGTTCTTCCTCCCCTGTTGAAGCCAAACATAAGATTTATAAAATCATGAAAAGTAACAAATATTTGTTTAATGAAAGACACAAAAAGGAATCTTTGTTTAAGGATTCCTGAGCACATTTACCATAGTAATCAGGACAGTACATACCATGGCCTTTTATATTCACTGGCAGGTGCAAGGGAGCACCAGCAGTCCGACCGTAGTCAGTAACAGGTGGAGGGTGGTGTGGTGCTATGGAATTTGGAATGTCCCGTAGGATTAAGCCAAAAGGGAAATAGTGCACATTTTGATGAAGGAATTTCGGCGCAATTTTGATGGTCATTCTAAAATAAAAGGTAGGGAGCTACGTGTAGGTCTGGATTTTAGTAGGCCGAGAGTAGCTCGTTAGAGATTTGTTAGATGAAGTGTAGAGGTTTGATTAATTGATGCAGTTGTCTGACAAAGGTGTAAATGGAAATTATAAATTGTATTGGACACCAGGTGTATTAAATTAAATGTAATATTGTATTGCATAATAGCTGCATAATGGAAAGTAAATTAGAATAATGCATATTAATATTTATGTATGTTAAGAGATGGTATTGACATGGTTGTATTTAATCCTTTCTATTCAAAGTGATTCTGCTATGAGACTTGATGTCGACAAGAATAAACAAATTCTCAACCCCACAAGTCGTTGTCCATTATTGAAATCATCGTTATTTTATAATGTAGACATTATACAATTCCATGTGTTAAGATAAATTTAAGAAATGGAAATTTCTAAACTTAAGTAACGGGAAATTTTAAGTTTAAGAAAGGGGAAACTGTCAAGAATGTACTTTATGACTTTACCTCCAAAGAATGAAAACCCCATCTCCTCTTCAGATACCTCTTCTGATTCCTCTTCCCTTCCGTCTTCATATGGAATGAGAAAATGAAAAATAACAAGCATTCTGAGAGTACTGCTGAAGCAATACATGTCCCATACCTGACCCAACAAAACTTTTTGTATCTCCTGAATTCATAGGCCATACAATCTGTGAAGTGGTTAAAATCACCATGAAAGTTAAATCTGATCAGTAACAGCAAATGATAAAGCTATATACAAAATTTCACCTCAACATCTCATGGTCTTCCGAAAAAAAAGTCTGGAAAACAAATTTTCACGTCGCCTAAGTTCAAGAGCCATAACTCCGTCAAGAATGGGTAAATCGCTATGAAAGTCAAACTTGAGCTGTAACAATACATAATAAAGCTATACACAAAGTTTCAGCTAATATTTCAAGGCATTCTAAGGCATTCTAAAAAAAACCATCTGAAAAATTACATATGGGACAGAATGACTGACGGACAGACAGACAGACAGAAATACAGATGGACGGTTGGACAGACGGATGGAAACCTATAGCCCCTTCAGTTGGACCAGTTGGGGACTAATAACATACTTCAACAGCAGACAGGAAGGAAATGTTTTATTTGATGACACACTCAACACATTTTATTTATGGATATATGGCGTCGGACATATGGTTAAGGACAACACAGATATTGAGAGGAAAACAGTTGCCACCACTTCATGGGCTACTCTTTTCGATTAGCAGCAAGGGATCTTTTATATGCCCCATCCCACAGATAGGATAACACATACCACAGCCTTTGATGTACCAGTTGTGGTGCAATGGCTGGAGCGAGAAATAGCAACAGCGGACAGATGCATTGGGCATGTTAGATGTCCTTTCCTAAATACAAAATAACCTTTTATTACAAGATCATTTTTTTTCACTGAGAGGTATTGATGCTATGGCCCATTTCACACAGTAACATTAGAAAAAACTAAGTGTTTAATGACACATTGATGTATTTATCATCAGAAAATATAAGTTGTCACACTAATTAAACAAAAGAAGTGCACATTTGTTTTGACAGTTAAACCAGTTGATGCTAACATTGGTTTATTAGCTGGCAGTATATATGTTAAAAATAAAATGCACCAAGTAATTATTTCACCTCTACATTGGTTACATTTTTCACATTAATATCCTGCTCGCATTAATTTCACCATTTACAGTATTTAGCAGTAGTGTTTCATGAAGTATTCAGTAGTGGTAGGTTGTCACACTGAACAAATGACTTTAAGTTAGTCGTCCCTCATTTCTTTAACAATGAAATGCGATTTTTTATATTCCCAACACATATTTTCATGCCTTAATATTATAGAATTACTAAAAGTATTACATCATTATTATAATACATCTTGACAATGAAAATAATGATCATTTGGTGGCCATCTTGTTTTACCATCTTCACTCATGAAAAGAAACCATTAATATGTAACTAGATAAGGGCACCTAAAGTGTATTATTCAGACATCAAGGGCTGTGTTAAATTGTGTTGAGTACAGTTAATGTACTTTAATAGGTTCTTATTATACAATGGACATAGGAAACATCAATAGAAACTGAAATAGTTTCATTTCTTTTGGCAATCATCTTGGTCAACAACTTGAATTATAATCTTTAAAAAATATAAAAGCATAAATTGCTTTTTACCTGTTTTAATTAACTCTCTTGATCTTGATCTTGACCTTGACCTTGATCTCAATCTCTTGGATTTTTTATCTGAATCTATAAATATAATATTGAAATATATAAATCAGCAAAAATAATACCTAATATTGTGATGGAAAAGGTAAACCTAAAATGCAGAATCACAGTAGATACTTGTAGATATATAGAGATTATTATCCTAGCTTGTGTGTTGTACTGATTTTACAAAACGAGTGTCAGGATTTTTGTATTGCCCCGAGTGAGAGCAAGGGTAATACATGAATCCTGACAAGAGTTTTGTAAAATCAGTATGACACACAAGCTCGGATAATAATGTCTATATATCTACAAGTATCTACTGTGATTCTTTACTACCTGCACAGTAGAAAAATCCTCCCGGTAGATAACATTTTTGTAATCATAAACATTTTGTTATCTACTTTCACTAAAATAACATAAGGGAAGTTACTCCGCCTTTTTTTTTTTCATTCGGAAAACTTCGGCTAATTTCGGTTTCCGACAATGTGACAGACCGAATTGTCCCGACTGTTTAAAACTGCCGAAGTGAGAATTATGGATATAGTTTAAAAAGTACATGGAGTTTATAAAATGGTGTGTTATTATATAGTTATGTTTGTTGGGAACAAGAGTACACTTCAAGGGATTATTTTTGTACAATTAATAAATGTTGTGTTTGACATAAAGTTACTCACAGAAAGGGGTATAATTCTGGTATATTTCACACGATGACAGTAATGAGGTTTTACTTATGATTAGTGGAAATACCATGTTTATAGCATTGTTATGATGATTTTAAATAAGTACCACACTACTGTTCTTCATTATAGTAAAAACTGAATATTAATTTATAAGATTTATATAAATTTGTCTTAGGTACACAAACCACAAATGATGATAACGTAACCTGTAAGTGTAATACTGTAATGTTTACATTTTTTGTTTGTGTTCTAACATTTTTGGATAAAAGAGTTATTTTTTTAAATATGTATTAAATCATAATATTTAAACTTTACAGACAAAATTAATAATAATAATGTATATGTATATATACACACAGTTGAATCCTGTTGGCTCGAACCTCGTCGGTGCTCAAGAAAGTGTTCGACCCATTGGGTAGTTTGACCAAACCATTCGGTCAACATCGGACATTTCCGTAACATCAGTTAGAAAGTTGGAATTAGATACAAATTATGTAATACATGTAAATGCACTGAAATAATATAAATAAATGGCAAATTCGTAATCTGTATTTACATGAATTTATTACTAAATTTTTTGAATATTTTAACAAAAAAAATGCCAAAATAGCACTGTCCACTTTCCAGCAATGTAGTTGTGTTCAAAGTAACACTTTATGCTGAGGTCTGTTTGTGCACTAATTGTTTGATTGATATCATGGTTCATCTCACAGTTACCACACCACGATCTGTACATGAAAGATCATTACCGATAGCTGCTTAACAAACAACATGACAAGTGTGGTAACAAAAGGATTGCATGGCTGTTGTTGCAATTCCCCAATTCATCTATAGTTTGTTATGCCTAAATAATTAACCCGAAGGTTGTAATAACCAACTGCGCAAGTGCAGCAATTGCTGGTCCTGTTGGTGGTTTACCATCTGATATTTGATGGATTAACAGTTCGAGGGAAATATAGCTGTTAACACAGATGGGATCGATAATTTAGTTTGAGCAAAAGCTTATAGTCGACACTGGACGTGTCTGACCCATCAGCAGTTAATATAAGGGTTTATCAAACAAAAAATTCAGGACTTTGTTTTTGGTTCGAGCGTTGTGGTGTGTTCGACCCTTCTGAGATCGATCAAACAAGATTCTACTGTATATATATATATATATTTTTTTAATTATTATTAATTTTTTAATTAATTTTAAGAATTTTCCACAGAAATGAGTTGAATAACTCATCATAATTTTAGCTGCATGCTCTAAGCACAAGACTGTTCTATCCTGTATGATTACCATAATCTTTAAACCAATCAAATTATGAATTAGGTCATAAAAATACACAATGGCTATTTGGTGTCAAACAAAGGTAAGTACACTGAATATGAATATGATTAAATTAAAAATCCAACTTATATATTATGTCAAAAAAACAAACAAACTTTTTTTAAAAAGCTGTGGATAAAAACATAATACAATAGTGTCCAATTCCGAATGATTTTAAGTCCATAACTACCTAGTAGGGCACTTGTGGTCTGTTTTGTTTTTAGCATGTACCCTCAAATTATTTTCTGGCAAAAAGCCTGCGAAGATATACTAGCAATTTGCTATAGAAAAAGAGATGCAAAGCCATGTGTTAAGCTAAATGTAAGAGAGAAAATGTCCAATTATGACATTACTACCAAACAATGAAATCCTGGCCAGCCATTCAGCAGATTCCTCTCTCTCGTCTGATTCCTCTTCCGACTCATCTTCTGATTCCAATTCCATGTTGCCGTCATCTGGAATGAGAAAATGAAATATAATAACATACTACAACTGACAGATGCATTTAACATAACACTGAGACAGAATAATATAACGGTTACCTTAGTTCTTAACTCTGCTAGTTACTTTATTCTAAGAGTAATTAGTAAACATTAAACAAATTTAAAAAGGAAAATAATATTTTTTATTATTCTTTTAAAAAAAAACCTTCTGGCTACTGCAGGCGAGATATCTTGCCCGAAATACTGCATACTCTATACAGTGCATTCCCCAATTCATATTTCCCACCGTTTAGCATAAGGCACTCACCAGAAATTATTTTTATCAGACAGGAAATAGTTTGACTGACAGTATGACTGCTTTTGTATTTCGTTTTTCAATGAAAAATACCTTACAATTTTGAGTTAAAAAAGTGGTTTTCATTAAGTTTTTTAGCTTGACAACAATGGTGGCAAGTCACGTCATTTTAAGGAATCAACAACTGATTGTGACTGATAATTTGATAATAAATTTGATAGTTTTACCAACAACAAAAATCACCAAATATTGGGATATGAGTCATAGTTCTTTTTCTTTTTTTAATTCTGGTCAGAAAACCACTTTTATTGGGAATAATGAAAATAAATACTGGACAGCTGGCCACAAGTGCCCTTAAGTAAACACAACTTTTTTTTTTTGCCTAATTTTAATCAACATTAACTGATTTAAAATGTCAAAAAAATCTGAAAAACCCATGAAAATAATACTTACCAATTCAAATATGAACTTTATTTTGTGTATTTATAATAAATATAAGTGAATATATGTGAGTAAAAATTATAAACTTGTACCCACTCAACGTCGGTTTTGTACAACACAACAACAACAAAACAACAACAATGTATAGCAGTTTTCGTTTTCTGAGTAAACATTTTTTGAAAGTTCAGTAAAATTTTATTCTAATAACAATTTCATCATAATATTTGGGGTGGGATTTATCTCAGTCAGTCGAATACTCGCTTGAGGTACTTGCGTCGCAGGATCGAACCACCTAAGTGTATCCATTTAACTGATTGCTGGTTTTTCTTGTTCCAACTAGTGCACCATAACTGGTCAAAAACCGTGGTCTAACTAGACTATGTACTTTCCTGTCTGTGGGAATGTAATAAATGTTTTTACATTTCATTTCCTTTGTTTTAGCAAATGAGTCTGCTTTTGATGTATTTTCCTTACTTTCGTGGTAAGGTTATGTATGGCAACAAGGTGATTATAGGGCTCAATATACTGAAAGAATGGCTGTGTCTGTGAAAACTGGACAACATAATAAACATCCTTAAAAAGGTTACACCATATACAACATTCTTTCCTTTATCCATATGCATATTATCTTGTACATGATGATTTTTCTTCCTGCAAATGTCTAAAATAATTACCAATACATACTATGAATATATCAAGATGACAATGTAATGTGCATAACGTAACAAACAGCATCTTTATGAATATTTGTAAGTTGTCAAAAAATAAACTGTTGGATTGTAGATTATATCCAAAACACTCTGTGTTTGGTACATGTATGCTCATCTCTTTCAGGCTTTCGGATTTCACGAAATCTATCATTATTGGTACCATATAGGTAGTGTGTAAAATCACAGAATCAAATTCCCCCCCCCCCCCCCCCCCCCATGATTATTATATCGAGTACGACTATTCAACAAAAATAATATATAATTATTTTTTAAAAACAGTTTCTGATAGGTTCCCATGATCACAAGGCACAGAAACGAAAAAGTATTTCCCATGAAATTTGAAATCCTATGGCCTGCTCTTTCTTATAAAGAAATATAGTGATTGTAATAAATCTGCGTGTGAATCAATTTTATTAAAGCTGTATTGGTACTATGTGCTGTGAACATGCCATTTTTGGCAAAATAAATTTAAATTTCTATGGCAAAATAAATGTTGAAAAAAAAGGAGAAAACACTGCGGTAATATCCACGACATTGCTGATTACTGTGGTTAATTATCCTGCAGATATGGTGAAACTTCATTAACCTAGATGATATGTTTTTTCTATGAAGTATCCAAATTATTACATTTCTACAATACTGCATGGCTATAAGGTTAGGGATTTTCAAAACTATCTTAGTGCTATAAAATCATAAAACCATCGTAGGCTATGATGTCACTACAGTACATGCCATAGTGATGTCATAGCTAAAGACGGTTTTATGATTTCATAGCGCTAAGACAGCTTTTAAAATATAGGCCTAGCATATCTGTATCTGAATAGTTGTCTCCCTTGAATTACAAGCTGTATGTAATAGATGTACATGCATTTAGCATTCAATTTTGTGTTTCGCAAAGTATTCAATAATAACATACATTCAACAATAACATACATTTTCATAACATGCAGCATGCCATAATATTACAGGAAAATAATTTTCTGGAATAGCTATAAGACAATCTATAGTCCGTCACATAATTCTAGAATTTAAAAAAAAAAAATTTGTAAATAACTTCAGTTTGGTTTGACGTAAGTAGAAAAGTAAACATGTTTTGGAAATAACACAAAACTACTATTTTTGTGTGCAATTTACAAATCCATCAGCTCAGAAATAAATAATTTGCAGTAAATTTCATAGTATGAAAAAAGTGTTCCCTATTGGACGAACTATATGTCACAGCAAAATAAAAGAAAGCAAAGGGTGATAGATCCAGTGTCCTATTGCACCTTAGGTAACTTTGAGCGATATATCCCGTCCATTTTCTGAAGGAATAAAATATGTCAGGTCGATTGTGATGACATTCCATAACTTAAACTGGCATCATATTAGTGGTGGCAGAAGATCCTGTCCTAGATGGAAGAGTTGCATGGCGGTAGTCAGAACCAGTCCCCATGACAGTCGTATGCTATAACAGCTTGCTCTGAATGTGCACGTTAAACACCTTGAAGTGAACTGTGGTAGAAGTTATCTGATTATGTTACCAAACATTTATGATTACACAACTTGATGTACCTTCTTCATGTTCTTTAGACTTGTTGTCTGCTCCTTGATATCCTGGTCCTTGCTCTGCTGGTCCTCCTCTCAACCTTAAAACTAGGAACACTGTGGAATAATCAGTAATGCTATAGTCAGCCAGAGTTCCGTCATCATTGTCGAGCAGTTTGCCCCCAAACACCAGTCGCTGCTGGTCGGGTGGAATTCCTTCAGCATCTTGGATCTTTGCTTTGAAATCAGCGATGGTGTTGAAAGGAGTCAAATCAAAGCCGATAGATTTTCCTGTTAGTGTTGTAAGAATCACATGTCTCGCATCATCTTCGACTGCAGGAAAGGAACACTGTTGTCAGACATTTGATGGTAACTGTGACTTGTGGCTTAAGCTAGTGCTAGTATGGCAATTACTCCTCAGCCAAAATCTGTGCTACTACTGCTGCTGCTCAAGACTATTGTCCTGTTGGCAGAGTTTAAAAAGAAAAATGCCACTTTCCCAGATAGAGGAAAACACATCATATTTGATATACTACTCATGGATGACTAGTGGTAAGAAGAGAGAAAAAAAAAAAGAAGGGTAAAATTGAATAATTGTGATTTTGTTTTATGCCATTGCTGATGCATGGCAACCTTGTAGTTTCTAACCAGACAGCAACATCCGTAAACTATCTTCTCTTAATGAGTGAGGTCTGTTTTCATATCTGATCAAAAATTACATAACTTTACAGATTAGACTTTGAGAAAAGCCTGCTTACATGTAAATGGGTAAAAAATTAAATCCAAAATGACTACAATGAGCTTTAACGAATCAAATCTTTTGGAGAATTGTGAAAGGAAGCAAAAAATGTTTTATTAAAAGGGACATACTCTAGTTTTTAAACACTAATGCATAGTTTTGACTATTAGAGCCCTTTTTGATAACTGAAATCATACTTTACTTTGAGTTTTTTGTTTAGATTATCCATTTCCATACATTCGAAGTGTTTTTGGTCATCCCGGTGTTTTTAATATCACAAAATACATTTCTTGTATTTTTAAAAACGCACGCGTGTCTGAGAAGTAACAGTTATGCAGTCAAGTTTTAGTCTATTTTTAGAGGGTATTTCACCATGTCAAAGTCACAGACTCAGGTTTCACCCAATTGTAACTTTAACCAAATGTGTTACAGGTTTGTAGATTAACTACCATATTTTCCCATGTATTATGCGCACCAATGTATAATGCGCACCCCCCACAAGAAATAAAAACATGCACCACAATATAATGTGCACCGGTTTTTTTAAACCACACAATCAATGGTGAATACAAGATGTACCGTTTTCCACCTGTCATCAAAATTAACTGAAAGCAAAAGCAGCGGTATATTCAAGAAACAAAACTTAAGTTAGGTACTTGCGTACATACACCTACATATCACACAAAACATGGGCTAGTACTTGCGTACTTACATATCACACATGCATAAATCAAGACAAAAGTATATACCCATACACTGTAAATGACTAATAAATAAATGAAAACAAAAATATAGCATATTACATTTGGTTCTCATGTCTAACGTGAATGCGCAAGATTTCTAATTTTACAGTGTCGTATATCTCTGGTTTGACGGAAATGGCCAAATTAAATCTCATGGAAATTAAAAATATTTACGGTCTATTTTTGTGCACTTTTTGGCAAGGAATGGATGCTTTTGTATATTTATTTTACATTTATTACAACCATCACAAGTGAAAAGCGATTTTTAAAGGTGTTTTAGCATTTCGTTGTAATGAACACCATCAATAACCTGTAAACTACTGATGGACAATTTTTTTATGGGTGATGGCTGGACATTTTTAAAAGAAATTTTTATTGTTATGTATAATGTGCACCCTCATTTTTAAACTGTATTTTTTTTGGAAAAAAAAGTGTAGTTAGTGTGCATTTTCATGGGCTGAAACTAGGGTCTGTCCCTTTAAGGACACACACAACACCTTTTTATTTACAGTTAAATGGCATTAGAGATATGGTTACGGACCACAAATAATGAAAGAGGAATCTGCTGTTGACATACCATATAGGCTACTCCTTTTTATTAGCAGCAAAAGAGTCTAAGTTGTAGTATTTTCTTTATGAGCCAACACATTTTTAATCATAGCACTAATGAGTCTGAAGAGAAATTTTAAAATAAAAAGTTTATTTGTTTGTTTTGTTTAATAATGACACCACTAGAGCACTTTTTACCATAGTATGACATCCAATAGCCGATGTATTTTGCGTGCTGGGGTGTCGTTAAACATTCATTCATTCATTCATTCCACTAGAGCAGATTGATTTATTAATCATCGGTTATTGGATGTTGAACATTTGGTAATTTTGACACGATGTCTTAGAGAGGAAAGCCGCTATATTTTTTCATTAGTAGCAAAGGATCTTATATATGCACCATCCCACAGACAGGATAACACATACCACGGTTTTTGATATAACGGTCAAGGTGCACTGGCTGGAACGAAAAATAGGCCAATGGACTCACCGATGTAGATTGACCCAAGTTTTCAAATAAAGAAGAAACTGCAAAAATTAATGTATTATATACATATGGCTGGTGTAATTCAAGGTAGTTGCTATATGCAAACATGTACAACCCCCTCTCATTTTTTTTACATCATTTAGACAACATAAGACACTATATTCCATCCACATTTCATGCATCTTGGTGAAGGGGTTTTAATTATTTAAAGCATTAAATTTGTTTCCTGAAAAAAGAAGTTTGCATGAGACCTACCTTTTGGTACCTTGTAGATACTGTAGACCCCCACCAACCATAAATAGGTGAAGGGTGTTTTGATCCAGCAATTACTGAGATGTATAATCAAATCGAACAGTAAGAATAATAAATGTAACAATTACAATTGGGTTCCTAAAACATTAAATACTGTAAATCAGCAAATGTTAGCGAGCATAAACTTTTATCTAGTACAGGGTTTCTAGAATTTGTATAAAATCCACTAGCCATGGGTTCAGTGATTTTTAAAAATTTACTAGCCACAATTAAAAATTCACCAGCCCTACTTTACTTTAAGTTGATACAATTTTACTAAATAATAGTAATAATCAGATATGTTACCTAAAGAGCTTTAAAACACTAACAATGGGGGGTTCGGGTGGGGGCAGGATATTTATATTTACAAAATAGACTTAAATGCAACATTTGACCCCCCCCCCCCCCCAAAAAAAATCACTATAGCTGTCGGGCATAGCAATAGTAGTTATTTACTAGCCCAACATTGAGTATCACTAGCCATGGGAGTGGGGCTACCATAATCTAGAAGCCCTGTCTGGCATGGCAATAGTAGTTATTTACTAGCCCAACATTGAGTATCACTAGCCACGGGAGTGGGGCTACCATAATCTAGAAGCCCTGTCTGGCATGGCAATAGTAGTTATTTACTAGCCCAACATTGAGTATCACTAGCCACGGGAGTGGGGCTACCATAATCTAGAAGCCCTGTCTGGCATGGCAATAGTAGTTATTTACTAGCCCAACATTGAGTATCACTAGCCACGGGAGTGGGGCTACCATAATCTAGAAGCCCTGTCTGGCATGGCAATAGTAGTTATTTACTAGCCCAACATTGAGTATCACTAGCCACGGGAGTGGGGCTACCATAATCTAGAAGCCCTGTCTGGCATGGCAATAGTAGTTATTTACTAGCCCAACATTGAGTATCACTAGCCACGGGAGTGGGGCTACCATAATCTAGAAGCCCTGTCTGGCATGGCAATAGTAGTTATTTACTAGCCCAACATTGAGTATCACTAGCCACGGAAGTGGGGCTACCATAATCTAGAAGCCCTGTCTGGCATAGCGATTGAGTATCACTAGCCAAGGGAGTGGGGCTACCATAATCTAGAAGCCCTGTCTGGCATGGCAATAGTAGTTATTTACTAGCCCAACATTGAGTATCACTAGCCACGGGAGTGGGGCTACCATAATCTAGAAGCCCTGTCTGGCATGGCAATAGTAGTTATTTACTAGCCCAACATTGAGTATCACTAGCCACGGGAGTGGGGCTACCATAATCTAGAAGCCCTGGTCAGTATAAAATGTCAGTGAATTTAGTGGGGCCATACAAGACGCTAATATTTCACGATGCTAATTAATTTAAAGAGACGTACAACAGACTGTTCCGAAGAAAACAATTGCGACTGTTTTTATGGTGATTAACCGTACAAATTAACAACAATGGTTACATGCTATGGATTAAGCCAAAAGGATAGCAAATAACAATTGTTGGTTAGCAGGCTCATTACTGCAATTTTCTCCTAAATTTAAGTTGTTTGTATGCTGCATAACAATGAACATCAAAAGTTATCAAAATTATTATTTCATTTGATCCTACAATTTAAGCTAATGTTGTTGGGTTTTTTGTTAAGTTTTTGATTTAATAACCTTGTTAAAGTTTTATGTCAGTAATATGTCACTTATTTGGATTGAGCTGAATTTTAAGATAACTTAATAAATATACAGTAGTCAAACACTTACCCAACATTGAAGAACTGTCTTCTTCACTCTCATCTTCACTTTCTTCTGTACTCTGCTGTTGATATAAAAAAAGGAAAATTATATTACATTATGTTTAAACATAAAACAATTAAATATGATGGGAAAAAAAGAAGAAGAGTAAGGTACAATATAATCTGTACAGTCATGCATATACACACATTTTAAGCTCCAAATCAAGTTGGGGCGAGATGTAGCCCACTGGTACAGCGCTCGTTCGATGCGCGGTCGGTGTGTTAGATTGATCTCTGTCGGTGGGCCCATTGGGCCATTTCTCGTTTCAGCCAGTGCCCGACGACTGGTATATCAAAGGTTGTGGTATGTACTACCCTGTCTGTGGGATAGTGCATATAAAAGATCCCTTGCTGCTAATCGAAAAAGAGTAGCCCATGAAGTGGCAACAGCTGGTTTCCTCTCTCAATATCTGTGTGGTCCTTAACCATATATCTGACGCCATATAACCGTAAATACAATGTGTTGAGTACATCGTTAAATAAAACATTTCTTTCTTTTTTTCAAAATCAAGTTATTAAATAAATATCTACAATGATGGAAAGAAAGGAGGGAACACGTGATATTTGAGATGACATTAAATCCATTACTAAGAGTAGTTACACCTGAACACACACGGATATATTAATCAATGTGAGATTGAATGTCAGTAATACAGTCAATGTTTTGTTTGATTATTTATGTTCCCTTATTTCACCACACGATGAGTATCAAAATTCATATATGAATTAATAGCAAAAAGATTTTTTAAAAACCCTCTGCATGCCTCTTACTAGAGTCAAAGGAGTTGGTTCAGTATTTTGTATATAGCTGTTTGGCAGATCTATACAGTAACTATATTGTTATCTTATCATGTGTGTCTTGTGAGCCTGTGTGCATCCGTCTGTGTGCGTATGTGTGTGTGTGTGTGTGCGTGCGCATGTGAACATGTATATGAATGTAAATGTGTGTGTGCTTGTGCGTGCGTACACGTGTATGTAAATTTATGTCTGTGTGGCATATTGCTGCAGATATGTGTATTAAATCTCTGTTGTTTACTGTTGTTATAACTGGTTCATATGTTTGCTTTCTCTTTCTTTTGTTAAATGGGAACCTGTCCCCTTAACCAGTGTACTCATACAATGGTTGCAATAAAGATTGTATTTGTATTTTATTTATTTCCATCAGTATACATTCAAATCTATCCTAGCGGGGGGACAGGACATAGTCCAGTGGTAAAGTGCCTGCATGATGCACGATCGGTTTGGGATCGATCCCCATCGGTTGGCCCATTGGGCTATTTCTCGATCCAGCCACTGCACTACGACTGGTATATCAAACGCTGTGGTATGTGCTATCCTGTCTGTAGAATGGTGCATATAAAAGATCCCTTACTACTAATGGAAAAATGTAGTGGGTGTCCTTTCTAAGACTATATGTCTGAATTACCAACTGTTTGACATCCAATAGCTGATGATTAATAATCAATGTGCTCTAGTGGTATCATTAAACAAAACAAACTTCTTCTGTGCTAGCAGCTACCTGTAACCAGCAGTCACCTGCCATATTATATCAAAGGGATATTTTTACCAATAGCGACAAGGTGCAGCAAATAACTGATCTTCACACCTTCAGGACTACTAATACCCATTCATTCCAAACATGTCTATGGGGTATCAATTAAAAATGTAAGACTCTGGAATGCATTTAATTGCCTCTGGGTAGGCTAAGCTTAACACTTGTAGAGTCACTTACAATAAAAACATTTCAAGATTTCATCAATATACCAATATACCCAACATTTCGACATCATCACGCTGCCTTCATCAGGCAATTGCAATTCCCTTAACTGTCTTATGTAACAGGTAGATTATCTTTACTTGGGATTAATAGCTGTTTAATATAATTTTTTATAGACACATTTTGTAAACGTGTGTACCCAACATTTCGACAACATCACGCTGCCTTCATCAGGCAATTGCAATTGCCTCAACTGTCTTATGTAACAGGTAGATTATCTTTACTTGGCATTAATAGCCGTTTAATATAAGTTTTTATAGACACATTTCTTTCTTGTTTTATGTAAAGAACTTGAATACACTCATTACCATCTCCTTTAATTCAGAAAGAAATTTAGCCAAATTGTTCAAGCTCTTCGTTTTCACCATGTAGCTTTCCTCACTTAGAGTATCTAGCTCAGCAACAGCTGCTGAAAAATCAAAATGATAATAAAGGGTACACTGTTATATGCTTGTCATCTCACTTCTTCACGGAGGTGGCGCGATGTAGCCCAGCGGTAAGGAGCACATCTTATGCATGGTCGCTCTAGGATCGATCCCCACCGGTAGGCCCCTTGGGCTACTTCTCATTCCAGCCAGAGCACCACACGACTGGTATATCAAAGGCTGTGGTATGTGCTATCCTGTCTGTGGGATGAAGCTTATAAAAGATCTCTATTCACTAAAAACTAACCCACTGTCCTGGATAGACAGACCAAATAGCTGAGGTGAGTGCCCAGAACAGTGTACTTGAACCTTAATTGGATATAAGCATGAAAATAAGTAGAATGGAAAATGGAAAAAATGTAGCTGGTTTCCTTTCTAAAATTATATGTCAAAATTATCAAATGTTTGACATCCATTAGCCAATGATTAAACACTTTTTATTACCCCAGCAGGCACTCATAACGGGGGAAATAAAAATCATAATTTCTCACTGAAAAATTATCATGCATTGGTCTAACGAACAATACTATTGGACGATTTGACGCTTACAAACCGTGTCGGTACTAAATATGATGTTATCACGATTTGGCAAACACACACAATGACGTCATGTAGTTTTAACGAGTTTGCGTTTACGGCTGTCTGTTTTTGGTGTATAACTTTATAACAGAATGTCATTTTAATGCAATTCATTATAGATTTTGTACCAGAATAAAGAGAACTTTTGTTTTTGAAAATTATCTATGAATGTTATTAAATTACAAAGTTATAGTAATACTCAGAACACTGCGTAAAGTGGTTTATATCGTTCCTATACATGTATGTGCATGCGTGTTGAAAATAAAGGTTTTAGAGAAACAATAGCTCAGGTAATAAATAGAATAACAAACTCGGCACCAGTTATTATCAAATTTATATCCCTCGTAAAATAATTGCCAGGCAGCTCAGGTTGGTTATTTCTCAAAACAGTATCCAATGAAAGTTTGATTTGTTTAACAACAGCACTTAATTACAATGTAAGCACATTGATTAATTAAACATGAGCTACAGGATGTCAAACATATGATAATTCTGATGTACATTTAGTCTTTAGACAAACCCAGTAACCATTTTCCATTAATAGTTAAGAATCTTTTATGTGTACTTTCCCAAAGACAGGGCAGCACATACCATGGCTTTTGATTTACCAATCATGGGGCCCTGGCTGGGATGTGAAGAAACCTAATGAGTCTGCCTAGGGGCTTCGATCCTAAGAACCATTCACCTCAGATGAGCGCCCTATCGCCTGATCTAACTCCTGCCCCAAGTATACATTGAACATTTCTGCGTTTATTTAATAAAATGGTTACAGGGAGCATAAACATTTATTCATACAGGAGCATTAAAACATTACGTTTCTGCATCTAGAAAAGAAAAAAAGATGGTGAAAATTGATCACTTGTAAAAGTTTAGTGCTAAACAACACACACATTACTGTCTTCAGTTTGTATAGTGATCATATAAAGGGTAGAAATGTGACATACACAGAGCATCTATTAACAGTGAGCACAATTCAGTTGATATAAAAACTATACACCTTACATACACAGACAGAAACTCCTCTAAAAAGTCTGGTTTATAAGGTGTACCTGGTTAGAGAGGTTCTGTTTTGTACCAATAGATTAAAAACATCTGGTTTTAATGGAATTCTGGTTTACTGACAGTCCAGTTTTGAGGGTTTCATTGTATTAACATTATATAATATGTAAATAATTTTATGACTGCATTGCACAATTTTTAAAACTGTTTTGAGTCAGTATTTTTATAATCACAAAAACTTACAGTTTACAATTTCATTAATACAGTCAAATCCGCTTATTTGGATGTGCCTCGTGCAACAAAAATATATTCAAATAAGCGGCATATTCAATAAACCGAAGGTACAGTTTCGACATACGATATACCCAATTAAGATCTCTTGTTGATTTATGCAAACCCTAATTACGATTCTCCCAATTTGGGCCTCATGACATGTGGAATTTTCGTCAAAAACCGGTAAGTATTTTGTGTTAATAAAATACCAATTCCAAGTTCCATATTGTGACTCTGTTATCATTATCAAGTTTGTCTATAAACTTGATAAATACAAGAGGCAACAGTTAATGCCGTTTGTACGCCTAGAAGTAGAAGTGACTAAACATCTAATGACCTAGATAAAACCACCGGAAGCTCAATTAGACTGGCCACAGTCAAATAATTAAAAGGCCGTTATTAACTTCTTGATAATTAAACGGCCGTTATTAAATTCTTTGTACATTTGTAAATCAAGTGCAACAAGACCCCACCCCCACCACCCAATATAATCTTGAATAAGTAGTCATTTCCATGTTCTGTATTTTACCAGGACGTCTATCTGACTATTATCTGTGTGCATTTGTAACTGATTTGACAGGTAAACTAGACTGGCCAAAGTCAAATAAGTGAAAGGCCGTTATTCAATGTAACAGAAGGAAAAACACAAACACAAACGCTAATATTGGGCCCGATATTGGAATGTCTTTTTGTCTGGCGACGGAAAACCATTCTGATAAGGCCTTCTCCACATTGGCTGCTTTTCCCGTTCTCTGTCTTTTTCGTTCTGGGTTAGCATTGGCGAGATACTGGGCACATATCTCGTCGTATTTCTGAGCCAAAGATAAATCGTTTCGTTTCCGTTTATTTGCCATGTTGACATTGTGAAAAAAAAAAGTTCTTGTCAATATTTATAGCCAAAAGATGATTAATCCAACTTGCTAAGAAAATCTCCTACAACTTACCTTTTGTCGGCATTTAACAATTTAAACAGTAATCACCATAATCGGTCACCCCAAATGGGGCCTCACATTGTGAGCTGCAGAGGAAAAATCATGTGATCAAAAGATCCCGCTAAAAATAACACTAGTAGCAAACGGCTTTTGTTTGTTACTGTCACCGACAATTCATAGAGAAAAATATCTGACAAGTGTTTATTTATGGATTAAACATACACTGCTTCAAAAGTGGCCGACATGAGATTAAGGGATGCCTGCTTACGAAACGCACGTGGCCGCCAACAAGGTGGGAATGACCGACTTTGATCCTTGATTGTCCTGCATTGTCTCGGCCATTGGGTCACATTTGAGATGAATCTCAGAGTTCATGGATTAATTACGATGTAATTAGGAAATGTATTGATTAATAACGAGTCATCCGAAATAATTTAAGAAACAAGAAAACAAGTTTGTTGTAAGTCTTTTTCTTTTTTTTTAACAATGAAATTAAATAAAATTAAAAGTATTCATTTCTGCATGTACGATAGTATGGTATTACGTACGATTATAAATTTTACAAAAACACATCAAGTAACACAAACTTTCCTATGTTTTACATGCAATTGCCATTCGGCAAGGATAATTTTATATTCAAATATCCGAAAACACGTTAAAAAACACATCCAATTAACCGTTGGATTTTGTATTGTCATAATGGCAAATGGTTCCGTGCAGGACAAACATATTCAAATATCCGAAATATACAATAATCCGACATCCAATTAAGTGGATTTGACTGTAGTACTTACCATCAAATGCGGCTTGGCACACAGATATCGCTTTGTCCTCATGTCCAAGGTTGTGTAATGAATGGCCAATGGATTCTGCCAGCTAATAGAAACACCAAAAAACATTAGTGACACTATAGGCATTAAATTTTTAAAACATTTTCATTTAAGATCCAAGTCTGTAAAAGGTACAGCCAATAGATTCTGCCAGCTAATGCAAAAAACAAAACCATTAAATTTCTGGGTTAGCTCTGGGTGTGCAGAAAATGATGCCACATTATCCATTAAACTTAAAAAATTGCAGAAATATAGTGAATTATTACATGAAATTATTTTTCCAAATTAAAATAAAATTCGCCAATTGTTTTTAAAATTCGCAAATGGTGAAATTGACAAGTGCCAGAGCTAGCCCTGAAGTTTAAAAACTTTTCCATTTAAGATTCTGTTTTCATCAACACCCGTTTTAAAAGCATATGTTTTTAGATCATTATTTTAAAATGAGCTATTAATAATTATGCCTTTCTTTTATGAAAAATCTACATATTTGTTACAAGCCCTAACAATGAAGACAAGGGTATATACACATTTATTGTAATGATAATGACCAGCTATTAGCCAGTTATTGCAGATTGGTTTCAAAAACAGGAAGGAAGGAAAAGTTTTATTTAATGACGCACTCAACACATTTTATTTACGGTTATATGGCGTCTGACATATGGTTAAGGACCACACAGATATTGAGAGAGGAAACCTGCTGTCACCACTTCATGGGCTACTCTTTTCGATTAACAGCAAGGGATCTTTTATATGCACCATCCCATAGACAGGATAGCACATACCACAGCCTTTGATGTACAAGTTGTGGTGCACTGGCTGGAGCGAGAAATAGCGCAATGGACCCACTAACGGGGATTGACACCAAACCGACCTCGCATCAAGCGAGCGCTGTACCACTAGGCTACGCCTCGCCCCTATTAAAAAACAGATGTTGTAAGTTTTAAAATGGCATCAGTATAACATGACACCACTAGAACATATTGATTTATTAATCATCGGCTATTCGATGTCAAACTTTTTGACATTCTGATTCAGTCTTCACAGGAAACTTCATATTTTCATTAACAGCAAGGGACCTTTTATGTGTACTTTCCCATGAACAGGACAGCATATACCAATGCTTTTGATATACCAGTCGAGGACACTGGTTTTGATGGGAAAAAAACCCAAAACAAATAACTAGCCAATTGCAGATTGGTTTTGAAAACAGATTTGTAACAGTAATAAAATGGCATCAGTGTGATGCAAATGAAAAAAACTGAGAAGAGCTTATTTTGTTTAATGACACAACTAGAGCACATTGATTTATTAAGATTTTTAAAGACTACTTTTTCAGATTCAGATACATGATGTCGATTACATTTATCAAAACTATAATGCAGTACCTCAATAATTTTGGGATCACTTGGCTCAAGTTTTTTCTGGACTTCATTCCAAATTTCTGTTGCAGTCTTTTCATCAGTACAGTTTTTCACAGACAATTCTAATTTGGAAATCATCTCCTACAAATATTTCATAGCTCACAAATATTTTGAACCAACTAAATTCATATTTGTGAAAAAGAATGATACAGAAAAACATGGAAAATGTGCAGGACTATTATACTGGCAAAGTTTAATTGGTGTCGCAAATTAGTCTCTGTATATCTGACAATATGTCTGATTCACCATGTATCATTTTGTGTGTCCATTACATGTTTTTGTGCATCTCTCTCTCTCTCTGTTTCTCTGTCTCTCTCTCTCTCACACACACATGCATACAGACATATACACATAAACAGACACACCAACACTGAAACCATTACATTTTGGGTTAGCATTCTACCAATTACTATATATAAGAATGAATGAACGAACAACATCTCAGAGTGCACACACACACACACACACAAGCCATCAGCTGTTGATAGACCTGTCCCAATCAAGTACTGGTAAGTGAACCTGAAGATGACATGGGATGCACTGACCTCATAATGGTCCTCTTTGGTTGCTTTCGCATCCAGTTCCCACGACATGTACGGCAACATATCAACCACTTCCTGGGATACCAGCTCTGAGATGGTTGGTCCAGTTACTGTCCACTTGCCTGCTTTTTCATCCTGTGATGGTCGTAAAACAAATTACGTAAAACGTCTCACAAGGCTATCACATGACCTTGAACGTGACAATTTAATTTTAACATGTGTGTTTATTATGAATAAAGTTTGGTCCAATTAACAGATATAAAGAAAACCCTGGTAACCCTGAACACTTAACATAGATCGAAATGCAAGATCATGCCAATGAATATATGAATACATAATTGAATAAAATTGCATGTGTGTGTGTTTGTGTGTTTGTGATGCATGTGTGCGTGCATGTGTGTGTGCATGTGTGCGTGCATATGTCTGTGTGTGTGTGTGTGTGTGTGTGTTTGTGATGCATGTGTGCGTGCATGTGTCTGTGTGTGTGTGTGTGTGTGTGTGTGTGTGCAAAATTAAGTCTGACTGATCTAGCAGTCAGAAACAGAGATAAAATGCTACGGTAAAAACACAATGTAGACACATATTTGTCACCACTAAACCAATGTAAAATTGACATTCCTATATTCATGGTGATATAATATAATTTCTTAAAAGCAGTTAAATATGGAAAAACATCAAGTAGACCTGAACATAAACATCTATGCCAATGGTGAATGAATCTTGAAGGCATAGTAATCCAAATAGCACATTAAAGTTAAAGTTTGTTTTGTTTAACGACACCACTATTAATCATCGACTATTGGATGTCAAACATTTGACAATTTTGACATAGTCTTAGAGAGGAAACCTGCTAAAAAATTTCCATTGATAGCAAGGGATCTTTTATATGCACCATCATACAGACATCAGGGCTCGACCTTAGTGGTAGCCTGGGGGTGTTTTGACTTCTGATTTCTCACTCGGGCTACCAGATACCTAAACCCGGTAGTCCTCTGGGCTACCAGATTTTTTTGGGGGCACATCCATTTACTCCACAATCAACAGGATGCTTCATTCATCAGTGTCTGAAATTCAACCATTCATGTGCATGCTCTCATACCACGAGTCTCTGTAAGTATTAACTGTTCCAATTTTTACTGAAGGCTACCAGATTTCATTTAAGGATTGTCTGTTATTTCTTTTACGTTCATTGGGGTATGAACAAAAAACAATCATCCGCAAACTGTGTGAATCGGCGAAGGCGTTCTCAAATAAGTTTGCGTATGATTTTTTTGGGGTTCTTTTGTTCATAACCAGATGAACAGAAAACAAATAACAGACAATACTTATATTTAAATTAGAATCATACAGGCTAATAATAACACTAAAACGTCTAACTTTATTTTGAATTATTTTTTATCCATAAACAATAACGCTCAATAAGACAACTTGCCCATATAAAATGACATCATCAGATATGGCGTTCCCTCATGATATAAGTTTTACGATCATTGAAAAATTAACAAACTCCCATTGCTACGTCTGGACCAATGGGATGATGTTACGTTGTAATGAATGTAACAGAAATTTAATTATAACCTGGTATCCCAGGGTGCTACCACTGAAAAACGTTAAGGTCAAGGCCTGGATATGATAGCATATACCATGGCCTTTAATATACCAATAATAGTGCACTGGCTAGAATAAGAAATAGCCAAATGGGCTCCCTGATGGGGATTGATCCTAAATCGACCGCACATCAGGCTTTACTAATGGGCGAGCGTCCCACCAAAATAGCATGTTCAGTGCAATTAAATTAAAGACAACTGACCTCATCTCTTTTTTCTACTGCCACAAAGCTTGTGAATTGTGTCACAATGGAATATTCAGTGCTCAAGTCAATAATGTATGGTTTCAAGTTCATTTTTAGAATCTGAAAAGCAAAACAGAATATAATTATTTTATTATGAAACAAAAATCACCTACTGAAAATAGAGACATTTTAAATTTAAAAACTTCTAAAATAACAAGCATTCTTAGAGTACTGCTAAAGCAATACATGTCCCCTACTGGGCCCAAATGTTTTGGTATCTTATAAATTCAAGGGCCATAACTCTGTAAAATATGGGTAAATTACCATGTAAGTTAAACTTGATCTGTAACAGTACATGATAATGTTCAGCTCAATATATCAAGGTATTGTTAAAAAAAAAAAAAAGTCTAGAAAACAAATTTTCATATCTCCTAAATTCAAGGGCCACAACTCTGTAAAAAATGAGTAAATCACCACAACAGTCAAACTTGATCTGTAACAGTACATGCTAAAGCTATATACAAAATTTCAGCTCAATATATCAAGGCATTATTAAAAAACCTTGATTGTTTGTTACGATACAGCAAAAATAGCCAAATACCTCATGTCTGGTGCGGTCTGAAGAAAGCATGCCATCTTCCCAGTCTCGGATTATGGCCCTGGCAGTCAGCCTGTGAACAGTCTGAAACAGAAAGGAGAAGAAGTGCTAGCTCTTCAAAACCTGATAATTGGTGGACCACTTTTTAAAATATTTTGATAACCTTCTCAACAATTACCCCCCTGAGCTACCATATTAAAAACTGTAATATGTTTTGTTGTCTTTAGGAAAGTGCATTCAAATTGAAGGATCTCTTGATGGCATTAGGTAAGTGTATGTGACCGAATCAAGTTTCTTCTCTCACTATATCTAAAAGATAAAGATTGTTTTGTTTAAACACACCACTAGACTACATTGATTTATTAAACATTGGCTACTGGATGTCAAACATTTGGTAATTCTGACAAACAGTCTTAAAAAAAATCTGAATTTTTTTTCCATTAGCAGCAATTTAAGAGATCTTTTATATGCACTTTCTCAAAGGCAGGACAGTACGTTCCATGACCTATGATATGCACTAAATAAAAAATACCTAGTATATGAGTTACTGCCTTATGTATTGAAACGCTGTAAGCCTTGTGCTTGAAACATTAATGGGGTACTTGTAAAAAAAAAAAAGTACTCAAATTTTATGCGGAACTAGGGTAGTCATAGATGCTACCCATCATCTCAGAAATTAGCAGCTTGACCCCCAATTTTTCTGATTCACTTTAAGGGTGAGGAGTGGTAGTATTTATATCCGGGGCGTTTATGTTGATTGATACACTGTAGGTAGGAGTTTTTGCCACATATGGTACTATTGTCGTCTATGGGATCTGATTTGGTAGTATACACCCTATATATATGATATGTGCTTTTACCAGTCCCCTTGTAATGCCAAGATCTGAGGTTGATACAACTGTACACACTTCTTGTCCACCAACTACAGCTTTCAATGTGGCCTGCAAATAAACAGAATACATCAAAGACTGGTTGTACTCATACTATTTCCTGCTGGAGGTTTTCTAACCTATCATTAAACATGCATTTAGAATATATGGGGAAAAAAGGAATTTCCCCCCCACTATTTTTATGCTGTTTGAATAAATAACGGTAGTATCTGTTGATGCTTTAATTAAATGTATTTTGTATAATTCTAATAAAATCAATCAAATCAATGAAATGTGTTAAAATTAATTTGCAGTTATGTGACTTATTAGTGAGTGAATATTTCATCACATATATACTATAACACCAAACATATAACCTGAAAGCTATAGTTACAACATCTAAGCTATTAATTTCACAAAATTAATGTAATCTACTGAGCAACAATCAATTTAAAAAGTTTAAACCACACTTCTGACGTCACACTATTGTGCTAGATGTAGATTATTTTTCATGAACACACAGCTAACTATGTATTATCTAGGATAATGCACACTGTCAAATATTCCATTGCAATTTAACAATACACACATTGACAGTTGTACATTTCAGAATGTTGCAAGTGTTGCAAGTGTCAGTTACTATGTTAATATACATGCATTATCAACTCAAGGCTGCACAAGCACTACAAATGACGTAGTGCTAAGGCCTGGATTCGAACTCCAAGCCGTTGGGATTGAGCATTCCCAAAACAGGACCACGCAGTGGACACAAACAACACAGCATTTTAATAGTTATAAACTTCACAAAGAGGGTCAAACACTGGTTTAGCGATACCAGGGGTCTCTCCACTAACCATCATCAAATGTTTGAGATATGATTAAATTCAACTTGATGCTGCTTCTTTCCATTTGCCATAGACTACTCTAATGATGATGTCATACACAAATTAATTATGAATTTGTGTATTAATTTTATTCTGTCATGGAATAATCCACAAATTTGCTTTATGAATCATATAAATGCGACATAATTTTGCCCTTTGCCTCTAGGGACAAATTTACCCGAGTGGGCAGATAACCCCCATTGGAAAATATGATGCATATAAACTAGGCTTAATTTGTATCTGTACACAAGTACTAACCATTGCCTATAAGTACTAATCATTGTATACAAATTTCTCTTGAAAGAAATATTCATATTTGCCAATGAATAGCTTTACTAACCAGTATATATAACAAGAATTTGTTGAAATTAAATTTACCGCATACCATAAATGTTTTTCGTCCATGGAAGAAACTATAAACCAAGTTTCACTTACCTAGGACCGATAGTCTGTGAGAAACTAATCTAATCGTGAAACTGTAACATTTATTCTTTAATGCAAAAGTTTACGCCGTCACTGCGCCCACTGGAAAAGTAATACCTATATATCTTGCCTTTTTACTTCGTAAAGGTGAGTCAAAACCCAATCAAAACCAGTATACTTTGTATGTGCAAGTACAGCCACATGACGTCAATATTTACAGTAGCGTGTAAATACGAACCATGGTACAGTTTGGAACATATCCGTAGACGACTTGTCGTGACCCACTAAAGAGCGCAGTAATTTGTCGAGGGGCCTGGGGTAGGCTGGCAGGGTCTTCATCAAACTGTCGCCACTCAACACTCACAGATGTCAGACCTGGCTGAGCTGCCTTTGATAACTGATTTTTTACCTGAAAATGAAAAAACCCACAAAAAAAACCCTAAAACGTTTTGTTAGAGCACATTCATTTATTAATCATTGGTCATTGGTTATTAGATATCAAACATTAGGTAATTTTGAACACAGTCTTACAGAAAACCAGCTACAGGTTTCCATTAGCAGTAAAGGATCTTTTATATGCATTTTTCCATCGACAAGACAGCACATACCATGGCCTTTGATATACCAGTAATGGAGTACTGGTTTGCTATGAGAAAAAGCCCAATGAGTCCACTAACATGGATCGATCCTATGAACCAAGCACCTCTTGCGACCGTTTTACAGACTGAGCTAGATCTGGTCCTGGTCAGAATGAGAGAGAACCCAACGTGTCAACCAAACTGGATTAATACTATGACCCATTACATCTAAGGTGAGAATTATGCCACTGAGCTACATCTCCAAATAGTCAAACCTACAAAGTTGTCAAAATTGTCAAAAGTGTGATTGCGTTAAGGGCTGAGAATGTTACCTTGTTCTCCCACTTAGACTTGGCTTTTCTGTCAAAGAATTCAAATGCTCCTCCTCCAACTCTTGCTAAAGATCTCAGTAAGTGCACATTGGATGTTGAGCTGAAATAAGTCAAAATATTATTTCAAAATGTTTTATTTAACGACGCACTCAACACATTTTAGTTACGGTTATATGGCGTCGGACATACGGTTAAGGACCACACAGATATTGAGGGAGGAAAACTGCTGTCACCACTTCATGGGCTACTCTTTTCGATTAGCAGCAAGGAAAAGAAAAAACTGAATATAATTACCTGACTCCAAAAGTGAAAATCCTGGTGTGTGTGGAATGGCTGAGAGCTGCATTCAGGACAATGTCCTCATTGTTGATATGGCCATCACTAATGAGAAAGATGTTTTTGATGGAACTCTCCGAGGAAAGGAGGTAGTTCGAATGCAGTGGCCTGAAAACCTCAGTGTTCCCCAAGTTAGCTGAACAGTTCTGTATAAATCAAACCGAAAGTAAAGAGATAATGTATTATTAATGTAGCAAATGAATTTCAAAGTCAAATTTTTTAAATTAAATATACAGGGCAAAATCATTATTGAAAATTAATGTCATTACAGTGAAAATAACAGCTGTCGAGTACTGCAGTGAATCAACAAATGTTCAACATTATACTATTTATCATAATTTTGGGAAAACATGATTTTAAATAAGAAGGCCGTGGAAAAAAAAAGAGAAAGTAAAATCATATCATGGCTGTAAAAAAAAAAGAAGCAAGTTAAGGCAATGTATAAAACTAGTCATGTTACAATGCTAATTCTGTTATGCTTGATCTTTTTCTGTAAACTGTTGTTTTGATTTCGTATTATTAATCTGGAGTAATCTATAACATTTTGAGTTCTTCAACTTAATCAGTTCCCGTTATTGATCATATTTACTTTCAAGGATGAGAATGACAAATAATAAAATCACTGACTTTATGCTCATTATTATCAATGTAATAATTCAGTCTTGATCAACCGAAATCTACCTTCCACTTCAAGACATGTCTCGGTGAATTCAGTCAATTAATGAAAATGATATAGAGAAAAATGACATTACCATAACAAACTGGTGAGCCCGAGAAGCATTGGCTGGTGTGTTGGTTTCACTCACAGGAAACAGCTCCCTGTAGGCTGAAACAAGTACCAAGAATATATTACATTTTTAAAAAAGACCAAAGGCACTTCTAAAACTATTATAACATAATATGTAACTTATAAAAATAGACTACAATGAATTTTAAACATTATTTATGAACATTGTGACAGATACTATTTGATCTCTGAATTAAAAACAACATATTTGGCCATGAAATGTCTACCACTTGGTCAAACAGAACCATCATTAACAGTGTAAGTGTGAGAGGGTGCAGGGTAATTACAACTTTACTGTTAAAAAAATGCTACCAGTATACCATGACAGACTAAATAAGCTTTATTATACAATCAAGATATTTTTTAATGTATCCCATTGGTGACAACAAATATGACCATCTATTGATATGCCAACAGTGAGTCAAAGATAATCCAGGAATGTGATACCATGTAAAAATAAAATTTGAAATGACCTTTTAAAAACCTGTATCAGAGTTAAAAAATTAATTTTTGAGCATTTTAGATCAAATTCAGTATACTTTTAACTAATAATATTTCATGCAAAAACAAACCCCAGTTGTAAATCACATTTTTGATAATATTTTTACAGACAACCATGAGAATCTGCTAACAATCTATGCAGTTACTGAAAGTCAATCACGTATTGTAATTAGATTTTAATATTAAACACTTTTAAAAATCCTTATGAACTTCCTTATGAACCGGCCTTGGTGGTGCAGTGGTTAAGCTATCGGACTATAGCCCGGTACTGGCTCCAACCCAGAGTGAGTTCTTAAGGGCTCAGTGGGTAGGTGTAAGGTCACTACACCCTCTTCTCTCTCACTAACCACTAACCAACTAACCCGACATAGCTGACTTGTGTGCCCAGGACAGCATGCTTGAACCTTAATTGGATATAAGCACGAAAATAAGTTGAAATGAAATGAACTTCGAATGAACAAACAAGCAAAGAAATGTAATGGTTAAGAAACCTGTTCCGAACACTACGATGTTGAACAAGGCGTGAGATGGCAGGTTTTTTAGTGTGAGAAGCAGAATCTTCTTGGCATCTTCAAGTGCCTGGCCCTTCATTGAGTTAGACAGATCCAACAGAAAAACAATTTCTACTTCTTCCTGCTCTCCTGCTTCAAACTCGGGGTAAAATGTCAACATGCAGGCCTACAACAAAGACACAAAAACATTTTAAAAAACCCCAAAAACACAATGTGTGCTCCTGCCTCAAACTTAGGGTAATATGTCAACATGCAGGCCTACAACAAAGACACAAAAACATAAAAAAAACATAATCTGTTTTTTATCATCTTGGTTGTGGTGCACGCAATTTACACTGTTTTGAAAGTATATCTCACATTAAATTTGTGTTGTCTTTTTATAGGTTGGTGGACCATGAGAATACGCTGATGGTGAACAGCCACTGGAGGGGTAACAGCCCATTATAATTTGTTTAGACGGTTTACGTTGTAAGAGTGTGTATTTTTAGACTTTTGAAGTATGTAATTTTTATTATGGAATAAACTGGTATTTCAGTATGTGCACCACACAGTATGCCACTTACTTGTCATTTTGTTCTATGTACGGAGGGGGGTGAAGGAGAAATATAAAACTCATATATATATATAACCTACCAGTACGCTCCCTCCAATCTTTTATTTTAAAAATGACATGAAGCATTATTAATGTGCTAACCGGTACAAGCCATTATGAAGGAAACTTGACTTCAGGATATCTTTATCAGCACGTGTATGAACCGACTGTTCTATACGATTATACGATAGTAATCTTATTCAGACATATCAATCAACCATTTGACACAGAATTACATCCTACAAAAGTTGAAGTATGCCAATTTTGAGCACATCCACTAACTTACCCAGTTATAAAAAAATATTTTAAAAAGGTCATAATTATTTTTGTGCTTATATCCATTTATATCCAAAGGTTTAAGAATGCTTAGGCCAACTGTTTAGGAAAGAGGTCAATAATGGTTAGAGGAAAAGATATCAGCGTGATGGCCTTAAATCATCCCACTGAGACATTTATAAAGCTGATAACATAACCACTAGGCCATTGAGAATGGTAATCTGTCCAAGACCAATGAGAGGACATTTAACAAGATAAAGGAATGAAACATACCTGGTGATCTGATTTCGTGGGATGATTCTCAACCCACATCCTGGGCACGTGTATTTCTGCTAGACCAATCAGCAGCTGGAAGCCATCTTTAAAAGACTGGCCTTCTTTCATTTTAACTACAGCTTTTGTGGCAGTTTTCTGACAGAAAGAAAAAAAGAATTACACTGTCATACATAAAAAATATATATATTAAATTTGTGTCTAGCATGGATGTTTTTATCATATTTATCACATATACTGAACATGTTTATCACTTGATACACAATTATGTTGAATCAACTCTGTAAGATAGTGTATTACATGCCCAATATAATAAATATTTATTTATAAAGTAGTTAAGTATACATTTGACTGCTTAACAATGTGAATGGCACAAAACAGAAAGCAGTCTTAATCTTTCAGCAATCAGATTGATTTTAATAAGTGATAAGTATATTTAACCACAGCAATTTATATGTATACAATTATTTTATAATACAATAATAGTCGTTGAAGATCACAGAAAAAAATAAATTGCTTATTCACCAAACTTTCAAAATAGAGGTATAGTAATAAGCTACATAATATATATATATGCTATTTCACCTTAATCCTGAGCTTGTGTGTAGGGCACTCCAGACTGTGTATGTCAAATGGCATGTCAATGGAAACCTGGACTGTCGTTTTCCCTGTCTCAACCTTGTGTGTGTCCAACTCGGTCTACGGAAAAGAAAGGAATGTTTGTTAAATGATACCCAAGTACACTGTAAACTACAGCTATTTTAGTGACGAACATAAATGACAGGAATTCCAAAAAGGTACTTATGTGTAACTTTCCTAAACAGCTGTGTCTATTTAATAATTTATGATAAATATAGGTGTTTAGCTACGTGCACACTTCATATTTTGTAGGCATTTAAGACTTCTTTTTTCTTTTCTTTTAATCCCACTGCTATACTTTCTCTCCTTTGAATTCCATCTCATTTCTTTCCGATCTGGCAACTCCTCCTATCTTTCAACTTCTTTCGCTGTCCATCTCCACATCCCAGTCCTTGTCTCTCCAACTGCGCCATGTGCTTGTCTCTTGTGGCTATCGGTGCCATACACCTGCCATTCCCCATCAGCTTTTAGCTGTGGACTTAGTCTGACCATTTCGGGGAGTGTTCAGTAGTTACTTCTGGCATTGTTAAGATGCATTTGTAACCACCTACTATGCACCCCTACTACCGGCGGTCGTTAGGCATTTAAGACTTAGATTAATCTATAATTAATAAATTCTGGCCCATGACAAATTTTATAAGGTAAGAGGAAAAAAAACTATTACTGCCACATAGACTACCCTTATCACTTAGCAGCTAAGCACCTATTATCTGCACATCCCTCAGACAGGAGACTATATTCCATATTGAAGCCCTACCCATAAATACGCAACTTGTACCCAATTCGGCAATTCATCTGACAGGAGACTATATTCCATAATGACGTCCGACTCATAAATAACAAACTAGTACTCAATTCGGCAATTCACCTGACAGGAGACTATATTCCATAATGACGTCTGACTCATAAATAACAAACTTGTACCCGATTCAAAAATTCACCTGTGTTGTTTCTTTTGTTGCTGAATCTTCCTTCCACGGTGCCACACTTCCAGGCAGCCGGAAGTTGATTACCTCCCCTTCCACCTGTAGTTCGGCAACGTAGATGATTTTGATGAGAACGCAGGCTCCCGGTGGCAGGTTTCCCACACTTACTGTGAAAATATCCTGAAACAGAGAAACGTTCATTAGCGGAGTATAACATTCATTAGCTACACGTAACAGACTACTGAACTCCACTGAAAGGATTTGAACCTGGGATCTTATGATGAAATCCAATGCTCTGATCCCATGAGTTACCATTCTTATATTCAGCATTGTTAGTTTCTTTCATTATTTTCACAACACAGGTCCTATGACCCATTAAGATTCTTAAAAATATTCTGTGATATAATTATTTTTATTACTACAACTTACAGTACTACTATCACAACAAGACCACAAGCTAATTTGATAAAGAAAGAAATAATTTGTGATGTAACATTCATGATTAATCTAGTTCTTTTTTCCTTTTTTTTCAGATTAAGTAAAAAAATTAAAAAAGCAAATTCATTTGAAAAAACATTAAAAAAAGCAGCATTTAAATGAACATTCAAAAGTGCAACTATCATCTTGACCTTATAGCTTGTGAGAAATGGAGTGAGTACAAAAGCTTATCATTGGAGCCAAACTGCAAATTAAAGTAATACCTGTATCTGTCGTTTTGACTTTGTCAAAGTGATAAAATTACAGTGACTATGCTAATCTATTATAATTATCAATCTTCTACACACAAATCTTCATTGTGCTCTGTCAACCGTGGCATTTTATCTGCACATCCACAATGGCCACAGCAAACAATATGCCATGGAAAAATAATCTCCATTGTGGCATTTTGAAGTTAACGTGTAAGAGACAAGTTTAAGTTCCATGGCAAACTAATTAAATGCCACAGAAAATTGAAAACACTGCCTGCAATCTCCACAGCATTGTTGATTACTGTGGTTAATTGCCAGGGTTTTCTGTGATGAAGCCTTTTAACATGGTTCATACAGCCACTCAGCACTAAAATTCAAGGCCTTTTCAAGGCTTTTTCAAGTCAGCAAAAACCTTTTTCAAGGCTCCTAACATATGTGACTTAAGTGCACTTTTGCCCATTTTAGATAAATCCAACGTTTTCTTGCAAGATGAACACACCGCCTTTCTATTGTCCACTTTGCATTCTCTAACCCAGTCATATTCGGATAACCACTAGCGGTTAAAAACAGTTTTTCCCATTTTTACAAGTAGTACCTATTTTTGAAACAGGAAAACTGGCTTCTGTTGCCGCCATTTGCATACATGCTTTCGGCATGTTACGGCATGGAAATTACCAACTGTCAAAGGGAAATAACTCTTTATTTCATACTGTGTAAAACAATTTCGTCATCGATTTTAAAGTAATTTTTCATAGCTAACAACTGTTTATTTGTGGATTATTATTTTTTAATATATCAAATAATATTAATAAGTTTATTAAAATATATAATTCACTACATATGATTATCTACTAAATTCAAGGACTTTTCAAGGCCAAACTACAATATTCAAGGCCTTTTCAAGGCAATTTTCAGTTTCAAGACCTTTTCAAGACTGCACCTCAAATTCAAGGCCTTTTAACCTATTATTATTATTATTTAAAATATTATTACTATTAAATACATTTAAAATTAAATACTCATAACCATATGCAATGATCAAGATTCTTACGGGTGTCTCTTCGTCGCGGTCCATGAGGTAGGCTCCATGTCCCTCACTGATGGCTTTCTTGTATTCCCTGTGAGCCATCTCCTTCTCCTTCACTTCTCCAATGATGTGTTTGCCGTTGATGAATGCTTCAAACCCACACACCGCGGCCATGTCGTCGAGCGGGAAAATAAATTTGGCTTCAACAGCATCATCGAGGTTGTTGTAGTACTCCTGCATCACTATCACCTACAATAAACAAGAATTTTGTGGAATTAAAGGACTCGCTTGTCACAAAGGTTTCTGGTGCACTATGAGGAACATCCATAGGTTAAACTATAAACCAAGTTTCAGCTCACTGTAAGGAACATCTATAGGTGAAACTATAAACCAAGTTTCAGCTCACTGTGATGAACATCCATAGGTGAAACTATAAACCAAGTTTCAGCTCACTGTGATGAACATCCATAGGTGCAAGTATAAACCAAGTTTCAGCTCACTGTGATGAACATCCATAGGTGAAACTATAAACCAAGTTTCAGCTCACTGTGATGAACATCCATAGGTGCAAGTATAAACCAAGTTTCAGCTCACTGTGTATAAACCAAGTTTCAGCTCATGAACACCCATAGGTGCAAGTATAAACCAAGTTTCAGCTCACTGTGATGAACATCCATAGGTGAAACTATAAACCAAGTTTCAGCTCACTGTGATGAACATCCATAGGTGAAACTATAAACCAAGTTTCAGCTCACTGTGATGAACATCCATAGGTGAAACTATAAACCAAGTTTCAGCTCACTGTGATGAACATCCATAGGTGCAAGTATAAACCAAGTTTCAGCTCACTGTGATGAACATCCATAGGTGAAACTATAAACCAAGTTTCACTGACCTAGGACTTAAGAGTTTGTGAGAAACTGATCTAAATGTGAAACTTTAATGTAAAATTTTAATGTGAAACTTTAATGTGAAACTTTATTGTGAAATTTTAATGTGAAACTTTAATGTCAAATTTTAATGCAAAAGTTGACATCATTACCACTATCGCCAGTTTCAGAAAGTATTACCTATATCCTGCCTTTTTACTTCATAATGGAGAGACAAAAATCCTTAAATTCATCAATCAATCAAAAATTCATCTACATCTGTAAAGTTGGGGAACTAGTAAATTTTTATAACATTAAAACAATTACACTTAATAAAAATAAACAGTTTTTACACTAAAATCTAAAAACAAATTTGTCACGATTCGTAAGTTTAAACAAAAACATAAAAATAAACAGTTTTTACACTAAAATCTAAAAACAAATTTGTCACGATTCATAAGTTTAAACAAAAACTAAGTATCTTGATTTGATAATTAATTTCTACAAAGAATAACAGTACAGCTGACACAATGCACATAAACAAGATTAATTATGTGACTACTAAACCAAAGTTATACCTCCGCAGCCAGATCGACAAGCCTGGCCCGAATATGAACACCTCTAAGGTCAACTGCATTCTCGTGTTTGTCGCATATCAAACCAGCCTTCACTTTAGACAGCGGATCCTCAACGCCTTGCACATCTCGTAAATCTGATAGGAAATGTAATGCTCAGTATATAAAGTCTGTTTTGTTTAACGACACCACCAGAGCACATTGATTTATTAATCATTGACTATTGGATGTCAAACATTAGGTGATTTTTTTTACTTGTAGTCTTACGGCAATACCACATAATATGATTGCCTCATTCAAGAATAGTCACAAATAACCAACTGCTTAGCAACCAACAAAATCATAATGTTTGCTTTGTCAATCAGTTATTTTCATGGCAATTCTCGTATGTATATTCTCGTATCGTGTGGCATCACCTTCAGAGGAAACCTGCTACATTTCCCCATCAGCAACAAGGTATCTTCTATATGCACTTTCCTACAGACAGGACAGCACACACCACAGCCTTTGATATACCGGTCATGGTGCACTGGTTGGGATGGGGGAAACAAACCCAATCTGAGAATGGGTCCACTGTGGTGGTTCATTCAAACAATGCAAACACCTCAGCCGAGCTCTCTACCAACTGAGCTAAACCCCAATCCGTGTTCAGTAGATAAACAGTGTTACCAGGCCTGGTGCTTGTAAAACTTTCAGAGTCTAGACTCGAGACTCTTAATCGAGTCTGAGACACTAATGTCATGACAACACCATACAAATTGCATGTGTGTGATGTTATTTGAGATTCAGTCTGAACTCATAAGTTTTATAAGCATGGGCCCTGATTTTGTTTAATATAGTAACAAAAGAAAATTTTGAAAGCCATTATAAAAAACAGATTTATTAGAAATAATAAACATTTTGTTTTCAGAAACTAAATTCCCAACAAAAATGTAATCTACCTATAGTAAAACTAGGTAATTTCTTTTATATTCTTACAAACAAAGTATTATTTTCAAAAATTGTTAAAAATATTTGTCTCTACAAGTGTGAAAAAAACACCTAATTAATTTAGGCTTAAACTTTAATGACTGACCATTGTTTTTTAAATTGAAAAACGATTTTGAGATGCAATTATTTAAAGCCGAAAAAATGGTTGAGAATTATAAATAACATTCTTGTAATGATAACTGAAATGAGATAAAGCACTAATAAAATCCCTAAAATGCACAAGGTATCAATTGTTAATACTACTATAAATATATTATTTGAAAAGCCTGACCTATATCAGTGATTCCCGATGAAACGTCTTCCATATCTGTCTCTGTCTCAGACACATTGATGCTGGTGAATGTGTCTCCAGCCAAAGCAAATTCAACCAAATATTTGATCCGTTGTTGATTGAGAGAGTACACCACGTACTCATCATCCTAGAACAAAATATTCAAATATAACATCCAATCAGCAAGGAATCACAGCAATTCCTGTATTTCACACATTAAGAAATAACTTCAAACGATACCTCCCTAATTTCCTCCTTCACCACCCCCACCTCTGCCAAGGCTAAATTGTGTGCCACACTTAATGGCATAGTCATTAAGCCACTAATGGTAGTCTTAGAGAGGAAACCTGCTACATTTTTCCATTAGTAGCAAGGGATCCTTTATATGTACCATCCCACAGACAGGAAAGCACACACAACTGCCTTTGATGTACCAGTTGTGGTGCACTGGCTGGAATGAGAAATAGCCCAATGGGCCCACCGACAGGGATCGATCCCAATGGACCATGCATCAAGCGACTGCTTTTATTAAAGAACTGTTCAAGCATGCCTGTTGTGGATGCTACCTCTGACTTCTCCAGAGCGTTCTGTCTTAAAGAGGCAAGCCACTGGCTTTAAAAAGCTGATAGGTTATTCAATGGCTTGGATTATCAGTACCTGCTCAGACTCAAAAAGATTTTTAACTGTTCAATGGAGAAGTGCATAAAACAATTACCCCAGCTTCTCTCTCATTAACAACTAACCATTAACCTACAACTCTGTGTTTGTCCAAAATAATATACTTAATTCTATGAAATGACTAAAATTCTGTGGAATTAAATGTCTCTCCTACAATAAAAAATTTCGGTACAAGCTTCATTGACCTACGACTTACAGTTTGTGGGAAACTGATCTAAACACGAAGATTTAACATTAAACTTTTATCTCAAAAGTTGATACTGTCACTGTCACCACCACCGTCAGAAAAATAATACTTACATCTAGCCTTTTAACTTTCTTAAAGGTGAGACAAAAATTAAATGCAACAATACTATTACTAGTATTACTACTACTACTACTACTAAATTCTTTATTTAGTGAGGGTAACAGTTAGCAAAAGGTAATCTTCCCTGAGGCCCTCAGGTACAAACAATACAGAATTACAATACATACGTTTATGAACAAATAGAAAATACACATATGGTATCAAACATATGTATAAATGATATTATTTTAAAATGGAAGTGCTTAAATGCATTGAGTGATGGAGTGACTCCTGAAGACATTTAGTATAAACTAAGATTCAATACTTTGTGTTTACGCACAGTGAATGATAGAATAATTTACCTTAAACTGTGAATCAATGCTGTGCTTCTTCCTGACTCCATGAACACTGTTATAGCCTTCTGGTGGTTCCTTCAGCTCTGTGTTGTATTCAAACACATCCAGACAGCCACCCAAAGCAACTTCGTTCACAAGCATGAGTCGTGTCCCTTTGGTCTTGCTGGGATGAGAGTACTTTGCACTTGTACTGGGAATAAAGTTTTTGAAACACATCAATTTTGTCTGTGAAATATTTATGATTTTAATGACAGTCTGATTGTAGGTTTATCAGATCATCTTTTCACCATTATTTAAAAATATATATATTTCATCAGTTATGGATCTAGCCGAGTGACAGCATTTGTACCATAAAATATAAACCCTTTTTTGGACTCCATGGACTCCCCAACTAGTATATCAAAGATGGTATGTTCTGTCCTGTATGTGGTGATGTGCATACAAAAACATTGCTTCAAATTGCTAAAAATAGCCTATGTGGCAGTTCCAGTGGCTGGTGATTAAAGTATGCTGGGGTATCACTAAACAAGATATTCCTTCCCTTGTCTTTTCATTCACTTTAGCTATTGCTTGTATCCATATGCATCAATATTATAAAATATTAATTAATCATAATATTTTATTATACTATAAAAACAAAGAATGGTACACACCTGGCAGCACTGGCAAAGTATACCCCACTGCCCAACGTGCCGGCATCCGTTCTTGTTCCACCAAAATCATCAACAACTATCTTCGGTAGCAACAGTCCTCTGTAAAAACAAGACTCATGAGTATTAAGTTTCTAAAATACGGGGGCGGGATGTAGTCCAGTGGTACAGCGCTCACTCGATGCACGGTAGGTCTGGGATCGATCCCCGTCGGTGGGCCCATTGGGCTATTTCTGGTTCCAGCCAGTGCACCATGACTGGTATATCAAAGGCCATATCAAATGTACTACACTGTCTGTGGGATGGTGCATATAAAAGATCCCTTACTGCTAATCGAAAAGAGTAGCCCATGAAGTGACGACAGCGGGTTTCCTCTCTCAATATCTGTGTGGTCCTTAACCATATGTCTGACACCATATAACCGTAAATAAAATGTGTTGAGTGCATCGTTAAATAAAACATTTCCTTCCTTCCTGCTCCATCAACAACAACAAAAAGCCATATTCTGAAGGTTAAAATGGAACTATGGATTATTATTGAAGACAGTTTTCAATATCTCTTTTGCTGCCTGCCTCAAACTGATATACAGAAAGAATTGGGAATGCTAAAATAGTGTTTCAGTTTTTAGTAACAAATAATTTGAACACCATTTAAATATTAGATTTTCACCCATTCAAATAACAGGTACTCATAGTTATAATCTGAAGACTTTGCTAAAGTCTTGAGTTCGGATTTAAAAGTTTCCTAAGCCCAAGTCTAATTTAATGACAGCACCAATGGAAATTGTCATAGTTGTAATATAAATTGCATTAGATCAGAGTCTTTACTAATGGTAATTATTGACTGCTGGATACAAATTATTGTCTTTGGTTTAATAAATAATTTTAGTTTTTTAAATTTTTTTTACAAAAGCTACTGGTTTAAAATTTAAAAATTATTGGAGGCAAAATATTCTTAATTTGTAAGTTCTAGTCCTATATATATATATATCAATACATAATTATTTACTGGCAAAAGAATAAATATTTTACCTTGAAAATATTCCAACAAAGTTTTCAGTCTTGGATGAGTGAAAAAGCAGCCTTTTGTTGGACATTTCTTGGAGGAAACTGTTATCTTCAATCGGCCTCTGAACTTCATAGATGGATTTAATTTCAACTGTGAGATCACTAAAAACATTAAACAAACACACACTTAACATTGTTTGAATTGATTTTCCAACATTAATTAGATGTTATTTTAACTGGTATAAGATTCACTAAGAGAAATACAGTAAGTTGAATTTTAAAAAATGTCATGTGAATCCATTAAACTAGATGACAGAACTGTACTATGGTTTGTAATATGAAGAATACATTATGCTGTCTTGGATAGACACCTGTGTGCACTCAGAAATACAAAAAATATATCATTATCAAATCCTGCTTTTATTTCTAAGAACACATCAGAACAAGTAAATTTTCCACGTAATTATATAAACCTCTTAGCCAGCTTTTCTTGACTGTTATTATAACTTGTTCTCATATATGTTTTTAATGAGAATATTTTCCCTTTAACCAGTCTGAACATACAAATACAACGGTTGCCATAAAAAAAGTTTTATACTGTATTGCATTGCATCTTTTCTCATTATACTCACCCAATGATTGATGACATGACAAGATGTTTGACCGTTTTATACCGGCTGTCATGGGTTTCCAGATGACCAATCCTGCACCTCAGTGCTCGATACTTTGCCTCCACGCTGCTCCGGGTTGACCAGTTCGTAGCCTCGTTTACAGAGACCATATCCTTAATAAGCTAAAATAAAGGAAACAAGGCTTTCTTTATAAAGAGATCCAAAAACATTCTAGGTATGAAACATTTAGCATTTCTGGATTAAAATGAAAAGGAAAAAAGTAGCAAACAGATATAAAATATGACACAGTCTAGTGCATGAAACAAAGGTCTGCTTGCTAAATCATCAATATGCAAAGTAAATCATTTGTCATTCCAGCTGAACGCTCAATTACAATCCTACATAATAACATGAACTACACTGTACTAATGTTCTTTTAAACAATTATAATAACTATGTTTAGATACTGTACAATGAGGTTGGATCAAACATCTGTTATGAGTTAGAATAGTCTGCTGACAGGCAAACCTAGCATTTGTCAGTAAGTTAAACCAGTTCAAGTGGCCACTCACATTAAGAGACTACCTTGATGTTCTTACAAATCACCTACCCAGATGAATAGGATAAAACTTCTTTTTTTTACAGTGCAATATTATGCTATTCAAATTCTCCACACATGTTGATTCCGACCCCACAATGCCCCTGCTACCATAATACAAATTATCTTGTATTAAGCAGTCACGTGTTTCACCATAAACGTCCTTTATAAATTATTTCATAGTTGCTTAACACAGGTTTAATTGTAGAAGGGTTAAAATCATCTGACAAAAAAAACAAAAAAACAAAACGAAACCCCCCCACCCCCAAAAAATACAAAAAAACATTGCTACATACCTGACAAAGATCTTGCTTCTTTGCTAGCCAGGCCTTTGTGACTGTTGTGTTTTGTGGCTGTTCGCTGGTATGTTTTAGAGTGTCATAGAAATCAACAAGCAATTTCTGAACCTCAGACGATTTGTCAAATGCTTCTCTGATTTGAAGCAAGATGGCTTCAGCCTTTTCAACCTGGTAGAATAAAGCAAACTTTATTAAGCCTTTATTGAGAATATAATATAACAATAATGTTTCACAAGTAATTGAAGTGAGTTGTAGTTTGAATAGCTGAGATTATATTGGAAGAACAATGGGTTGAAGAACTGACCCCCATCAGTAAAGATATGATTCCAATGCCAAACAAAGAATTGTTCTGATTGAAATGCACCAAGGCGTATTTCAAACATACAGTAATCTTTCTTCTTAGGATGGGGCGGGAAATATAGCCCAGTGGTAAAGCACTCATCTGATGTGCAGTCGGTCTAGGGCCCATTGGGCTATTTCTCGTTCCAGTATATCACAGGTTGTGGTATGTGCTATCCTGTCTGTGGGATGGTGCATATAAAAGATCCCTTGCTACTAGTGGAAAAATGTAGCAGGTTTCATCTTTATAAGACTATGTCAAAATTACCAATGTTTGACATCCAACAGCCAGTCGAGGCAGGCCATCGGTCTACAGGCTGGTAGGTACTGGGTTTGGATCCCAGTCGAGGCATGGGATTTTTAATCCAGATACCGACTCCAAAACCTGAGTGAGTGCTCCGCAAGGCTCAATGGGTAGGTGTAAACCACTTGCACCGACCAGTGATCCATAACTGGTTCAACAAAGGCCATGGTTTGTGCTATCCTGCCTGTGGGAAGCGCAAATAAAAGATCCCTTGCTGCCAATCGGAACAGTAGCCCATGTAGTGGCGACAGCGGGTTTCCCTCTCAAAATATGTGTGGTCCTGAACCATATGTCTGACGCCATATAACCGTAAATAAAATGTGTTGAGTGCGTCGTTAAATAAAAACACTTCTTTCTTTCCAACAGCCAATGATTAATAAATCAATGTGCTTTAGTGGTGTCATTAAAGAAAACAGATTTTGTTATTCTTCTTAGGATTTCCCCATCTCCAGGAGAACCTCATGATAGATCAGATTTATTTTTTTATCTACTATAAATCTTGAAATTAATTTCAGCTAAAAAAAATGGTGGAAAATTCAATTATTACACTGAACCGTCATGTTATGTCCATAAAACAATCAAAGTTGTTGTTCACACTATTAAACTCCTAACTTCCTAAGATCTACACTGTGATGGATATTTTTAGTGTTGTTTTTATGGTACTGCAGTTAAAGAACTAATTATCAACCAAAAATGGCTAGCTTCTACTAGCAAGACTACAAAACTAAAAAACCCAAAAAACTAACTAAAACACCTGACTTCTTTTGTTTTATTCATAAGAGATGAAACTGAAGTATTGCTGATGAAAATAATTCACATTTTGTGTATGATGGGTGAACTTTCAAAAATGTTATATAACTAGATACATTTAATTTAATAAACATACACATTTTAGTGTTTATCTACCAATATATAATAACTCCATGATTTACAACATTCACACAGTACGAACCTGTTCCACCTTGATGTTGCTCACTGGAGTTGCAATAATCTCTTCAACCTCACCCGCAGCCTCTCGCCAAATGTGTTCAATTAGGTCAACAACAGGGGGCGCTAGTGATTCATCATCAACCATCATCTCGGAAACCATCTGTTGTCAGTGATAAGTGAACAAATGGTTAATTAGAATGTGTTATTATACCAGTGCTCTGAAAACATCAAAATTATATCTTTTGACTTTTTATCAAGCTAACTATGAAACATCTTTAAACATGGTGTCTAATAGGCTACGGTATTACTGATAAGTCACGAAAGATACTTTGGGTTTAGATACCAAACTCCTTTATTTTGTATTAATGTGACATACTGTAATTTTAACAGTATCGAACTCTGCAGTGTTATGTACCGTTTTCATATTTAAGTTCAGATCATTAATACTGGTTGGACTTATGTTGCAGTAGCTTTAAATTTTGATTTATTTTACTTATATAAACCTAACTAACACTCCCTTCACTCGATGTACTCTCACAACATCCCAATATTGGTTACTTGTCTACTGCTAGCTTTTTACTTCGGAGGAACATTTTTCAACCGTCTATATGGATTTTTGAAGGAGAAATATGTTTTAAGCTAAGACGTATAGTTTGTGAGAAACTGAAGGAAGTAAATGGTTTATTTAACGATGCACTCAACACATTTTATTTACGGTTATATGGCGTAGGACATATAGTTAAGGACCACAAAGATATTGAGGGAGGAAACCTGCTGTCTCCACTTAATGGGCTATTCTTTTCGATCAGCAGCAAGGGATCTTTTATATGCACCATCCCATACAGGATAGCACATACCACAGCCTTTGCTGTACCAATCGGGGTGCACTGACTGGAGCAATAAATGGTCCAATGGGCCCAATGACGGGGTTTGATCCCAAACTGACCGCGCATCAAGCGAGCGCTTTACCACTGGGCTACGTCTCGCCCCCTTGTGAGAAACTGATCTAAATGCAAAATTTTAATACAAAAGTTAACCATTTCACTGCCACTGTTAGAAAGGTAGTACCTATATCTTAGCTAGCTTTTTACTTTGTAAAGGTGAGACAAATATTTTGTCAAATACATTATTCTTGCAATTAATTATTTTTCAGTTATCAAATAATCAACATTTTGATCTTAACTTTTGAGATAGTTATTTTGTAAACCAAAAAATGCATTTAGTGCTGTAACAAGCAATACCTTTTGGAGTTTAGCAGAACCAATGCCTCTTGGTAAACTTCCTTGAACAAGTTCCATCTTTCTTGTAGGATTACTGAGGTCCTTGTGAAGCTGACCATATATAGCAAGTGCCACATCAGCGTTTTGAGCGTACCGACACTCCTGGTTTCCTGGGTTACCTTCCTGAAAATTAACACAAACATGTTTTCCATTTTAGATCATTTTTGCTAATTTGCATATTGATTTATCTATTTAATGAATTTATTTATTAGAGAATACCTGCAATATATTGTAAATCTTAATCTATTTTTTCATGTATAAAATGACAATATATTATATGTTTAAGCATTTTGATTACTATTATAACATGGACCATTATTACAACTTATTTTGCAGATGTTGTCTTTGTGTACTTCCATACATCTTACTTACCTTTACATTAAACCTAATAGCTGATGTATTTTTAAGTGCTGGGGTGTCATTAAAAATTCATTCATTCATTCATTCATCCATTAATTCACTCATTCATTCTTTGTGCATTCAATTACTTCCTTGCTCTCTACCACATGCCTCATTGCACCAACTAATGATGGTCAGTAGATGAGGAGTATAGTAGAAGTTTGCAATGACTCTTAAACAGAGTGACTACCAAACACTCTCAGAAATGGCAGACTAAGCAATAAACAAAGATTCATGGGGAATAGCAGGCAAGTTGCATAGATATCATTAAAAAAACCCATCATAGCTTGCAGTTAGAGAGACAGGAACTGTGATGTGGAGATGGAAAACAGAATAGGTTGGAAAATAGCAGGTACACACAGAAAGGAAGAAAATATATCGACTTCAAAGAAACAAGCATTCTGAGTGTGCTGCAGGTCCTAACAAATTTTCATATCTCAAGATCAAGGGCCATAACTCTGTCACAAATTAATAAATTGCCATGAAAGTCAAACTTAATCTGAACAGTACATGATAAAGCTATACACAAGATTTTAACTCAGTATCTCAAGGCATTGTGAAAAAACCCAGACAGACGCATGGACAGACGGATGGACAGACAGACAGACATATAGAAAGAAGGATGGAGATGAAACCTATAGTCCCCTCTGGTTGGACCTGTAGGGGACTAATAGACTAATAAAAAAGGGTAACAATGAGGAGTAAAAAAAACCCTGTCCAAATCGATACAACTAATGTATCCTGGAGGTAGCAAATTGGGATGGACATTCTTGAACCTTCAGTGAATATAAGCATGTAAATGGAGGTTTGCCTGGTTGTAAAACAATGACAGTAATGGTGTGTAACTAGTACAGATAATAGCTACCTGAATCTTCTGGATGGAGCCGTAGTGTGTGAAAACCCGGAACTTGAATTCCCTGTTCTCAGCATTCTTTGATGTCACGTCGGCAGCCTGGAGCTCTAGCACATGAAACACATGGCTTTCCGATTTCTTGTCATAACCCTGCAAGGGACAAAATAACCTTTACACCGACTGTTTAAATGTACCAAACTGTGTAAAATTACAATATACTAAAATAAACAAGTATAATGCAATGTTGAGATAGTCATGCAAACGTGTGTAATAGTGACTGCTCGTAAATAATACTAGTACTCTATAACCGGTAATTTAAATCTATAATAATATCATGTATGTGGAATAGTGCATATTTAGAGATACCTTGCTATTATATATATGGAACCAGCTTCAGTGGTTTAGTGGTTAACCTATCAGATATAAGGCTGGTATGTACTGAGTTCGGCTCCCAGTACCGGCTCTCACCCGTAGCGAGTTTAACAACTTTATGAGTAGATGGAAGGTCACTACACTGACTTCTCTCTCACTAACAACTAACCCACTGTACTGGACAGACAGTCCAGATAACTGAGGTGTGTGTTCCCAGGACAGTGTGCTAGAACCATAATGGGATGTAAGCACAAAAATAACTACAAATGAATGAATGAATGAATATTAGATGGTAGTAGCAGCCTCTATGGCGAAAAGCAGTTTCCTATATTTCACACTGACCTCTGTCCTTTGAAAACATCCCAGCCACAAATTAAATTTACTTTTTGTTTTGTTTACCACTAGAGAATATTAATTAATCATCAGCGACTGGATGTCTAACTTTTGGTAATTCTGACGCGTAGTATTCAGAGGAAACCCACTACCAAGCAGTAGTAAGGAGTCTTTTGTATGCACTTTCCCAAACAGGACAACATATACCATGGCCTTTGATAGGAGTATATCAGTCATGGGGCACTGGTTGGGATGTTGGGGGGGGGGGGACCCAATCAGATGAGTCCATCATGGAGGTTTGATCCTCGAACCCAAGAACACCAGGTGAGCGCTCTACCGACTGAGCAAAATCCCACTATCACCAACCACAAGACTTGTGTGCCCAAGCCAAAACCTTGTCCTTGAACTGTAGTGGGATACATCATACAAGCATAAAAAGAAATTCCCTGCTAACTGACAATGAAATTCAGACACCTTTTTATGCAATATAAACTTCACCTGAAATGCTGCATATTTAGCAATCTCAAAAGTTGTCTCATCAAAAAATGGTGCATCCTTGTCACCAAATTTCCAAACTTTGGTGCCTTTGATAGAAAACAAAGACTTTGCCTTCTTCTTCTCAGCTGTGTTTGAGAGATTTGCTGAGAAATAAATAGAAATATTTTATAACTTTGAATACAGATAAACAAACAATTTCTTATATTATATTACAACCAAACAGTAATTATATTATACTTTGAAAACCATTGCTAAAAATAGATTACTTTATCCATTATATATCAAACTAATTGATTGCAATCACAGAAATAACTATGTTTAAAAGGCTTTAGAACAACATCTGTGCATTATACTTACAAATATATCCACTTAAATATATCCAAAAGGAAAATAGTAAGATAAAGCAATACGTTAATACAAATTATATTTAAATATTACCTGTAATTTTCCCAGATTTAAAATCAGATTTTTTGCTTCTTCCCCCAATTATGTAGTCATCAGAATTTGGCAGTTTTCCCATTTTTATGGCACTCCATATAAATTCAGGGGAGACAACTGGAATCCGATACTTGGCAGCCATTTGACATTTGTAAGAAATGTCATACTTTTCAGGATCATTGCCAACAACATGTGTACTCTAAACATACAAAAAAAAGACAACTCACATTAATTAATTTATTCATTGAAGGAATTATATCACATTAACATTAATCACATAGTACAGATGTACCTGACTCTATTTTCATTATTTTCATGCTACTATCTAAATCGTTATTATACTTTTAATGTAAAGCTTAGGGTCATGTTTGATGACTGGTTCTCTGTGATACTAATGTGTCACAAGAATGTGCATTTCAAAATGTTTAAATAAATAAGTAAAATAACAGTACAGATAAAATATCTTTACAGTACGTGAACAAACCATAATTGCGTCTAGACTAGTCGGGATTTTTTTTTTTTAATTCCTGTTAGACGGTTGATCGGCGGTCACTGCAAACGTGCACGAGCTACTTGATATGCCGCTACGGTTGTTGTCAGTTAGGCTACGTACACTACGTTATGAATTAAGAATTTTTTTTAATATATTTATTTATTTCAAGTGGGTTTTTTTTCAAAATCGCGATATACGTGTTTACAAGGCATTTGCACTACAAGAAAAATAATAAGTAAATAATACATTTTTATTGACCATTAACCCTTGTAAATCGTTCAAAGAGAAACGATTACAATAAGCGAACAATAAAAAGGACTGTATGGAGAAGGGAGCGTTCTTCGGTTTACTAACAAAATAAGTGAAATCGACAGAAGAAGGGGAAAAGAAAGAATAAGCTTGGTTTTGCGTATGTGATATTTGGCACCTCAGCAGAAAGTTCATTTCATTTGTGAGAGGAGGTCAAATCTGTTTTTATGTTTACTGTATTTAAAAAAGTAAAATAAATAATAATGAAAAAAGAAAGTGAAAACAAAATAAAAATGTTTTTAAAAGGATGGGGGGGGATACTGCGAGTTAGACGGGAAATTAAAAAATATATAAATATTTAAAAATAATAATGTTTGCTTTTGCCTATGTGACGATTGTCACAGACAGCTATGGATGTTGTCTAATTTGTCGGAGGGGAGCAGGTTCCAGGTCCGTACAAACAATATCTGGGGGAGGGTGCACGACTTCTAGCGGGGGATTTCAGCGTCCATAGTGTGGAGACGGGACACAAGTCATATTTTTACCTTTATTCATTTTCGTCCTAAGTACAAGCAGGGCTGGCTGTATCCCCCCCCACACCCGCTTCCACCTCCACCTCATTTGTTTTTAAATTTTATTAATTTTTATGTTTGGCCAATGAAATATGACATTACATATATGCTACTTGATCCACGCTAAGTCTATTAGTGGGTTATAAAATTTTTTATAGTTTTATTAATTTTTATGTTTGGCCAATAAAATACGACATTACATATATGCTATTTGATCCACGCTAAGTCTATTAGTATGTTTTATGATACCTTTTCATGTGCTGCCACAAGTTTTGGGGCAAGTAGCATATTGTAGTATTTACTTTATTTTTTGTGTCTTCGTTAAATTTGTCAAGTCTGCTTTGAATTTTCCCCGTGTCCATGTTAGTGTCCCCATCAGTGATTTTTAAATTTCATATTAATCAATATATTTTTTCCGACTTGGCAAGATGATTCGGACGGTGCGGTTGCAAACAAGCTTCATTCTGTCACACTAGTCCTGGGAGAGTGGCAGTCATCCTACAGGCGGTGCAGGAAGGATGAAGTAGTCTTGTGCCGTGCCCACATCCGTGATACATATTTGATGCATTCATGTATTTTAAATAAGGACACTCCTCCTCAGTGTGAACACTGTCAGTGTACGCTGACTGTGCTCCACATTTTGGTGGAGTGTGATCATCTCAAGCCGACAAGAAATGATATATTTGGCAACAGAAATGTTTTAGAATCGTTTAAACTCCATCCAGAATTAATTGTAAAGTTTTTAAAACACTTCTGTACAAAGTTTAAAATATACTTACCTTGATTTATGTATTATATTGTACTTTTCCCCCACAGCTCCTTACACAGTGGTTTTACGTAAATATATAAATAATGTTTTCATATACTGTTTGTGACACCCAATAGCCGATGTGTATTTGTGTGCTGGGGCGTCGTTAAACATTCATTCATTCATTAATTTGCTTAAATTTGTCAATAATAATAATAATAATAAAAATAAAATGTGCCTATTGTATGTTCATCGCTGAATCTACCAACGATCCCAACTATCGCTAATTGTTGGTCCTTTCGTCTGCGACATTCTTTGTTAAATAAATGTTTGTTGCCGTGATTTCCAAAAGGAACATGGGTACAGGTTTTATCTGGAGCTGTTGTTGTTGCAGATGTTTTCTCTCTATCACCCATTTACCTTTTCCTCCACTAATTGTACCAATATTACCTGTATATGTTTACCGCCGATTTGACCAACGATCACAACGATCGCGGGTTACATGTCGTTTACGAACTTTGTTAAATAAATGTGTGTTGGCCTGATTTCCAAAAGGAATATGTATACAGGTTTTATTTGGAGCTGTTGGTGTTGCAGATGTATTCTCTCTATCACCCATTTACCTTTTCCTCCACTAATTGTACCAATATTACCTGTATACATTTACCACCGATTTGACCAACGATCGCGGGTTACATGTCGTTTACGAGCTTTGTTAAATAAATGTGTGCTGGAGCCAGTAGCCATACATGCACACTAGTGTGTTTATACCGGCAACTTTACAAACGATCGCTGGTCTGCGATATGCTTAATTACATAAATGTGTTTATGTGATTTGCAAAAGGAACTTACACATGTAGGTTACAGGTTTTATCTGGAGCTGTTTATTTTGCATGTGTATTCTCCACTAATTGTACCAATATCATTATACATGTATGTTTACCGCTGATTTGACCAATGATCACGAGTCGTTTTGTCTACGAGCTGCTTTGTTAATATGTAAATGTATGTTGGCGTGATTTCCAAAAGGAACTTGGACATAGGTTGTATCTAGTGCTAGTGCTGTTCTTGTTGCAGGCCTAGTATAGTCCCCCTGTTAATTTGATCCATACAATTTTATTTGGGGAAACTTTTTAAGATTTATTTCATCCACGCTAAATCTTTTACTGGTTTATATTTTGATTTATTTTCTTCTTTTTTTCAGGCGTTACAATAAGTACAAAAACTAAATAATAAAAGACTACGAAGAAGAATCTGGTATATTTTGGGCAAAAATTCCATGTCATTCCCATTTTTATCCAACGTTATATTACTATCAATGGAATAAATGTTAATATCCTAAAAGTCCTCATTCTCCCACTTTTCCAGTTACTCTGTTCAGAAGGCCGGAAATGTGACATTTTAACACCTGAAATTAAAACTTTTCTCAGGGAAGCAAGTTCAGACCGTAAAATACATTTATTTTCATCTCCCAGGCCATTGAACCGACACCATGCCCCCACCCTCTCCACCCCTTTCAAATACACTCCACGGTCATTGTTATAGGCTATATCCCATCCCCCACCTCACCCCCAAAAATCAAAATAAAATATCTCCACTTCAATTTTATTATTTATATTATTATAAATAACCCCCCCCCCCCCCCCCCATGCCTTAGTAGCTGGAATGAGGCATAATCCCACTGGCGGGGATCGACCACGATTCTAGACTTAAATGAATGCGTTCGAGCAAGGCACAAGACAACTTCATCCTTCCTGTACCGGCAGTAAGAGGACTGCCACTATTCCAAGATTAGATTGACAAAATGAAGCTTGTTCATGACCGCACAGTCCTTGCAATATCAAAGCAACAGATAAAAAAAAATAATAATAAAAAAAACCCACGAAAAAAACAACAAACGAAAAAATACCCCAACAACCCTGTATTCGAAATCCAGTTGACAAACTTGTCTTTATGTCATACGACTCATAGTCTGCACATGCGCATGTATGCAGGTGTTCATGTGTATTGCATCGCAACCACCAAAGCAAGTACAAAGCTATATGGCAAAGAGCCATAAAACCCTATTGCGTAATGTGTATCCAGTTCAAAGAGCGTGCATGTTCATGTAAAGTACGTAATTCGACAGTATTGTTCTGTGGGATGGTGCATATAAAAGATCCCTTGCTTCTAATGGGAAAGAGTAGCCCATAAAGTGGCGACAGCGGGTTTCCTCTCTCAATATCTGTGTGGTCCTTAACCATATGTCTGATGCCATATAACCGTAAATAAAATGTGTTGAGTGCGTCGTTAAATAAAACATGTCATTTTGTTATATTGAAGATGTTGATGAACTTCCGAGGTGACCCATAAAGTTCCAAGAGCATTCGTGAGCTTACCATCTTTGGATGGGCCACTTATACGGATGACCACTTAAGGTCATTGCTATATAAAACTCCAGCAGTACACGATAAACCACTAATTGTTTGACGCGGTTAAGGTTAAGGACCACACAGATATTGATATCTAAGAAACCCGCTGTCGCAATTTCAAAGGGCTACTCTTTTTTGATTAGTAGCAAGGGATCTTTTATTGGCAACATTCCATAGACAGGATAGCACATACCACGGCCTTTGATGTACCAGTCGTAGTGCACTGGCTGGAGCGAGAAATAATTACAACTCAAGCACGCTGTCCTGGATACACACATCAGGACAGTGGGTTAGTTGTTAGTTGGTTAGTTAGAGGTTAGTGATTGAGAAGATGATGTAGTGGCCTTACACCTACCCATTGAGACCGTAAGAACTCGCTCTGGGTTGGAGCCGATACCGGGCTGTGAACCCTGTACCTACCAGTCTGTAGTCCGATGGCTTAACCACTGCGCCCAGTTGCTAACAACAATCAGTTTATTCAACCTACATGGCCTCTTAATTAATTGCAATGATCACAGACTTGGTATTGAGTTTGAATTTAAACAGAATCAAGAACCAGTCAAATAGTTCTTGAATGTTGGTGCTGTTCGTCGTCGCTGAACGCCTCCCTATTTCACGTGGATGACAAGAACTGTATATTTTGTTGCTATCTGTAATTTTGAGTAATAATAAGACTCGCAATATTAAACTTTATTGTTGATAGTTATATTGGTTTGCACATTTTAAATAACGAATAACCAATTAGTTCCTTCGTTTAGCACTTTAAAAATATTGTATGTAATTGTGTAATGTTATAATATTCCAAAGGTGTAAACGAATTGGCCAATATCACTTCAAAAACAAATCAATCAAGCCAAATATTATGTTTATTATAACTGACATAATATCTTTAAGTGAAGTTATAAATTACATATTATTCACGCTTCATTGGTGTATACCTATTATACACAAATGCACGAGCACACACACACACACACACACACACACACACACACACACACACACACATTAAATGTAGTTTATTTTATCCAACTAAATATATTTAGTATACATCTTTGGAGTAAAAATAAAATAAATATTTACTGTTTCATTGAATCAAATTTTTTACACTAAATTGCAGTTGTATTGTTTTCTGTTTTGTGTTTGTTCGTTTGTTTGTTTGTTTCTATTGTGTAAATTCCTATATTTGTAACAAAAAAACAAAACAAAAATAAAACGCCACAAACAGTTAACACAGGGACAAACATATTGTGTTGTTATAAAAAAGGAGGTCCAATTGGTAGTAATATGCGACATTGATTATTTGTACTATTATCTATTCCCATTAAGTTAATATACTTTTATGTAGTATCAGGCACAGCAGAGCAGGAGGGAGGGGGTTTACTCGATCAATCCCCCCAATGTCTACATTTGATATGTGGTGTACACTTGAGGTTGAAACAAGCACAGGGTAAAATATTTGTTTCTTAAATGGACTGTGATTTTCAGCTAAAATGAAGGTTACTTAACAAAATACTCTTCAATTCATAAATACTCTTTAAATCATAAATGTGACACCTTATTTTCTTACAGGTAAATTATTATGAGGTGACATAATGTTTTATGCCCATTCGGCTATTTTTTCCAGCCAATGCTCCAAAAGTGGTGTGACAAAGTCTGTGGTATGTACTGTCCTATCTGTAGGATGTCTGTATGAACGATCCCTTGCTGCTAATCAAAAAGAATAGCTCATTGCATGATGGCGGCGAGTTTTCTTTCATCATTTGCAACCATATATAACCCCCATTAGAATGTGTTGCGTGTGTCATTAAATAAAACAGATCTTCTTTCCTTCAGTTAGGTCTCGCTTGGTTTCCTTTGAACAGTGGAGTCACCAAAATTGGACGAACAGGATATGAATACGCGTAAATTTAGATAGAAACTGTAGATCATTGTAATCTCAGTAATTTTCCATCGGCTATATCGCCTGTAACAGATACATAGCCTGTCGAACAACATCCTGGTTTACACAAAGGAGTTATATTAGGTTACCAGCACACCTGTTACAGAGACAGATACTTGAAAAAGGGTGTGTGAATGGTTATTGGGCTAAGCTTTAAATGTCAAAGTACATGACGAGTACTCCGGGGTGTATACTACCAAATCAAATCCCATAGACAGCAATAGTAACATATATGGCTAAACCTCCTACCTGCAGCATATCAAGCAAAATAAATACCACGGATATAAATACTATCAATCCTCACCTGTTACCGACTGGGTCGGAATGCTGGTGGTCCATACAAGCACAAGGCTACTTGGCACAGTGGTATTAGATGAAATAAAATTGCATACATTTTTTGCCGAGACGAAACTTTTTTTTTTATATACTTGTGGTGTTAACTTCTCTATCAAAAGTTGAGTGCACCTCGAAATTTGACCCAGCCGGAAATTAACTGGTTTAGTACTACCTCCAGGGCGAGGACTCAATATTTTGGTGAAATATATCTGTCAAAACAAATCCACAAAGGGTGAACACCCCATTATATCACTATCACCGAGTCCGCCCCTGGATGCCTTTCCTATGAGTAAACAGTGATTTCAGTAATACATTCCTCGTTTGTTATAAAATATCATTTATTTTATTTAAATTAAGATAATAAAATAGATGGAGATTCTATTAGCGTCCTGTACTAGGCTATAAAAACGACGCTAAACACGTTTTCGCTACAACGATTTTGATTATATCTAAAAAGAAATATTTAATTCTTGAGAACCCTGATCATGTCTCCACTCTGTTCAATGATAATATAGAGGATAATAAACGAGTTACCAGTTATTATCAAATTTATGTCCCGAGGGAAATAATTTTCAGTTTTCACGAGCTTTAGTGAACTTTAGCGAGTGACAAATGAAAATTATTTCACGAGGGACATAAATTTGATAATAAATGGTAGCGAGTTTGTTGTTGTATTTATTACCAATTGTTCTCTATAAGCCTTTAGTTTCAACACGTATATAGGGAATAACTGGTTACTGTCTTAAGAGCAGGCTTTATCCTGCGAAGGTTAGAATGGCAAATGCAGCAAGGCTCTGCCGAGCTGCATTCGCCATTCAACCTGAGCAGGATAAAGCCGATATCTTAAACGCACTCTCCCACAGATGGTTGACCTAATTATTGACCCAACAAGGTATTATTTGACAATATATACATTTGATTTGTACCTAAAAGTACTCTATTGAACCATCTACATAACCACCATATCACACTTATTATTGATATTTTATAAAAATAATTGAATTATGGGTATGGTCCATAATTCTGAGAAAAATAACGGCTGTTTGGAGAGCAGAGGTGTGACGTATTATTTTGAGTCACGCGATGGGCATTCCCCAAATAACCGCAGTGTCAAAATGATTCACCAAGCTCGTATAATGTGAACGCTTGGCCGTCATATGCGATGTAGGGTAAATAGAAAAACAACCATGAAAATTAGTTATTAAAAAATAATAAAAACATGTACTGAATGATAATAAGCTTATACATTAATTTATTTTAGTAACAGAAGCATGTTAAACGTCGACAATCCCGACTAGTTAGGCCTTTGTATCTATAGATAAATTTATCGTTAGTCGTACGCGAAAAAATCTAAACATCTGGATCACGAACACCTTAATTTTCCACCATGTCAAATTCATTATTATACAAAATATGCTATAAGAGCTGACTTGGGATAGGAACTGTTACATTTTTAAAGAATACACTGAACTAGACGATATTTATATATGATGTGATTATATATACGAAGGCTGTGTATATAGCCTCCGCTAACGAGGGCTGGCTATATTCACAGCAAAAATGTATATAGGCGGTAAATAAGTATTTGATTGATCCATATTACCGAACCATCTGGAACAGGAGGAATACATACTAAGTATTTATCCTGCAATCACTGTATTCATTGTCAAGATATGACTAGATAAATCTTAATTATTTTTGGTCAGTGACCAAAAATATAGGTCACGTGTCATAAACCCGACTCGACTCGAGTATTTCAGAGTAGTTTTCAGTAAACATACTCTTTAAATCATTTGTTGAAGTACAGTAAATACAAATAACTTTTAGTTTTACGATTACAATATAAAGTTTAGAAACGCTTTTCTAATGTGACAGAATGTAGCTAGCATCTTACAAATAATGACGTCATGTATCTTGCATGATGTCATACGACAAAAGACTTGCTTGATTGACAATACTCGATTTGCATACACAAATATGGAATAAATAATGATTTTCCGAGTATTCCTGTAGCATTGCAGGATAAAAGAAATAACTGGTTACTGTCTTAAGATATTGGCTTTATCCTGCTCAGGTCGAATGGCAAATGCAGCTCGGGCGAGCCTCGCTGCATTCGCCATTCTAACCTTCGCAGGATAAAGCCAATATCTTAAGACAGTAACCAGTTATTCCCTATATAAATCATATAAACCACTTTACGCACTGTTTTGAGTATTGTTATAACTTTGTAATTTAATCACGTACATAAATAACTTTCAAAACAAAAGTGTTCTTTTTTCTGGTACAAAATCTATAATAAATTGCATTAAAATGACATTTTGTTATACATTTAACACCAAAAACAGACAGCCGTAAACACAAAATCTTTAACCTACATGATGTCATTGTGTTTTTGCCAAATTGTGATGACGTCATATTTAGTACCGACAAGGTCATCCAATAGTATTGTTCGTTAGACCAATGCATGATAATTTCTGAGTGAGAAATTATCATAGTTACTTTCCAAGTTATGAGTGCCTGCTGGGGTAATAAATAGACAGAACTTCACATACATTGTTTCGCTTCCTAGTTATTGCACGGATTTATTTTGCTTAGCGGTCTCATGGTATGTTCTTTCGCAAAATAAACAAAAATGCAATAAATAGGAAGCGAAAACAATGTATGTGAATTTTTGTATGTATTACATACCTTCTTTTGTGTTTTATAAAAACATTTTTTATTTAACGTCATAACAACACTTTGTTATATCTATGATCAAAACACCTTTCATGGCTTCATTTCAGGTTAAAAATCATACTCTGCGGCAGCCTTGTGTGATATTTCAAATACAATATGATGTCATTTGTAAATCATATATGATGTCAGTAAATAAAAGGCGCTAACTGCAGTAAAAAGAAAAGTGAATTCCCCATTTAAAAGTTCCGGTCCAGATCGCATATATGTACGATATAAAATAAATTTACCACACGGTTTCAAAATGCCTTTATCGCTATAGTAAGATTGAATAGGTATGTAATAAATATTTTTCTTACACACCCGTCGTTGATAACACCATTCGTTATTTTTCGATAACACATAATGTCAATACATATACGTGTGATAGCAAGTTAACAAATGAATGAATGACTTCCTGCTCCTAGGTGATGACCAGGGCTCAGTTTAGTCTGCCCGAGAAAACCCCCAACAAAAACAACGTCGGCTAGACTAGTTTATGTTAAACTAATTAAAATGGTCATGTCGAAAACCAGTCAAATAGTTTGTGAATGTTAGCGAAACATTTGCTGGCTGAACTTGAGGAAGGTCACCACTACCGTACCACCCAGTGAAAAAGGCGCAATGGAAATCGATTACACTGTGATGTATTTAGGTTAATCTGAAATTGATTTCTTTATGACACATACGTTAACTAGAAGTACTAGGGCCGTAAATACGTTTTAGTTGGAAATGACGTTTAAAGTTACATTATTTTTACTCCCAATATGTGATATTGACGATACCGAAACACAGAAGGGTAATAATCTCTTTATTATATAATCTCAAAGTTAATACAACGTGACCTTGTAAACTGCATACACAACTTTAATTCCAGTCAGCCATTACTCGATATTGGAGAAGAACTAATCCCCATTCCCTTTGCCCAACTAGATATGCCATATACTTTGTTACATTTGCTTAAATAATTCAAATTGTTTTTTGTTTAACGACACCTCTAGAGCATGTTAATGAATTAATATTCTCCTATTAGGTTTCAAACAACGGGTAATTATCACACGTCTTGAGAGGAAACCTGTCACATTTTTCTATTAGCAGCAAAGGGTCTTTTATATGCTTTTTCACAGAAAGGACGGCACATACAAAATATTTTGATATACCAATCGTGGGGCTCTGGTTACACTATTTAAAGGCACGTGAACATTTTGAAACTATGCCTGCCGAAACGAGTGGGATTTTCGCCTTTCGTTTGAAACGGAAGGCAATGGTTTATTTAACAACGTACTCAACACATTTTATTGACGGTTATATGGCGTCGGACATATGGTTAAGGACCACACAGATATTGAGAGAGGACACCCGCTGTCGCCACTTCATGGGCTACTCTTTTCGATTAACAGCAAGGAATCTTTTATATGCATCATCCCACAGACAGGATAGTACATACCACGGCCTATGTTACACCAGTTGTGGAACACTGGCTGGAATGAGAGAGAGGGGGGGGGAGAGGGGGGAGATGAAGAAAGGCGATATCACACAAATAAACCAGTGGTCAAAATATATTTTTGCGAAAGAAGAAGTGGAATATCTTCATGTTGGTTGTTAGATAAGTATGACATAAATAAGAGAAAGTCAACATTAATTTAAATCAAATATGCACATGTAAACACATTTACATAACCAGATACACATGCAGGCGTGGACACAAAACATACATGAATGCATGCATCCATCCGAGGAAGGATGTAGCCCAGTGGTAAAATAGTTCGCCTGATAGGCGGTCTGTCTAGGATTGATCCCCGTCGGTGGACTATTTATCGTTCCAGCCACTACACCACAAGTGGTATATCAAAGGCTGTGGTATGCGATATTCAGTCTATGGGATGGTACATACAAAAGATCCCTTGCTACTAATGGGGAAAACTTGTAGGGGGTTTCCTCTCTAAAACTCTAACCGGTAATTAATAAATCAATCATGTTCAAGTAGTGTCGTTAAACAAAACAAACTTTAAACCATCAATCAATCCACTCATCATAGTGGTACGTACCTATGTACCAAACCACCCACCTACCTGCCTACATCCATTCATCCATACATGCAAACATATATACATAGATAGTAGATACATGCACACATACATGTACATACAAAGAATAATCATATTTACACAGCATATTTCATACTATTTCCTATGATATGCCATTCATGAATCACTGGTTGGAATGGGAAAACTCAATAGCTTCACCCAGATGATCGCCCGTTCATTGTAGTCCATTTCAAACGAACGGATTACAACCGAGCGAAAATCCCACTCGTTTGGGCAGGCAGTTACAAAATGTCCATGTGCCTTTAATTTGTGTAACCAGAGCCCCACGACTGGTATATCAAAATATTTCGAATGTGCCGTTCTTTCTGTGAAAAAAGCATATAGAAGACCCTTTACTGCTAATGGAAAAATGTCACAGGTTTTCTCTCAAAACTACGTGTGATAAATACCCGTTGTTTGACCTCTAATAGCAAATCATTAATTCATTAACGTGCTCTAGCGGTGTAGTTAAACAAAAAACAATTTGAATAATTTAACCAAATGTAACAAGGTATATGACATATCTAGGCCTAAGATTTTGGGTAATTGGGATATTTTGAGCTTCAACATTCCCCTCAATATTCGATGCATATCAGCAAAGTTGCAGATGGATCATACTGTCTGCTACAGACACAGACGTAGTTGCCTTAGCTATTGCAACAGTGAGTATACTTGAGATATGTGATATGTGGGTGGCTCTTAGTACAGTGTATACATACCTGCTCACATCATCCCTACCAAATTGGTTGGGCAAAGGGAATGGGGGCTAGTTCTTCTCCAATTTGAGAAAAGAAAAATAACTTGTACATGTGGTGGTCTGTATTTATGTGTTGGATGATTAACTAGATGAATGTCATAGTTTGTTTGAAATATTGCATATAGTGTTTTTAACCACAAACGCTAATGTTGTTGCCTATGGGATTTTATTTTGTATAGTATAACCTATAACGTTATCCCAGTCGCCTATCTTGACGGAAAGCCTCGATTTCGAAAGTTGATCGATCGAGATATTAAGTTGATCGATCGAGATAGTAAATCGATCGATTGAGAAAAATAATTTGATGTGATGTCCTTTCCCAGCCACCGTAAAGAACAGTGGTCTCAAATTTTGTTCGTCAATAAGAACCAAAATTGTTCTGAATGTGCAATTTAAATTTTAAACTGAATGCTTTCATAATCAGGTTAGGTCAGGTCATAGGGTTTCACGGGCACATTCTGAGCAAGCTGTTTTAGCGCACGCCTGTCATGGGCACAGGTGCCGGACTCAGCTGGCTCCTCCATCCAGGACAGGAAAGGGTTGGGGTGGGTGGGAGAGGGGACTGTCTGCAGTGACAGGTTTAAGAGAGCAGCACGTCCAATCAGTAGCAGGTGGAGGTGGTTTTGGTGCTATGGTATTTGGAATATCCCGTAGGATTAAGCCAAATTGAATGTAGGAAATCTGACACATTTTTGAACAGTCCGCCTAAATGGAAATGGGGAGCTATACATATTTTTGAACTTAGTATGCCGAGAGTAGCTCGTTACTGAGACCTAGTTGGTGTTGAGATGTCTCCCTAGGTTGCCCATAGTGGCCCTTAAAAGGAAATATTCACTTGGTTTCACACACACACACACACACACACACACACACACACACACCGATTGCCACATTCAGTAAAAATTGTAGGCATTAGGACAACTATTGTCAAAATAGCAACTGATCCAAAACTGTAAGTAAAAAAAAAAAGCTAAATAAATTTAACAATAAAAGTATACACAATATTTCAACTCAATATCTTGAGGCATCGGTTCACCTGATTGTTTTGTTTTTTCTCGTTCCAACTAGTGCACCACATCTGGTCAAAGGTTGTCATATGTGTGTTACTGTCTGTGGGAAGGAGCATAAAAAAGATCCCTTGCTGCATTAGAAAACAATGTAGTGGGGTTTCCTCTGATGACAACGTGGTGTTTGACATCCAATAGCCTATGATCAATGTATTCTAGTGGTGTTGTTAAACAATACACTTTAACTTCTAGCAATATTAAAGTACAGATAAATGTTCATAAAAGGTAAATTTTTAAAGAACACCACAGTAAAAACGAGTAATATAAACAAATATTACATACCGGCTTCGGTGGCATCGTGGTTAGGCCATCGGTCTACAGGCTGGTAGGTACTGGGTTCGGATCCCAGTCGAGGCATGGGATTTTTAATCCAAATACCGAATCCAAACCCTAAGTGAGTGCTCCGCAAGGCTCAATGGTTCAACAAAGGCCATGGTTTGTGCTATTCTGTCCGTGGAAAGCGAAAATAAAAGATCCCTTGCTGCTTATCGTAAAAAAAGAGTAGCCTATGTGGCGCCAGCGGGTTTCCTCTAAAAAACCCAGTCAGAATGACCATATGTTTGACGACCAATAGCCGATGATAAGATAAAAGATCAATGTGCTCTGGTGGCGTCGTTAAATAAAACAAACAAACAAACAAACTTTACAAATATTATGTAGTAACACGAAAATAACTGCGATTTAGCTTAGATGATAAAACGTTCTCAATTTCATGTCGGATTTTCCTTTGACCTACAAGCCCAAGTCAAAACAAAAACAATGTCTATTTCTCAAACAGCTCGTGCGTCTTGTATCATTGTCTGGGTCAACATAGTGGATTAAGTACTAGCCAGTGCACTGTTCCACGATTAAGTCTTCGCAATAATTATTATCTTTTGTATATGAATTAATAAATTAATTGTGCTAAATAATACTAACTACATTTTTAGGGGTGATTTTAAAAAGTCAATGCAATAATTTGAATAAACAAAATCATGGGCTCCGTTTGTTTCGATGTTTGATCTCCCCATGCAGTATGGTCTAATAGTGTGTGTATGTGTGAGTGTGTGAAATCAGATGACGTCACACTGTTGCAGCATGCCACCTTCATTGTATGTGACAATCGGTTGAATCGACTGATGCCAAGCATGCAAATTGGGCCAGTTTTTCAAAAATTAATCACTGTATAACCATTATTAAAAATTATTAAAACCAAATATTAAATGACTTAAAGAACAATTGAAAAATATATTAAAATTTGACTCAGAACAGCATAATTAAAAATATATTAGGCTAACCCAGCAGTGGCATTGGAAGCTGCCAAAAGGGTGGGGGGCGAGGGGGGGGGGGAAGGGGGTACACACACACACACATACATGTATATGCATGGATCATCAAAGTAGAGAAACAGTCATCACACTGATGGTCAGTGTGGGGATTCTGTTCCAAGGTTCGTGCAGGGCCGTATTATCCACAAGGCGGACTACGCTGAAGCCTAGGGGCCCCACAGGGACTACGAGCCCGTCAATTTTATATATATTACAATTACCGGCCATCCCATATAACACGTGTAAAAGAGGGAATTAACACTCATGCACGGTGTGGTGATTTGCTTCCTTTGAGAGTGTGTATTCGAGACGTCTGGTGGTATGCTGTAAGGCAGGCAAAACAAGACCCTAAAAGAGAAATGTTTTGCATACTTCTGATTGTGGTTAGGTAGATGAATTCTAGGATATTTGATTTCATTATTCATAAATACAGTCGGATAAAATGGCCTTACAATGTGTCGTTTTAGGCTGGGTTGAGGGTTAAATTACATGTTACCTAATATATCTTTTGATAATCATATTTTATTTTACAAATTGAAATACACATAATATACTAGATACTAAGTTATAAAGATCTTATTTCATCTGCCTTATTATTTTATTTTTGAACTTACTGTATTAAATACCTGGGGTGTGTGTGTGTGTGTCCAGAACGTGAAAATATAAAACAATAAATATAGCGTGGATGAATCCAATCTTCAGACTGCTGTTGTTTCTCCACTCCAGCTGCATTGTGAATTTTATGTGCTTAAAAATGAATAGCTGCGAGACAAAAGTTTGAATAAAATGGTTTTAGTTTGTGGGTTTTTTGTGTGGTTTTTTTTTTTGGGGGGGGGGGGGTTGGGTTTTTTTTAAATCGTCACAATATTGTAAATACTAATCAAAGTCAAAACTGATATATTTGAAGAAAAAGACCCTAATAGAAATAAAATAAAAGTAAATAACACCTGAAATAACCCCAGAACCTCCCCCCCCCCCCCCACACACACAGGGAGAGAGACACACACACAGACAGAGAGAGAGAGAGAGAGACACACACACACAGAGAGAGAGAGAGAGAGAGAGAGAGAGAGAGAGAGAGAGAGAGAGAGAGAGAGAGAGAGAGAGAGAGAGAGAGAGAGAGAGAGAGGGTGGGGGGGGGCACACACCAGACAAACCTGCACCCAAATTCCTTTCGTAAATCAGGTTGGTAAATGCACATTTGTGCATGTACAGTTATTGGAGATAAATGGCATATTTTATGATTATATGTTTTTCCAAATCAAATGAAAATGTAAATGACAACCCTATATAAAAACTGCACTCGATCCTTTTCTAATTGCTGACACGTTTTGAGTTACTAAAAAAAGCTCCTAGACAAAATAACATAGGACCGTTTGTAAAAAAGATATAGGCCTACTAGTAAGCATACTGGTACAGCTATTGGAACACAGGTAAATGAGGGATATATATAATATACCCGCAACAACAACAGTCCCAGATAAATCATGTACCCAAGTTTCTTTTGGAAATCACGCCAGCTCACAATAACTCACGAAACAACAGGTGATCGTTGGTCAAATCGGTGTTAAACATAATATTTGTACAGCAAGTGGAGAAAGGGTAAATGGTGGCTAGAGAGAATACACCAGTAACAACAACAAAACCTGTACCAACATTCCTTTTTGAAATTATATAAGCTCACATATTAACAAAGCAGCACACAAACGATCGGCAATCGTTGGTCAAATCGGCGGTAAACAAGTATACAATGTTATTGATACAGGTAGTTGAGAAAATGTAATTGGGGGCTAGAGATAATATACCGGGCCCATAACAACAGCACCAGATAAAACCTGTATCCAAGATCCTTTAGGAAATGACGCTAACTCACATTAATTAAACAAAACAGCTCGCAGACGAAATGATGGTTCAGATCGTTGGACAAATCAGTGGTATACATGATATTGGTACAGCTAGAGCAGAAAGGGTAAATGGTGGCTAGAGAGAATATTCTTGCAATAACAACAACAACAACAACAGCCCCAAATACAACCTCTACCGAAGTTCCTTTTGGAAATCATGCCAACTCTCATATTGACAAATCAGCACATAAACAACCGGCGATCGTTGGTCAAATCGACGGTAAACAGAATGATATTGGTACAGCTAATGAAAAGGTAAAACATATTTGCAGCAACAACATCCTCATATAAAACCTCTTCCAGGCACGTGTAGCACACACCCCTCCCACTTGTCGATGAATATATACAGGGTTTTTTGGGGGTTTGTTTTTTTGTTGTTTCAGTGTCTACCCCCTCCCTCTTCCCGAATTTTCTTTAAAAAAAAAAATTGCGAAGCATGACCCGACAGTCTAGACACCCGTACTAAATTTTCTGCATATGCGCCTGTGTACATTGTTTTAACCCCCCCCCCCCCCCCCGCTAACACTATTTCATACGCATAGGCATTGGCAAAAACAGAAAAAGAAAAAACAGAAACGAATTTTAAAAAACACCCTAAATGATAATACATGTAATAATACAAATAAAATGAAGTTTTTGTTAGCCGCTTGTGACTGTCAGACGTCACGTAGGCAGGCCACATGATCTTCTTTTCTCTCGAAACCGCAATACCGTCTCCCCCCCCACTCCCACCCTCTCCAGACACATGCAGTGATGCTCCTTTTCCATTATTACTACTAATAGTTTTCCTTTTTCAGCTATCTACAAGGGTTGTCGGTCAGTTAAATTACATCATGTGTTTGGTTTTAAAATGTATTATAGTCAGTATAGAGTGAATAATTTAAGATGCCAATCGGAATATATCAGTTTTAGGATAATAATTTAATAAATTTGCTTTTAAAAAATATGTCAACGCTGCAGCATAAAAGGTTGGTTGGGGTTTTGTTTTTGTTTTTTTGTTTTTTGTTTTTTTTAAATTAAATTTATAACATATCGGCAGTTGACAACAACCGACAGATAAAGAGGTCACAGATTTGCAGCAAAGTGACCGGCGCGAATTTGCAGAATCGCAGCAAGTTGTTACTGGTGTGGAACAAAATAGTCTGATAGCCAATTTGGTTTTAAACATCCATCCCTCAAACCACCCCATCCCCTCTCCATTTTTTTTTTTAAATCGGCGGCACATCGAAAAGTCAAACTGATCCCAATCATATATAATGAATTCTTCCATAGCTGACGCAAGTTGCAAGTGAGTCAGTTTCACAATTTACTTATTTGTAAAAATTGGTGTTTCACTTTTATGACTTGAAGCTGTTAATACCAATGTACATGTAAACATGGTCAATATAATAATAATGAACATTTCTACGCATTGGATGAAGTGCAAACGTAATTCTTGTTGAAATAAAACTTTTACAAAATTGTAACGATCGGCGAATTTTTGGAAACATATTTTTTTAACCCAAGACCGCCGAGCCGATTGCCGATATTGCCACTTTGGTTGGTTCGCGTACTGTAAATATATATGCTATACTTAGAACTACAAGATGTGTCAGTGTCTATTCCAATTTAAACTACAAAATGGTTTTACTGGGAACTCAAATTCAACAATTAAGAAAATGTTGAGATGTTCAAAATGATTGAACAGTTTATAGTTGCAAGCAAATGCTTTGACAATTTCCGACAAAACATTCATTCATTCATTCATTATCTATCTCTCATTCACTCTCACATATTCCATCTACAATCTTCATTTCTTTTCTCTCTCTCTCTCTCTCTCTCTCTCTCTCTCTCTCTCTCTCTCTCTCATATCCTACCCACAATCTTCAATCTTCATTTCTTGTCTATCTGTCTCTTTGTTGTTCTTAACCAATTTTATTATTTTGTCTGCCATGTAAAATTTGTAATCGTATAAAATGTAGGGAGAGACCTTAATTATTAATGGCACTGCATGTTTGTCAATCACCAATGTTAATACAAACAATAATAAATATTGTTAAAAAAGAAAAGAAAAAAGTATGGCAATATTCACCAGCAACAGTGCTTTGTCAAATCAAGAAATTTTCTCAGTCACTTACATTATATATACTACTCAAAAGAATTTAAGGGTCAAAAATTTATAACCAAATAAGTTTCAGAGTGTATTAGATTGATGATGTAAACTACACCAAAAATTTAATTTATTGTTCCATATTTACAAAAAACCACAAATAAACGTCACTGTATACAAGAAAGTCACATGACATGCTGTCAAAGTTGAAGGTTGTCAAACATGGATTTTACACATTAGAACATTCATTTAATAGTGTGTGAATCCACCCCTGGCACGAATACACTCGACACATCGTTGCTTCATGCTGTTGATCAGATGTCTGAAGAACTCTTGCGGAATGGCCTGCCACTCTGCCATAAGAAGTTGACCCAGATCATGAAGGTTGGCCGGAGGGGCATGGTTATCCCGAACTCTCCTGCCTAATTCGTCCCAGGCGTTCTCTATTGGGGCCAAGTCAGGCGAATATGCTGGCCAATCCATCCTGGCGATACCTTGTTGTCTGAGAAAGTCTGTTACCACCCTGGCGCGGTGGGGTCTGGCACTGTCATCCTGCAGAACTGCCCCGCCGCCAATTTGCTGAAGGCCTGGGAGAACCAACGGCCGGATAATCTCATTCAGATAGCGGATTTCATTCAGATTGCAATCCACCACATAGAGGGGGGTCCTGTGGTGGATAGAGATGCCGCCCCACACCATGACGCTGCCACCACCGAACCGGTGTCTAATGTTAACGTCAGCGAAGCGCTCCCCAGGACGTCTGTAGACACGAACCCGACCGTCGTTGAACTGGAGACTAAACCTGGACTCATCAGTGAACATCACTTGACCCCATTGAACACGTTGCCACCGCAGATGAAGCGTACACCAGTGACGTCTGGCCGTTCTGTGACGCGGTAGGAGTGGTGGTCGAACAGCCTGGCGACGGCAGCGTAGATTATTGGCTCTCAGACGATTGCGTATGGTTTGATCAGACACTCAAGTTCCAGTCGCAGTCCGCAGATTATCACGTAATCGGCGTGCAGTGGTTGTGCGTTGACGTAGAGCCATATTGGTGATGTAGCGGTCCTCTCTATTTGTAGCGCTTCGGGGTCTTCCCGAACGTGGACGATTTCGAACAGAATTCGTTGCTTGGTACCGTTGCCACAGTCGGCCAATGACACTCTGACTGACACCAAGTCTCAGAGCAACATTTCTTTGCGTATTGCCATCCTGAAGCCAAGCAATAGCCCTTCCTCGATCTTCGATAGTCAGTTGAAGTCGTACCATTGTCGAATTTGGAGTGTGCACCGTACACGAACGCAAGCTCCAATTATACGGAAATTCAGCATTGGGACCATGGAATACACGTGCAAAGCGTGCAAATGAAGCGCTTTGTGAAAAAGCAAGTTATGGGCACTTAGCAGACCTTTCGCTTTCGCCCTAATTTACGTGCAAATGTAAGCATGTTTTCGCCATTAGAACTAGTCGACAGTGTCAATGACAGTGGATTTTAATTCATTTATGGGTTGCTTAGACCCACTTTCGTCAAAATGGAACAATACCATGCGTGACATTATGGTCTAGCTAATATAATTGACATTCAGAAAATATCGTCTGACCCTTAAATTCTTTTGAGTAGTATATATAACAAATATTTACTATGGATATTACCAAATACATATTAAATACCTTTTTGGTAACAATAAATGACACAATTCCTCCATTTTCTATAATTTTCTTCTTTATTTCCACCTTCTTCTTGAAGGCAACACTTGTTGTAAGATCCAGCACAATCTGACATCCACTGAAAACTCCAGCCATGTTTAACTATGAATGACAAAAATACAAATACAGAGTTACAAGTATGATGTACATTGATTTAAGTAAAGTTATATGTATAAGAATTATTTATCATTTGTTTGGTGAGTTTATCAATGTATAGGAGTCACAAAATGGATAAAACTGTGTAGTATAGTGTAGTGTCAATACACTCTGTACACTATACTACACTATATACATGTAGTGTAGTGAATATAGTGAATGTATTAAGTATAGTGTAGTGTAGTGCAGTGACTGTGTAGTGAGTGTACCGAGTGTAGTATAGTATAGTGAGTGCATTGATTGTAGTGTACAGTACTGAGTATAATGTAATGTAATGTAATGTAATGTAGTATAATGAAAAAATATTATATTAAATTTGTGACTATTATACATCCAAACATTCACACCAAAAAGACAAACAATTCTAAACTTAAACCAATAAACACACTGAATTCAAAGCAACACATAAATCAGTTTATTTTTTCCTTTCTTAGTTCACGTGCCTTCTAGCCAAATCCTGATATCCAAAGATCCAAAACAGTGATAGAAATCAGCAGAATTTTACATCTGGTCCACTGGACATCAACAAATCTATTTGTCTGCAAAATATTTTAACTTGTCTTAATAAATACTTTGTTATCTATTCAAGAACGAGGATAACTTTTATAACTCGAAATGAAACTGCATTTAACATTTTTACTTGTCCATTGGACAACCATTTTGGTACATTTTGCTTGTCCAAGCAGATTTTTACTTGTGAGCTAGGACAAACGGACAATTATTATTATGTGCTTATTTCGAATGCTGTAAACATGATAGGGCTAGAGAACACGTGAGCTAGTCCTTCCCATAATGTGTTTTATATAATAACCGAGTAGAATAATGAATTAACATCTGATGTATGTCATGTGAACTCACCCCACCCATGCACAAGTGACATGGCCAAATCATTTAATTTTTAAGCTTTTCATACAGCTGTTGTTAGAATTGTTTCTATTCTTATATTCAATTTGTAGAAGGTATGATCTTTTTTTTTATCCCCTCCCCCCCATTGGCATTGTAGTGAAGAGTAGACATCATCCATTCACAACAATATTATAAATATATTTGTGTATGATTTGTTTTAGTTTTGCACGAGACTGCACATCAAGGCATGTCGCAGTTTAAATTGACCAGTCAAATATTATTTGGTTGTAAGCCATATTCATTCCAGTAAAAAGTTTGTTTTGTTTAACGACACCACTAAAGCACATTGATTTATTAATCATCGGCTATTGGATGTCAACCATTTGGTAATTTTAACATATAGTCTTAGAAAGGAAACCTGCTACATTTTTGTTTTAGTAGCAAGGGATCTTTTACATTTTTACATGCACCATCCTACAGTCAGGATACCACATACCATGGCCTTTGTTATACCAGTCGTGGTGCACTGGCTGGAACCAGAAATAGCCCAATGGACCCACTGATGGGGATCGATCCCACACCGACTACGCACCAGGCGAGTGCTTTACCACTGAGCTACTCATTTCAGTAATGCCAGAAAACAGTAATTACTTTTGTTTTATCATACCAGTGACTGATTAATTGAAAAAAAAGAAGGTTTTATTAAAGATATGTTCATTTAATAAACTGGTACTGTTGTCGATGATTGTATTGTTATGTTGGAAGTGTTCAGAACACTTGTAAAGCTAAGTAATTCATAAATAATATCATGAAGGTTTGTTAATAAAATATTGAACTATGAGCATACAAAGTTTAACATGTTTCATTAAACATTGCTGTGTTGTAATTCACAAGTTCACACCTAGTGGCAGATATTCTGACAACTATCGACAGAAGTGATCCTGTTGAACAAGTTTTATCCACTGCAAGACTGCTGCCACAAAGCATATAATATACAATAAAATAAGACAATCAAAACTAATTCATAAATAACCCAGTCACTTGGTCATGCTGTCACACTTCTGTGATTTTCAATCTGCTGCAAAATAACTTACTTAAGAGTTCTTTTTGAAGAAGACAAGATTCCGTCTAAAATTACATTTGCAGTTTTCTTAATTTATGGCGATCATGCCCAAAATATATATCGAAGTGTCCTCTGAATGTGCATGTTTATTTTTACATACTGATGAGTCAGGTCAGTGAAAATGTGAGGTCACGTGTCAATTGTTTTTCTGTGGAAGCAAATAAGGGTGCTAAAAATTTAAAACGTAAAATAGGATGTACATGTAGATCAGTATTGAGTTTTACATTAAAATATGGCTATTACTACAGTATTATATTTGAATAAATATTAAAAATAATATTTAGATTAAAAATAGATATAGAAGCTATTGAAAAAACCACAAAATAAGATGGTCCCACCTTATCTTTCAAGCAGTATTTTAAACACCATCCAGCAATCTGCTGACTGATAAATAAAAAATAATGGTAAAAACAGTTCCTTTTTTATTGATTGCTTCAAGACATAAATTCAACCATGCAAATTTCAGCTATATAGTTTGTTCTTATGACATTTTGTGCTTCTATACTTGAAATAGTAAATAATATGACTCAAAAGAGTTTGGTTTTTCTGCACAATGAGCGGGGGTAGGCTGATTGTAAGCATGTGTGCACTTTTAACTGCATCAGTTACTGTAAATTTGAAAATATTAGCGACCTTAAAATTTTGCAAAATCCACATCAGTGACATATTAGTGACATAAAACTTTAGCGAGGTCGGCATATCAAACATTAAAAAAAAGCGTAAGCCGTTTTTTTTACGACTGACTGGTCACAAGAACACTTAATACTTTTTGATGCTATGCAATGCACACTATTTCCGGTTTGAAATATAGCCTCAAACATCCAAGTGATGCTGCTTGTCTCCAACTTAATTTTAATAAAAACATTACAGTGTCATACATCTAAACTAATTAGTATTGTTTGCTGTATTTATCTATAGCCTGTTGTTTGTCCAGTTAATCACCGATGAAACAACCACACATAATCAGTCCAATGAAAACGTGTTTTCGAAGTAGTCTGTTGTGCGTACAGGGGTTGTAAGCTATTTTTCCCACTCAGACGTACTAGTAATCAATGCTTTGGTACTGTTCTCACTTTGACAGAACTAATTTATTTTTAACCACAATCATGTGTCTTTACTGCTAAAAGTTACAAACATTGAAACTTAGATAAGTCTGTATTCATAATACTAACATTTCGTTTTGCTTTGCTGTGACACTACACCGGATGTGACAATAGTTTTAATTATTGTGCCACAAACGGTAATGTACATAGGATATGTGACGACTTTTTATTTGCCTTGTTCTGAAATCCAACTGAATTGTTCACAGTTGATTAATTCAAATCGTTATTAAATATGTATACATTTTAAGACTTGTTTGATTTTTGTTTTAATCTGACTTTAGTTTATATTTAGCGTCATGAAATGTTAGCGTTTTGTATGGCTTCGCTAAATTCACAAATATTTTATACTTGCCAACATTTTCTGATTTACAGTATGTAGATTTTTCTGCATTGTTGGTTCAACACAGTTCAAGTAACGAGTTAAAAAGTTTCTTCAACTAATAATTATAATAAACTTACAAAGCAGTTTTAAAATATACTAATATAATTATTAAGTACCATGAATCATCAGGGACCCCATGCTACTGCAAACATTGAGATACCTAGGCTATCTAATGATTTTGGGCATTCATTTAATGGTAAATTGTTTAATGGAAAAATATTAAATCACCACACTTACATGTATATATGTCGATGCCGGGAATTTATTTTGCTATCAGGCTGCAGAGGGCAATGTGTAAATTTCTGAAGACATCAGTATTCAACTTCCAAGTCAACAGCAACACCCACCATAGCCCGAGTACTCTGACTGTAAGAGAGCTAGACGGACATTTGGACAGTTATACACTCTCATTACAGTCAGAGACCAACCTATGTATTTTTTTGGCAATTCCTGACAACCAAAAAGTTGACAAAGATTCCCGCTCTAATACCACACCAATCCTATGTTTGACGTCAAATACCTTTACATCGATCATTTTTAAGTTAACTGATAAAAAAAAATCCACATATTAATCACTAATACACATACTACAGAAAGAAATCCGACAGCACCCACATTCAGCTACGCTTCGTGACACTCCGTCGCCATAATTACAAAGCTCGGCGATCTATTTCAAGATGTAGATCACGTGATCGCCCACTGGGCGATTCCGCCTTGTGCAGCAGTTACAGGGGCCGTCTCATACCAAGCGACGTTACAACATTGATTAGTTTCGTTTTGTGTTTCTGCGATGGAATGTGTATGCTGTAAAGAACGTTTTGAGGATAAAAGTGGACGGTTGCATAGAACAGGAATTTGTACACAATTCAAAGATGGGCCCAGTGCTGCACAGACATTAAGTGATGTTTTTTATGTAACTGTCACTCCCGAAAAAGAATTATTCGTCTGTCTCCAATGTAGTTTGACGAGTCGTCCCTTGGACACAAAAAACAAAACAATTGTCAACTGTGGAGATAAAATTTAGAAAAGTTAAAAAAACCCAGGCTCATACATAGCCACAAAACTGCCAGCCACCCCGAGTGCCAGACAAACACCAAAGCGACAGAGTGGTACACACGCCAAGCAGGCATACCAGTCGTAGATCAAAGACTTTTTCACCTGGAGAAAAGGTGAATATAATATTGTTTCTGTGTGTGTGTGTTACTTTTACGAGTTTTAGATTAGTGTAACTTCATTGTAACGTCGCTTGGTATGAGACGGCCCCTGTAACTGCTGCACAAGGAGGAATCGCCCAGTGGGCGATCACGTGATCTACGTCTCGAAATAGATCGCCGAGCTTTGTAATTATGGCGATGGAATGTCATGAAGCGTAGCTGAATGTGGGTGCTGTCGGATTTCTTTCTGTAGTATGTGTATTAGTGATTAATATGTGGATTTTTTTTATCAGTTATCTCGAAAATGATCGATGTAAAGATATTTGACATCAAACAAAGGATTGGTGTGGTATTAGAATGGGAATCTTTGCCAACTTTTTGGTTGTCAGGAATTGCCAAAACAATACATAGGTTGGTCTCTGACTGTAATGAGAGCGTATAACTGTCCAAATGTCCGTCTAGCTCTCTTACAGTCAGAGTACTCAGGCTACACCCACCACTACCAGTGACAACGTAGTCGGCCTACGTATCCTCGTTTAATCGAAAACCGTACGACTAAGAGGAAATGGCTGGTGCGCATGCTCAGTCATGTCAGGCTATCAATTTAATGACATTAATGTTTACCTTGTTTAATTTAGAAATAAAATGTATAAAAAGGTAAGTACATACTCGCATGTAATCCCATTTCCATAAAAAATTACACCAGGTGGTAAGAAAATGTCATTTTAAAAGCATTATCGAAAACCGTACTATGACCGTATCAACATAATGGCAACAACATAAAATCGGCTTTTCCCGTGAAAACAGTAACATGACAGTCACATGACCTAAAAGCGGCTATCCGGAAATGATCCGTCATTACTCATTTGGCAGTGCTAGCAGACGTGTTTGGTTGTGTGGATTCCGTCGTGCACCTGTTGCTGTTTAGGGATGCATTTGCATTGCATTCATTAAGATTCCAGAGTGCAAATTAACTGTAATAATACATTTCACTGTGCATAAAACGTATTCTTACTTTTTCCCCCCGCATTTTTGAGGAAATTTGTTTTAAGTGTACTTCCTTAACAAGAAGTTCTTGTCGTATCAACGATCGAACATGCACAAACATTACAAAATACCCGGAAGTAAAATAATACGGTTTTCGATTTCGTACGGTTTTCGACAATTGGCGATACGTAACTCGTATATTTTACTAAAATATTTTAATAGAAACATGTCATGAAACATAATCGGGCAAAAGTACCGTATTTTCCCCACCTCTATTTTAAAGAAATATTTCTTGGAATTAGTTTAAGGTTAGGGTTAGGGTTAGCGATAGTTATATACAATATATTTTAGAACAATTTGTTCTGTAAAACCAACATGAAGTTTATATTTCGTAATCCAGTATCGCTATGTTTTACCTTTGAAAAATTAGACATTTTGACTATTCTGTATAAAATTTCTTCCACACGGGTGCTTTTGATGGTGCTTTTGGAAGAAATATAGCACAGAAGACAGAATGAGGCATCATGGGACTAAATCTTCGTTTTATTCCGTACACGTTCGGTTCATTCCGTCAAAATACACCCTATGAGATTTATAAGTATTAAAATGCAGTTTCACTTGTTGATCCACTGCATGGTCGAGTGGATACAGTGGTCGGCTACAGTCCCGATGGTCTGGAGTTCGAATCCAGGCCTAGCACTACATCGTTTGTAGTGTTTAATGCAATACCCAGTTCATATGGTTAATTCAATACCCCAATAGTGGGGAAAATACGGTACTCTTTCCAAATAAATACCCGCTTGTTTTCTCAAGACAGACGTCAAGACTCAAGGTCTTCCGTGTTATGCATATCTAAATTTAGAACTATCCCATTTCCGTTCGAATGTTACGCCATAAAGTCTAGGTTAGTAAGGAATTAAAATAAATTTAAAACATAATTTTAAAATAGTTTGAAATTAGTAGTTTATTTATTTATTATTTTTGCAATAAAGTACCACTAAAATCAGATTTTTATTTATAATTAATTTTAATGCAATTAGAGTACTAAACTACAAATATTAATCCAATGATGTACTAATGGCGCGTGTTACCTGTGGGGCCCCCTTTCGCAAATCCCCCCCCAAAAAACCCAAACCCCCCCCCCAAAAAAAAACCCAACCCCAAAACTCAACAATCCAAAAAGTAAAAAAAAAGGGGAGGGGCTTTTGTCGTTCCAGCAAGTGCTCCACAACTGGTGTAACAAATTCCGTGGTATGTACTATCCCGTCTATGGGATGCTGCATTTTGTAAAAGAACCCTTACTGCTAACTGGAAAGAGTAGCCCATTGTGTTGCGTTATCTGTTATTGACCATATGTCTGTAAATATATAAATGTGTTGAGTGTCATTAAATAAAACATTCCTTCGTTTGCATAAATAATTTATTTCCAGTGAGATGTCTATCAAGTCTTGGGAGTGTCATGCAGCTAGTCATGATGATTATGATGACGTCGACGACGACGACAAACGACGACGATGATGATGATGATAATTAAATAGTAACATATAACTTAGTGTCATGGGAACACAATTAATTTTCCTTAGTCTAAATGAAATCAAATCTTACAGGCCACTCCAGATGCCAAGAGTCAACAGCAGATCTTTGCATCAATGTGCAATTTTAGTCACATGCAGCAAAAATCTCATCGCATGCTAGTGGTACAGCACACATGATGCAATTACCTACGATTTTTGTCGCATATAACTGAAATTGCACACTTTTGCTTGCAACGGTCTGCAGCAGGATTTATATTAATTGTCCTCAGCAAAATCATTGTTTATTAACTGTTCAGTCAACTTTGTCAGAAGTATGTTCAACTAATCAAATTAAATATAATATAATTCTGACAATATATAGCTTGTTATGTGCATAGGTGTACGGGCTCCCATTTTGGTAGGGGGCCGGCTGGTTGTTGCCCGAATTAAACGAAAATGCCCGAATTTGGATAAGTAACATTTAATATTTATTCCTATTAGCATTACTACCAAACAGCTATGTAGGGTTGCAAACGACTGACTACGCATTTGTACATGGATTACAACTAATTTTGAGGACAGAATGATAGAAATACATGGTCAAATGGTCTCAGGTTAGCACATTTTGCCCGAATATAGGGCATTTTGCTCCAGAACTGCTCCCGTCTCATACGCTTATGGGTATGTTCCTTCTCAGGATGCCTATTGGACGGATGATTATATGGAAATACATTTTATAATGGGCCATTTGTTTATATATATATATATATAAATATAAATATATATATATATATATATATATATATATATATATATATATATAGATAGATAGATAGATAGATAGATAGATAGATAGATAGATAGATAGATAGATAGAAATAAATATATATATATATATATATATATATATATAGATAGATAGATATATACTCTGTCAAAAAAGAAACGTATGGGTGCTAGGGAAAGAAGAAAAGTCTTTGATTTTACAAAATATCGGGATTTTTTTTACAATGTTGCTGAATAGCCATGTTTGTTAATGTTCCTGGAATGGGACAGCCTGCCCAAATGCAAGTATTCATATAAGGCAACCTGACAGCTGTACTCTACAGGGATGAAATTCTTCGAAGTCACATGCTTCCCATTTTGGATCGACAGAGAGAACTCTTTTAGCAGGACAATGCCAGGCCGCATACGGATTTCCTACAGAATGAGAACATTAATGTGCTGCCATGGCCATCAAGATCACCAGATCTCAACCCCATTGATCATCTATGGGACGAACTGGACAGACATGTACGCCAGCGTGACCCGGAGCCTCAGACGCTTCCGCAACTGTCACATGCACTGCAGGAAGAATGGGCTAGGATTCCACGTGCCCGGATTCAGAGACCTATTCAGTCTATACTAAGGAGATGTCGCGCTGAAATCAGGACCTTATGTGGCTACCAGCAGCAGCAATCCCTGCGCGACATGTGTGTGTGTGTGTGTGTGTGTGTGTGTGTGTGTGTGTGTGTGTGTGTGTGTGTGTGTGTGTGTGTGTATTTGAGACGTCATACATCTAGACCTGCCCTTCGCTCTGCCCCTAAAAACAAAAGCGCCCTTTTTTTAAACAATTTGTTTACAACTTTCATTGCAGTGCCCTTTTCAGGGAGTCGGTCCATGTGCCCTTTTGCTCCTGGTTCTCTTCCTAGATATTTCCAGGGTCTGCCCTTATAAATGGACCTGTGAGGTGGGTCGAATATTACCCAACAAGACCCGTTTGTCTTCATTTTCCCTGGACACCTGTATGAATTAATCGAATATTTCTGTCTCTGTATTTCATTTTCATTTCATTTCAATTTATTTTCGTGCTTATATCCAATTAAGGTTCAAGCACGCTGTCCTGAGCACACATCTCAGCTATCTGTGTTGTCTGTCCAGGACAGTGGGTTAGTTGTTAATTGGTTAGTGATTAGTGAGAAAAAAGTGGATGTAGTGGCCTTACACTTACCCAATGAACCTTTAAGAGCTTGCTATGGATTGGAATCGGTACTAGGCTGCGAACCCTGTACCTACTAACCTGTAGTCCGATGGCACTGCGCCACCGAGGCCGCTTCTGTCTCTATAAAGCTAGGAGCGGGATTTAGCTCAGTCGGTTGTATGTGCTTTCCTATCTGTGAGAAATTGCGTATAAAAGATGCCTTGTTGCTTTAGGAAAAATGTAACGGGTTTCCTATGATGACTACGTGTCAGAATTAACAAATGTTTGACATCCGATAGCCGATGATTAATTAATCAGTGTGCTCAAGTTAAAAAAAAAATCTTCTGTCAAGCAACATTTCATATTTTACATTTATTATTTAATTATTTGTCTATTTTATATTTATATGAACTATGTTCAGATACACTAGATATTGCACTTAGCCAGAGTACTATGACAGGAAGAAACCCGTCAGCAACTACATATTTAACCGGAACATTACTAAAAGTGGGTGCTGTCGGGTTTCTCCATGTAGTGCGTGTATTAGTGATTAATATGTGATTTTTTAAATTACAGAACTCGAAAATTATTTAACGTCAAACATAGAATTATTGTTGTATTATTTAGAGCGAAAATCTTTAACTACCGTTTGGTAGGCAGATATTGCGCAATATTGATACAGATTGGTCTCTGACGGTTAGAGAGCGTGATAACAATTCATATGTCCGCCTAGCTCTCTTACCGTCGGAAGAAGGAAAGGCTTTATTTAACGACGCACTCAACACATTTTATTTACGGTTATATGGCGTCAGACATATGGTTGATGACCACATAGATATTTAGAGAGGAAACCCGCTGTTGCCACTTCATGGGATACTATTTTCGATTAGCAGCAAGGGATCTTTTATATGCACCATCCTACAAACAGGGCAGTACATGCCACAGCCTTTGATATACCAGTCGTGGTGCACTGGCTGGAACGAAAAATAGCCCAATGGGCCCCCGACGGGGATCGATCCCACACTGACCGCGCATAGAGTGAGCGCCTGACCACTGGGCTACGTCCCGCCCTTTACCGTCAGAGTACTCGGGCTACTGTAAACAAATCATTATCCTCAGCAAGAGCTAGGGTTCGTCAGAATAGCCGACCACCACCACAGCCTATATACGCCCTTGACTAACCAATAACAATGACCAGAAAAATAGCCTGTCACAATTGTTAAAGGTTATTGGTAAACAAAAATAGCATCTGCCCTTCTCCAATTTAACTCAGTGCACCACGACTGGTATATCAAAGGCCGTAGTAAGTACTACCCTGTCTGTGGGATGGTGCATATAAAAGATCCCTTGCTGCTAATCGAAAAGAGTAGATCATGAAGTGGCGGCAGCGGGTTTCCTCTCTCATTATCTGTGTGGTCCTTAACCATATGTTTGACGCCATATAACCGTAAATAAAATGTGTTGAGTGCGTCGTTAAATAAAACATTTTTTTCTTTCTTTCTGTAATATTCTCCCTATTTAAAGTTACTTGTGACATATCATTTATTGTGAAGTTTAGTATCATTTGCTGCGGAGATTAAAAATGTCAGCCTCCATACCGTCAGAAATTGATTGGCTTTATCCTGAATTATTGACAAAAGACGGACTTATTTTAATATTAAGTCAGGTACAAGTTAATCGATTATGGTGAACGACGAATCTGTCTTGTAATGTGATTTGTATTATTATTATTATTTATGTATTTATATAACCTCTAGACATATATCGCACAGCCATGTGATCTCGTGGGTCATCAATTACCGTGGCTATCCGTACAAATGCACGAGTCTTAAACTCCCATGTTACCATGTATAATTTTCATATTGTTTTTTTCTTAAAGTGACAGACCCAAGTTTTAACCGGTAAAAATGGACACGGAGTTTAATTAAATCATAATAAATAAAAAATAAATCTACAAACCTTAAGTTTAACACATCTGCCGATGATCTGGATAAAGTTACAACAGAGTGCGGCATTGACACTGAAATACCCTTAAAAATAGATTAGAACACATCTCCATAACCGTTTCATCTCAGATGCATGTGCATTTTTTTGGTCATGAATGTGTGAAAATGGATAATCTAAACAATAAAATCTAAGTAATGTTTGATTTCATTGATCATAAATGCCTCTATTAGTGACAAATACACCTTAGTCTTTAAAAACTAGGTTCTGTCACTTTAATACCATATTTTTTATTGTTTTAAATCCTCAATAAATGCCATAACATTTACTTAAAACATTTCATTTGTGAAAATCCATTCTGGCTGGAGCTCCCTGTATTATACACATATACCTGTGCATGCTGCACATGCTTTCACTTGCTTGACTGGGGAATCTTCCATTTATATTATTTTAATCAACAAATCAGTGCTTTTCATTTCAACAGCCTGCACCACCAGGGTGGATTTTTTTTTCCAGCAAGATTCCTTGCCTCCACATAATTTATCTGGCTGATTTTAGTCGACAGGTTTTTCTGTGACTCGTATGCCAGCCATTCTGCAGAAGGCCAATCCAGTTTGCGTTTGGTCTGTTACCTGTCCCAACCTGTCCTAACAGCACTGAAATTTGACCACCCACTCTCATAAGAAATAGGAAGCAGGGGTCGACCCATACTATACTATATTTTTTCAGACTTTACTTTGCTTATTATTGGTATTATCTCATATCCTCCATAGACAATTCCTTCCGCTCCACTATACTAACCCTGATGACTGAACTATACCCTAGTCTGATATTTTCTTGTTCAGATGGATCTGGCTTCTCAAGATAGATCTGTATTTCCGTACAGCACTATACATTCCATATATATCTAATGACAGGGTTTTCTTGACGGGATGCAACCCATCTCATCTACAAGCAGTGCACCATAACGAAGCCACAGACTTGGACATGTATCTAAATCAGACTTTAAACTAGTTTTAGACCTGCATTCAAAATATGTCAAAGTTACTCTTTTTTTTTTTCAATATTATTAAATTGTTCGATCCTCTCCTTTCTCTCATTTATTTTTGGACTGTCCTTCTAAAATGTTCCAAATTCACGGAACATTTTGTTTTTAAAATTTTGATTAGTGATATTTCTAGTCAACTGGAAATTGATTAGCAACTACTGTTTAATTTTTGTTAATTGTGTAGCGATACTGAACAAAATGTTTTCAAATTTTAACAAAATATTCAGCCGAGCAGTCAATTCTTTATTTTTTGCTTGTTAACATTTTTATTTTTGAAATTCTATTAACTTTTTCACTAAGTGCTATTCCAAATTGTGCCCATTTCCAACTCACTCCACTTCTCTTCCGGATCCAGTCACTGGCAAAGTGCCTGAACCTTAACTGGATATAGGCACATTGACATGGTATATCCTATCCTATTCTGAAAATCGACCAATTGGTCATGTGACAATGTTTTCATTTCTGCTCATATGACTTAATTGGGATTTTCCTCCACACTTCATTTGTGTTTCGATAGTGCATTGTTTATTCCCAAGTAAGTAGATGGCAGATGGCAATCAACAAACAATAAACCTCTGTCAGCCCCACAGTAACTGATGATGTATTTTCTGTGCTGTTACATTTAGTAGCATGTAATTGTTTAAAACAGATATTGGTTGAAAAGTGCATGATGGTCATCACAAATGTTGAGGGCATAGAGATTCTAGAATTTTTGTAAAATCCACTAGCCATTTGATCAGTAATTTTAAAAATTTATTAGCCACAATAAAAAATTCACTAGCCCTACTTTACTATAAGTTAATACAATTATACCAAATAATAGTAATAATCAGATATGTCACCTAAAGAGGGAGGTAGAGCTTAAAAACACTTTCATTATTGTGTGTGGGCAGGATATTCATATTTACAAAATAGACTCAACTGCAACATTTGACCAAAAATTTTCACTGGCATTCGGGCATGGCAGTAGTTGTTATTTACTAGCCCAACATTGAATATCACTAGTCATGGGAGTGGGGCTACCATAATCTAGAAGCCCTGCAGGCAGCTGCAGTATATAACTAGAATACATACATTGTGCGTTCTCTTTTCTGAATAACCTGTAACCTGACTTACCTGTACATAGAAAAAGTCATAGGTCACAATACATGAATGATGTGTATTAACATGAAAATGTGTGTGTTTATTTTTTACAGAGGTACATTCAAGATGCCAATCTTGGTGAGCTGGATAAACAAGACCTACTTGATCTGTACTACAAATACATCATTCCTCTACCCCAGCGCAAATATCGGCCAAACAGGAGAGGGCGCGAGATGACAAAGAAACAAATAATTTTGGCCAAAAAGAGACGACTGGAATGGAAAGATAGTGAAGAGCCTCCTGCAAAGTATTTTCTTTAATTAATTATATTTTAAATCCGAGTTGGTTTATCATCTAAATATTTAATACATGTACTTAGAGAATAACTAACGAGCTACGAGGAATTACGGATTATCTGTCCCGAGTTAATTAATGTTGTAAACCCGAGCCTCTGGCGAGGGTTTTACAGCATTAATTCACGAGGGACAGATAATCCGTAATTCCTCGTAGTGAGTTGGTTATTCTCTTTATTACCCATTGTCAATCTTTAACGATTTTAAAAGTATATTTACGTTCTCGCTGCTGTAACAACTAACAAGCTCTACCAGCCATAACAATATATTCATATGCGCCGTTACCGGTGCACACCCAACAGTATCCACCAGAGAATAGTTCCAAAAAAACCCGGTCAAAATAATAAAATAAAAACATTTTTAAACATTTGTACATATATTTTGATTTTTAATTCCGTAAATGTTCGTATCGTAAAAAAATATTTGAAGTTCGTAGTAATAGTTTGACCGATGAATGGAATCATGAATGAACAAAAAGTAGTCCCGGCAGTATGTAATTGCCAATCAAATCTCGTCTTTTTAAAGCCAGCCAATCAGTGACTGTAGAAGCAATCTGCACACTGTGCAGAGATCGAACAAATATTACCCCGTATATTTGAGCCCATATGGGTAATAAATATGATATATTTCTTTAATTAATTATATTTTAAATCCGAGTTGGTTTGTCATCTAAATATTTAATACATGTACATGTGATATATTTTCTTTAATTAATTATATTTTAAATCCGAGTTGGTTTATCATCTAAATATTTAATACATGTACATGTGATATATTTTCTTTAATTCATTATATTTTAAATCCGAGTTGGTTTATCATCTAAATATTTAATACATGTACTTAGAGAATAACTAACGAGCTACGAGGAATTACGGATTATCTGTCCCGAGTTAATTAATGTTGTAAACCCGAGCCTCTGGCGAGGGTTTTACAGCATTAATTCACGAGGGACAGATAATCCGTAATTCCTCGTAGTGAGTTGGTTATTCTCTTTATTACCCATTGTCAATCTTTAACGATTTTAAAAGTATATTTACGTTCTCGCTGCTGTAACAACTAACAAGCTCTACCAGCCATAACAATATATTCATATGCGCCGTTACCGGTGCACACCCAACAGTATCCACCAGAGAATAGTTCCAAAAAAACCCGGTCAAAATAATAAAATAAAAACATTTTTAAACATTTGTACATATATTTTGATTTTTAATTCCGTAAATGTTCGTATCGTAAAAAAATATTTGAAGTTCGTAGTAATAGTTTGACCGATGAATGGAATCATGAATGAACAAACAGTAGTCCCGGCAGTATGTAATTGCCAATCAAATCTTGTCTTTTTAAAGCCAGCCAATCAGTGACTGTAGAAGCAATCTGCACACTGTGCAGAGATCGAACAAATATTACCCCGTATATTTGAGCCCATATGGGTAATAAATATGATATATTTCTTTAATTAATTATATTTTAAATCCGAGTTGGTTTGTCATCTAAATATTTAATACATGTACATGTGATATATTTTCTTTAATTCATTATATTTTAAATCCGAGTTGGTTTATCATCTAAATATTTAATACATGTACATATGATATATTTTTTTATATAAAAAATTAACATGTCTTTTGTCAAGACATTAAGGACAGTAAGTTGGAATTCAGATACAGGGCTTGGTTTGAGATTAACTACTGAGCAGCGTGGAGGGATATAAAAATAATGATTTAGTGTCGACCATGCATATAGTGTTTTAGATATATAATTTAAATACTTGTATGTCTTACATTATATATTCACTGAAACACACAGATGAAAAATGAAATATATTTCTCAGACCTGATAATATCAGTCCCTAATTTATCCAGCAAAATGACACTTTTCAGACCTGTTAAAAATGTATACATGTGTATTAATGATGTCTTATTGTACACATGGGGGTTGGGTTTAGTTCAGTGGTAAAGCGCTCGCTTGATGCGCAGTCAGTCTGGAATTGACCCCATTGGTGGGCCCATTAAGCTATTTTTCTAGTCTCCATGACTGGTATATTAAAGGCTGTGGTATGTGCTATCCTGTCTGTGAGATGGTGCATATAAAAGATCTCTTGCTACTAATGGAAAAATGTAGCAGGTTTCCTTTCTAAGACTATATGTCAAATTTACCAAATGTTTGACATCCAGTAGCTGATGATTAATAAATCAATGTGCTTTAGTAGTGTCGTTAAACAAAACAAATTAAAATTTATTGTGCACATAAAAACTTAAATGTTTACAGCAGACTTTTAACAAAATGTGCATTTAGAATACTTAATAGCAAAGCATCTATTCATGAAGTTGTGTACACATTTAAACTGAATGATCTGAGTAAAGTTAAATAATAACATATTGTTGAAACCTATTTGGTTTTTAAAAAATCAAAATACCCAACATTTCACTTTTAACAGGAAGAAGAGTGACATCGCGTCCAGTCGGTTTATGTCATCTTTTGATCCGAGCTCCTCACAAAGTCGGCTGAAGCCTCCGCCTTCGTGTGTCAACTTTGATAAGAAGGTCGTCAAGCTCGGCTCAGGGACAAAGTTATCTTCTCCTACTAACAACTCTTCAAGTGGTTCGTCAGTGACAGGACTCACAAAGAAAATAGTGAAAATAACAATGGATTCTTCCCCCTCGTCAGAAACAAAACCTCAGGATGACAAATGTAAAAAGACTGTATCTTTGAAAAAAACGATTAAAGCGATTAATTCTCATATAAACACAAAAGACATAAGTCCAGCCTGTAAAGAAGAGAAACCTAGTGCTGCAGAGAATGGTGGTGATGATGTAGAGATGAAAAATGTTTCGTCCATGGTAGAAAAAGAAGAAACACAGGTAAAAATGCTTTTCAACTGAAAATATTATTTTTTTTTTTTTGTTTTTTAAATTTTTTTTTTTTTTGGACACTACCATACAGGACAGGCGGCCCATTTATCAACCATTATTTACCCTACTTATTTACAGCTTAACCGAGCTCTCCTTGACTATTTAAAATATAAATGTACTGTTAAAGTGTTGGTGCCTGTTAAGTTTTCTTTAGTGATAGTGGAAGGTCAAACAAAGATGTCAATTAAAAACAAAATTCAAATTAACTCAAACCTTGTGATGGTTTAACATGCTGTACAGAGATCAAAACAAATTACATGGTAAAAGCTCTCTTATTTTTGAGTTTCAGTATATGCTGTTATCTTGTATATTGTTTTGTAAATCCAATTTATAAAAGCAAACTGTTTCATGTTTTCTTTCAGTTTTCTGATGATTCACCAAAGAAGAAAATAAAAATCAAGCGCATTTCATGGCCTTAGGAATTGTGAAGAAGAAATTAAATAAAACTTGATAAGTCAGTATTTACTGATGCATCTTAGACAGCCTGCGTGTTATAACTTATTTGGTGCTGGTGTGAATGTAATAATCACTACAAATAGATCTGTTATCATTTTGCATCAATGTCTGGTAATGCATGCACATAATTCTGTATATCATGCTTTTTAATGACATTTATGAAATATAAAAATATGGCAGTACTGAAATCATAAAATAAAACAATTATAAAATTGTATAATAATAGTTCTATTGAAGTCAAATAAAGATTTTAAAGCATAACATTTTAAAATCTTGAGAAACATAATATTGCTGATCTAGTCCATCTTCCAGTGACGTTTTACAAATTCTGTGGACATTCTCAGGTAGAAGCTTTACCATAGAGTATCAAAAAAATAAAGCAAGGCACTGGTTAAATATTATGTAAAGGAAGGAAATGTTTTATTTAACGACGCACTCAACAGTCATATGGTGTCAACAGTCATATGGTGTCGGGCATATGGTTAAGGACCACATAGTTATTGAGAGAGGAAACCCACTATCGCCACTTCATGGACTACTCTTTTCGATTAGCAGCAAGGGATCTTTTATATGCACCATCCCACAGACAGGGTAGTACATACCATGGCCTTTGATGTACCAGTTGTGAAATATTATGTACTAATTACACGGTCAGTGGCATCAGCATTGTTGGATGTCACCCAGTGGTAGAGTGCTCACTTGATCTAGAATCGATCCCGGTCCACTGGGTTATTTCTTGTTCCAGCCAGTACTCCCTAATTGGTGTAACAAAGGCTGTGGTATGTACTATCTTGTCTATGGGATGCTACGTATAAAAATATTTTTTGCTACTAATTGAAAAGAGCTGCCCACAAAGTGGTAGCAGCAGGTTACCTCGCTTTATCTGCATGGTTCTTAACCATATGTCCATAAATATAAATGTGTTACGTGAGTTGTTCAATAAAACTTTTTCTTTTTTTTCATTCAAAGCAGAGAATGCCAACAGTGTCCAATCCTGGTGTCTGCCAACAATAGTTTGTTTTGTTTAAAACCACCACCAAAGCACATTAATTAATCATTGCTTTTGGATATCGAACATTGGGCAGTTCTGATATGCCTTCAGAGGAAATCTGTAAAAATTTTCCATTAGTAGCAAGGAATCTTCCCCAAGACAGGACAGAACCTACCACAGCCTTTAATATACCAGTCATGGGGCACTGGTTGGGATGGGGGAAATTCATAATTAAAGTGTTTTACAAACGGAGCTAGATCCCATCCCACATCCTGTGAAGCTACTATCTTGAGTATTTATTTTTAGTTATTTATTACATTGCTTTTATTCTTCAATGTCATTCTTCAATCCCACCAACAGGGTAACACATACAATGGCCTTTGATATATCAGTCGTGGTGCACGGACTTGGTATCAATGTTGTTTAAACACAGTTGATAATCTATAGTCCTTCCTCCAGGGAACACCCTTTTTCATACTATGGAATTTACTAAAGTTATTTTCTCATTCCGACCAGTGCACCTCAACTGGTCAAAGGCCAAAGTATGTGCTTTCCTGTCTGTGGGAAAGTGCATATAAAAGATCCATGCTGCATTAGGAAAAAAATGTAGCGGGTTTTCTCCGACTACGTGCCAGAAATATCAAATGTTTGACATCCAATAGCCTACAATTAATTCATGTGCTCTAGTGGTGTCATTAAACAAAACACACTTTTACTTTACTCAGCCCTTAAATAAGACAACCAGGCACGAAATTCAAAATATTTGCCATTGAGATACATTGTACATGTACACATGTAGGCCTAGAATCTATATCTTGGTTAATAGAACCTGGCTCATCAACCTTAGCAGGTGCTTATATCTTGTGGTATTGAGCCACAAATTATTGCCAGTAAGAATGTCTGCCTGCTTATCACTGATCTGGTTGCAATGTAGAAAAAAGAAAACACAAAAAAAAGAGAGGACACAATGACTTAAATGCTTATTTATTCTTAAAAGCACATGCAAAATATAAAATTGCACAATGGAGACATATAATTATAACAATAACTATAGATTAAATGGAATGGTTATGGAATATATCTAAAATTCAACTGTACACTTGATGTATAAAACGGACTTAATTTAGCAAGTTTCTTCCAAAAGGAATTCTGCACATTTAAACAGAAAAAAGCATTACCTCAAATACAGGATCACTTAAAAAGGTGTAGGCCTAACAAATGAAATTTAAAAAAACAACAAAGAAAATAAAAACATTTTGATGTACAGTTTGCTACAAAACTTTAATATATACATGAATATAGGAAACTTTGTTCATGTACAGTACACATCCATGTATTAACAAATAACAAATCCACATGCATGTACAATCAGTTTTGTACTTTATATAAGGTATATTACCTGCATACTGTAAAAGATGAAATTAATGTTTGAGAGAAATTAATGTGAAAAATGCGAGATGGTAACAAACGCATTAATTCACAATGCATTTATGTTTGTAAAAATAAAAAGACAACTCGGTGAACAGGTAGTTTTATTCACTTAGTATCATTAAACAGCTAATTAGTGAACAATCACACCGGTACTGTTAGCTTTGCAAAGAACATGTTCTTTTGTTTCTTAAAAAAGACTGGCTTTCTACCAAACTTGTTTCATAGTCTTTAAAGATAAAGACTGTTTACAAATAATCCACTATGCATGAATGGATTTTAGGAAACTATATTTCCTGTCAACAGTAACATCTTTATTACTTTATAAAAAAAAATTTGACCTGCAAATGTTTTGTCTCTTACATTTCATTTCAACTTATTTTCGTACTTATATCCAATTAAGGTTCAAGCCCTGGGCACACACCTCAACTATCTGGGCTGTCTGTCCAGGACAGTGGGTTAGCTGTTAGTTGGTTAGTGGTTAGTGAAAGAAAAGAGGGTGTAGTGGCTTTACACCTACCCAATGAGCCCTTAAGAACTCGCTCTGGGTTGAAGCCGGTACCAGGCTGCGAAACCTGTACCTACCAGCCTGTAGTCAAATGGCGTAAAGACTGCACCACCAAGGAAGGTTCGTTTCTTACATGTACATCCCACACCAGTTGTTTTATCATGATTTTATAATCACCATCCCAAACTAATCCATGTTTTGAAGCTCTCCTATGCATCCAACTGGAACGAAGAGCATGCACCCTAACCATGCTTAGTTTCTGTAAATCTCACATCTAAAAGATACGTCATTTCCCCTTCCTCTCCCCCTCTTACGATGGGAACAATCGCTGATTTTAATCATCAAAGGCTGTGCCCACAGTAGGTGTGTTTGAACCCTCAGGATATATGCACGTTAATACCTACATGTAACAAACAAACAAAAGATATGTACATGTTAAATATTGTACTCTACTCGTTTCATTCGTTCTTAATGATATGATAAAATGTATGGTTTTTAGCTGTTATGATCACACAATATTATCATATCATGTGTTGGTTAACAGTACTCGCATTAATTAATAAACACATTTCTGGGTGGGTTTTACTCTCACATTTTATACTTGTCTTAATTTCATGCTTTACAATATACATTTGTATATATATTTTTTCAAAATGGTCCAAATAATTAGTATTGTGTTAAGAAAGGTAGGTTGTTGCCACACACATCAGATGTTCTTGCACACATCTTTGAATCTCTTGTAACAAATCCAAAAATTAAAGTATCAAGTAACAAAGAAAATAGTAGAAATGTACCAGTATGTACAACATAATTATATTCACAAGTTCTATATACTAAATGAACACTCAGTGGTATGTGAAGGTGAATTAAGATTTGAACACAACCAAGAAAAAACATTCTGTAATGGTATTATATGTTATGCATAAACAAAATACTGTAATTCATGTTATTATTCAGCAGTCAAAATATTACATGGTTACCCAAAATAATTCAACAAATATGTTTATTCCACATATTACAAATATATTTTATAAATATTTTGGTAAATGCATAGACATTTTTCGTTAAATACAGCAAGTCATGTTTTTTCATTTGTAGATTAAATAATGAGTATTAATCTGATAAAAAAATTATTTGACTTTGCCCGAACCAGATATTTTATCCGATTCATATACATGTATTATGTAATAAGAAGATATGTTCTGGTCAGTTACTATGTAATATTTGTAATACTGGCATCAACTTTACAAGAGGTGTATATATATTATGAAAGCCCATCCAAGTCATAAAATACTCTTTTCCTGGCAATTACTATAAACCATTAAATGTTAGCCATACTGATCTATTAGCAAGTTAAAATCTAACACTGTGAGCTTAGTTATTCTACATGTACGTCAATTTTAAAACATGGTGACTTTATGATTAGCATTGCGACTGCTATTTAAAGATTTACATCCTACCAAAAATTCATCTACAGTAGATCTGACTTGTTAAAAAAATAAATGTATCTGCATTTTAGATACTTGTTATCCTTGCTATGCTTAAAATAAATATTTTATACAAAAGGTGGATATCTACTGACATGCTTCGTCCTGGATGGAGGAGCCGGAGAAAGTTGACACCTGTGCCTATGACAGGTGTGTGGCTACAACAGCTTGTTCTAGATGTGCACATTAAAACCTATGACCTGACCTGACATGCTCTAAAGCTGATTAGTGTTATTTAAAAATGCAAATGGGATGATTAAATCTGTCAAACTTAATAATCTTGCATAATTTTTTTGTTCATTTTTGTTTTAGATAAAAGTAACATTTTTGATTGCCCAAAATAACACAGTAAAGGTGATCACACATCTTCTTCTTTGATGAACAAGGTTCCGTAACTGTCGGTGGACAAACCGGTGATGTTGAGGGTGGTCGAAGGGCTGAACTTCATTGGGATGTAACCATCAATGTTCATGCCCAGCACGCACGGCTCTCCGTCTGAAGAATAACAACAATGTGGACCAAATATTAAAGGCGCAGACCCTAGTTTCAGCCCGTGAAAATGTACACTAACATTAGTTAATCTACCAACCTGCAACACATTTGGGTACGGTTACAGCAGAGAGAAGCTAAAATATTTGAAGCTTAAATGTAGAAATACCGTCTAAAATATCTAGGGTTTGCACCAATAACCACATTACTTCTCAGACGAATGTGCACTTTTAGAATGATAAAAAATGCATTTTGGGATATTGCAAAAACCTGGATGACCAGAACCACTTCAGGTGTAATAAAATGAATATTCTAAATAACGAAATGTAAATACTTCTAATTTTAATCATCAAAAATGGACTTAATAGTGAGAAATATGCCATAATGCTTAAAAACTAGGGTCTGTCACTTTAATTTGAATTTATTTAGAATTAAAAAAAAAATCCATTCATTATTATTCATACTTACCTAGTGCTAGCACAACCACTGCTATATAACCCGAGTCATGTCTTCCTCTGCAGAATTGTCTTCCCTTGTCGGATGTATATGCATATCTATGCATGGGCAGACGATCACCCTCGTCCTTGATTCAAAGTGGAGAAGATGACTCAGGTTGTATAGCATATTGGTGGTGCTAGCACAGTAAGCTGAATAAGACTTCTTTTTCAAAAAATTTGAATCTTACCAGAATTTCCAGATTTAAGTACTACCCAAAAACTGAACTTATCCTTGAAATTGTTTGATGAAAATCTCACCAAAACCATGCAAAGATTACAAGATTTCTGGATTTTCTCCTCGACTGTTATTGGTTAGCTTCACCATGACAAATAAGTGAAGACAAGGACTGGGATGTAGAATTGTATTGTACAACTAATAGGGACACTAAGATGAGAAGATATTATTTTTGGCTTTTGCAATGGTTAAAGAAACAAGGACTGAGATTTTGGAATTAGATGGTTAGAAACTGTCCTGGGCACACACCGCAGCTATCTGGGCTTTTATAGACAATTTGGAATAACACTTAATATAATGAAAAGAAAGCCTAAAATAAAATGTAACTGACCCCCCCTCCCCCCCCCCCCCCCAAAAAAAAAGACACAAAAAAAAGACTGCTCGGACGAAATTTTATATAATTTGAATAATTTTGAAAAAATAATCCAAAAATAAATAAGAGAGGATCACTATTTAACAATGTGGAAAGAATTTTTTATTTTGTTTTTTTTTACATTAAATTTTTAACAAAGGCCTTAAAAGTTTAAAGTGTGACATGTGTATCCTCATTAAAGCCATTAAGGTGCCCAGCTAGCATTCTGTCAATTGAAAAAACCCTAAGTCAGTAAATGTGGAAGGTATAGTTCTGAGCAGAAATATAGAGAGACTTTAGACTAGATTGTAGTTGAGTCATCATGGTTGGTATAGTGGTACAGACCTCAAAATATGTCATACCTATAATGAGTTCTACAGTAGACAGACCAAAGGCCTGTTTGATTGGCTCCAGCTGAAGGCGTCCACTGTCCAATAAGAATGATCGTGACATTTGGCTCCCATTCACATATTGGCAACAAATCTTCACTTTTTCTGAAAACACATTGACATAAGATTTACTTTTAAACACAAAAATTTATTTTTTGTTGGAACATATCATGTAAATGGGTACAAATTATGAAAGCAAAATCTACTAGCAAAACATACTGTTTTAAGTAATTGGATAAATGTTACCAACCCATGAAAGATGTTAAAGGCATTCTTCCCCATTTGATAATTAATTTATAATTATAGAGCCCTATAGGCAGTAATAAACCAAATAACTTCCGGCTGGGTCAAAGTCTGAGGTGCACCAAACTTTTGATAGAGACGTTAACACCACAAGTCCTGTGATTGGTGATAAATGTGAGTTTGTTGATTGTAAATAAAGTTACATGTAGTTTCATCTGGGCAAAAAATGTATGCAATTTTATTTCATCTAGTACCACTGTGTCAAGTAGCCTTGTGCTTGAAACATATATGTGAAAAAAGTACTCATATTGTGTTCGGAACAAAGGTAGTTATAGACGCTACCCATTATCTCTGAAATAAGCAGCTTCACCCCCAATTTTTTCTGATTCACTTTAAGGGTGAGGGGTGGTAGTACTTATATCCGCCGTGTTTATGTCGATTGATACGTTGCGGGTAGGAGTTTTAACCACATACGTTAGTACTGTTGTCTATGGGATTTGATTTGGTAGTATACACCCGTTTGAGATGAATAAACTGAGTGATGGTGGTAAGGAAGGAAATGTTTTAGTTAACGACGCACTCAACACATTTTATTTACGGTTATATGACGTCGGACATATGGTTAAGGACCACACAGGTATTGAGACAGGAAACCCGCTGTCGCCACTTCATGGGCTACTCTTTTCGATTAGCAGCAAGGGATGTTTTATATGCACCATCCCACAGACAGGATAGTACATACCACGGCCTTTGTTACACCAGTTGTGGAGCACTGAATGGAAAGATAAATAGCCCAATGGGTCCACCGACCGGGATCGATCCCAGACCGACCGCACATCAAGTGAACGCTTTACCACTGGGCTACGTCCTGGCCCATGATGGTGGTAAAGACAGAAGCCTAAAGGTTGTTTTCTAAAGAAACTGTCACCATTACAGCACATCGGTCGCCTAAAAGACACTAAATAAGAAATGTAACCAGAACGTCTTTTAAAATATTTTCCTGTTATTAATTGTTTTTACCTGGATTCTCTGGGCTTTGGTATTTTGTTGGAAAAACACAAGACGTATCTTCAACAACTCTGAAAACAATATAGACCAAGGTCAATATGGACTTTTATTTATGCCATAAAAAGACTTGAGTATTCATAACATTTTACTTTCTACTAATGTTTACACCACTTAATCTATGGTGGAAGATGAATAACTACAATGGTATGCGAAATCATTTCTCTCCAGAATAAACTATTAATTAATCATTCTATAGAGCTGCCCACTCGCTAAATGAGAGTAAAAATTTGTACGGACGATTTAAAAAATGGAACTACCAGCCTGACAGTCTATCTGTCTTTTTGATTTTGTTTGACACCTAATGTTGATTACTTACCAAGTGCTATTAATAATGTTTTGTCAATATATCTATATATTTCATTTGAAGGGAAGACCCTGTATATTATAATATTGTTCATAATATATTGTTCTATAGACTGGCAGACTAATAGAAATTCTAAGGGCTAGTAAAATTTAGTTGGTTCTGATCTGGTGGGCTAGTTAAATATTTTCCATTTCTGCACCCCTGTTCCAAATAGTTTGGACAGTTAAAACTGTTTACAAAAACTGTCAAGATTGATTGAATGTGGCGTTTATAAGCAGATAGCTCACATTTAGAGATAAAATGTTTCTTCAAGTAGAGAATAAACATACCTGAGGAGTTTTCATTATACATGTAGATGTGGTTAATAAAACAGTCTGTTAGCAATACATATATTCAATTTAACTTTATAATAAATATTAATTTAAAAAAAACATACTGTGCAAGCTCAGATATCTTTTTCTGCAACTCTTCTATTTGCTGCTTCTATAAAGATGAAAAACAAAAATAATATATTATTTTGATACAAACAGGAATTCAATTTTACCATATTTGTTTTTACCAGGGGTGGGAATTGGTGCACTGTAGAAAAGAGGACATCTAGAGGGGTCCCGGAGATTCTTGAAATCTTAGGTTAAAATTTGTGCCATCTGACACATTTTGGAGGAAAGGACGATTAAAATGCGAGGAAACGCAATGTTCCATGAGAGGAAAACAGCTGTCTGAGAAGAATTCCAACCCCTGTTTACAGATTGATTATTTTTGCAAACTTTACATTATCATGATTGGGGGTTGTGGTGGGGAACCTTTATGAAATATCTAGCTTGGTTCTACTAAAAGGAAAGTGTAATGACATCGATAGGCCAACACCTGATGGACTTCATTAACTAGAAACATTTATTATATGTAATCCAATTTTAAAGATTCTTCACTATTTTATGCTCACCTGAGGTGCTTGTGTCGCAGAATCGACCCACCTCTGTGGATCCATGAATGATTCAACAGATTGTTTTTTTATCTCATTCCAACCAGTGCACCACAACTGGTCGAAGTACATGGTATGTGCTTTCCTGTCTGTGGGATGGTGTATATAAAAGATCCCATGCTACCAATGGAAAAATGTATCAGGTTTCCTCTCTAAGACTGTCAGAGTTACCAAATGTCTAACATCCAATAACCGATGATTAATTAATAAATGTGCTCTAGTGGTGTCGTAGAACAAAACAAATGTCTTCTTCTTCACTATTTTAAGGAGTATGAAAGGGAAATAACTCAACTATACCCACAGAAATGTGTAACCGAGTAATGCATCAAGCAATCAGTACTCTGAACCTCACTGATGTTTTTTAAAATATGTACCTGCGATTTGATCTGATGCTCCAGGTTTTCACAACTACTATCCGAACTCAGTATACTGCTACAGTTGCCCCCAGGTCAGACAGCGAATCTTCCATAGAATCACTCTTTGAGGCGAACTGCTCCACCTTCTCCGTTGGTTTGGCTGATTTCTTCACACCAGCAGAAACATCAAACTGCCTGTCCGTCTTTTCTGAATACTTATCCAAGTGTGGGTTCTTGAAATTTGGAGGCTGACTAGTGAACGGAGTTGTCTCTGTCTCAAGATGTCCATTTTTTTCAGATGTGGGATTCATATCAACCACCATTCTTGTTCCTGGTGCATCGTCTCTGGTCAGTGAACGGGAGGCAGTTATTTTAATCTCTGCAGGCTGATTATTATTTTTGGATAAGAGAGATCCACTTAAACTTTTCACGGGCATCGAGTCTTTAATTTGAGCACTAGGTATTCCTGAATAACTGTTTCTTAGAAAAGATTTATCTGCAAAGTAAGACACCAGGATCACAAAAAAAACAACTAAAGACCAAGCAGCTTCTAGATTATGGTAGCCCCATTTCCATGGCTAGTGATATTCAATGTTGGGCTAGTAAATAACTACTATTGCCATGCCCTACGGCTAGTGATTGTTTTTGGTCAAATGTTGCAGTTAAGTCTATTTTGTAAATATGAATATCCTGTCCCCACCCCTAGTGTTAGTGTTTTTAAGCTCTATCTCCCTCTTTAGGTGACACATCTTATTATTACTATTATTTAGTAAAATTATATTAACTTAAAAGTAAAGTAGGGCTAGTGAATTTTTAATCATGTCTAGTACATTTTTTAAATCACTGATCCCATGGCTAGTGTATTTTATAAAAATTTTAGAAGCCCTGACCAAGAAAAATTAATTTAGAGCATCTTAGTTAACAACTAGTACACTTATACAAACGTATTTCCCTTCATCCTCTTGACTACAAAGCCATGCAGTGGGACATGATGAGCGGTACATTAAATCATCTGGTTATTCTAGTGTCACAGTTTCTCAGTGGTTTTATGCATGTTATTATAATATTAAATTTATTTTTTATTAGGGGGCGGGACGCAGCCCAGTGGTAAAGTGCTCGGTCGATGCGTGGCCGGTCTGGGATCAATCCTTGATGGTGGGCCCATTGGGCTATTTCTCGTTCCAGCCAGTGCACCACGACTGGCATATCAAAGGCCGTGGTATGTACTACCCTGTCTGTGGGATGGTGCATATAAAAGATCCCTTGCTGCTAATCGAAAAGAGTAGCCTGTGAAGTGGCGACAGCAGGTTTCCTCTCTCAATATCTGACGCCATATAACCGTAAATAAAATGTGTTGAGTGCATCGTTAAATAAAACATTTCCTTATTTTTTATTATATGTTTTCCATTATTTAGATTTAAACACACACCAAGAGGTTTTAGGAGATAGTCGTGTTTGTGTTATGTCTTCTTTAACAGAATATGTATAATATGCAACCTTTTACTACTTACATGGTAATTGGTAAACCAATAAATTAAAAAACAATTGGCGTACCTATTTTGAGAGGGAAATACATCTTTACTACTTACACACTGGTAAACAGTTAAAGGAAGGGACAATCAAGGCATTTGACCTGGTATGCATATTCAACGATATATAACGCACATTATTGCTTAATAAGTATAATCGTATAGTTAATTAATAAAATGGTTAAATGTGATGGCTATTATATATAACGGGCGTAGCCATTTTGTACCATCCCAGTGAATATGCCCTCTGGCGAGCTGGTGGTTACGTAATACCTAACATGTCACATCAGGAATTAGTCTTCGAACTGAAGAAACAAAACATACCTGATTTTTGTGGATGCATCGCAATATTCTGTAATAATAGTCATCCCAGTAAGCCAGCAACAATTATATACTACTTTTAATACAAAATAAACCACCATTGTCAAAGTGTTGAAATAACTATTATGGTTTGTACATAAATTAACTTGGTTAATTAGTCTTTTCTTTCCGTGGCCTGTACCTATAGTTCCTGATTGGCAGGTGTATATTTAGACGGTCCCCAGACACTGTGTCTAGACACACTAAAAAGACGTGCCTCTTTTATTAAGATCACAGGGTATTGTGTTAACCGCAAGGACATCCCTCTAATCGTAATCGACCAGCCGTCTTGCTTTATTACTGTAAGTAATTCTATAAAACCCTTGATTAAGTAGACTTTCCCATCTAAAATCACAAAACTGACCAATTATATAGTCCCAAAGAAAAGAAAATTATCACTTGGGTATTGTGAGTGGTCGTTTTTGCTCGAACGTAGCATACCAATAGGCTTAATAATATGCTTTTTTTTTCTTTGGATTTTAAAAAAAAATAAAAAATACTATAACTCCATTTCGTTCTATTGATGCAAATTGAAATATATTTAGTTAAATAGTTTATTATACTATCAAGTCATTTATGTTGTTTTACAAATCATGTTGATGAAAGCGAAGCGCCTTGTCGTAAATTAGAGCGTTTACACTGTGCATAGAGCAGATGGATGGAGCTGACATCACTTCGCCCCAAGCTATACCACCGGATGTCACAAAAACGAAACAAAATGGCTGCCCCCAGTTAGCATGAATAATCATGGTTTTTTATTAACTCTAAAATTACGTGTTTTTCATTTGTTAAAGTGTCAGTATGTGATGGTGGTCCGGGTATGCATCTTTCCAACACATAAATCTCTTATTTGAGTTTACTCTACCTTAAAAGATTAAAAAAACAATTGGCGTACCTATTTTGAGAGGGAAATACATCAGTGAAAGGTTATACTGAGATTCGTTGGTAGCTGACAGGAAAGCAGCATCTTTGACATCTTTCTCTCCAACCATGATGAGTACCCCAGTGTTGGTCCTCGCAAACACGGTTGGAACACGACTCATTCCTTTGGGCCTCTGGTTTTTGTCGAGTTGCTGTAAAAAAAAAAAAAGTTCAAGAATAATTCAAAATATTTGTTTTAGTTTAATAACCAATACTTCATCAGGTCATACTTTAGACAAAACTTATTTAAAAAAAAAAAAAAAAACATTTGAATTTTAAGTGGTGTATCCATACTAAAATGACTATTATTCAAAAGTCACTTCAGGAGACAAGAGGTAAACTTTAAGAAAACTTGTATATTGTAATCTAGTTCATTCACAGTAATGTGATACCCATTTTAAAATAAAATCTGAAATATCTCTACAATATATAAATAAAGGTAATTTTTGAGCATTTCCGATCAAATCCAGTGTATTTTGTAAAAATTATTTTATGCAATATAAAAATTAAAAAATCGGAAATCAGATAAAAAGCTAAAAAATTCACATCCCTGAATTCATTTACATACTGGAACAAATGTTTAAAATGAAAGTTAAATAATTTTGTTTCAAATTTGAGTATTTTAAGATTTGTCATAAAAAAAACTGCTTTAAAAGTAACTTGAGATAAGTATATAAAACAAACAGAAATATGAACTTACAATTTCGGAGACCTTCACTACTTTGTTCTCAGTGAAGGCAAAGAGTTGTAAAACAGACTGTGTATTGCTGCCCAACACTATCAGGTCACTGTTCTTCTGGAAGTAGAAAACATACTATTAGCATTATCTACACAAAGTTAAAGTTTGGTTTGTTTAACCACCAGAGTACACTGATTTATTAATCATTGGCTATTGGATGTCAAACTTTTGATAATAAAGTTTAAAGCTAAAATTTAAAACAATTTATTTTTGCTACAGTGATGACAAGGTTGGTCGCAGATAAAAGTGGTATAATGAATTTACCTACTTTGAATAATTTCTCATAATGGGTTGTGAGAGCTTATGTAGCACTTGCTATTTGGTTATGACATCACAGTTTACGCTGGGCTATGACCTAATACTTTCTGTTTATGACATCATACTTGTTTGAATGTTTTCAAACAAAACAATTACATGTAAATAAATAACTTAAGCAGCTTAAAATGTCAGGTAGAGGGAAAGTGATAAAACGGAAGGCTGGAGGACCAGTGTCCATGAGACAAAAGGAGGCGGGCAAGCAGGCAAGCAGGCAAAAAGGGTGTCCGAATCGATACTGAATTTAAATGAGTCTTCTGTTGATGTGGGCAATGCTGCAGGTCCAAGTATCATGGTACAGGAAGATAACATTTTTAGGCCAAAAAAAACCATTTGAGATAATTCCATTAGACGGTGATGCAATATGATTACAGGTCCCAAATAATTTGAAGCAAAAAATTTGGGGTTATGAATATATTAATTTAGCATTACTTCTAAAAGGTAATGTTGAGTTAAATCAATTTGTGACATCAAAAATTATAATAAATAAACAAGGAGAATTGAAAAACACCGCAGTCTTGTAAAGATAAAATTATGACAATTGAAAATTGGACTGATGCATTTCTTGTTTATATGTCATTTATTTGACAAAATATCCCGAAAAATTGCAAGAGATGTTACAATATATGCAAATGATTAGAAATTGGATGTCAAACATTTGATAATTAGATAATCTTAGAGAGGAAACCTGCTAGTTTTCCCCATTAGTTGCAAGATATTTTATATGCACCATCCCACAGACAGAATAGTATATACCACTGCATTTGATATACCAGCCGTGGCGTACTGACTAGAATGAGAAAAGAGTCCAATAGGCCCACCAACGGGGATTGATCCCAAACTGACCATGCATCATGCGAGTGCTATACCACTAGGCTATGTCACACCTCAGCAGCATTATCTACCTTCAAGTATAAATGAATCTCTATAATTAATTAAAACCGTAAACAGTATGTAAAAATGTTTTTGTGACCTTTTTTCAAAATGTTCTGAAAATGGCAGAAGTATATACAGTTAGTGGACAACTTTACAATTCAATTCAAAATGATGCTATTACTAGAAGGAAAAGGAAGGAAGGAAGCAATATTTTATTTGACAACGCACTCAACTACTACAAGGATAAAGATAATAGGTTTGTAAGAAACTACTGTATCAGCTACTTCATGTTTACAAATGTTTATTTTTGTAGTGGCGGTTGGTCTGGGATCTATCCCCATTGGTTGACCTATTGGGCTATTTCTCGATCCAGCCACAGCACCATGACTGATATATCAAAGGCTATAAGTATTTGCTATCAGGTCTGTGGGATGGTGTGTGATGTTTCTCGAACTACTGACAGATGTGGATAATATTGTGTATTATTTCTGATCACATTGGTTACCTCATGTGACAGTATGTCAGGTGCGAGAAGCCCACTGATAGAGGTAGAGGAAATTTTCTCTGGATCTTGAAGATTTCCCCGAAACTTCATGGCTATCAGCTGAGATGTATCATGCAATATGGCCTGAAAGACATGATAAAATAGCCTTGAATTACAAATCATATCAATGATAACAGTATAATAATAATAATAATAATAATAAATTCTTTATTTAGTAAGGGTAACACAGTTAGCAAAAGCTACAAAAAAGTCTAGTCACAAAAGTCTGGTCAATTCAAACATAATTGTTAAAAGTTCAGGAAATTTAGATTTATTATCAAAGATGTCATATACATGTATTTATATCTATTGTTAAAAGTGCTATAAATTTATCTTTAGTCTATTAATGCTATTAATGCAAAAAATGTTTTGTGAAATAGTGGGTTTTTTCAATTGCTGTACAAATGATGAAAAAACTGAACTTTGCAAAATGTTTTTTTTTTAAAGTTTGCCTGTATTAAAAGTTAAATGTTATAATTAAAAATTCTTATGTAATTAATACTGTCACTTTCAGATATCATTAAACCCTTCAGATTAAGTAGAACTTCTACAGATATTAATTGATTATAAAAGTTAAAAGCTGGGATTTACAATGGAAGGTGGTGAATGTGTGTGTGTGATTGCACTAATGCATGATGTAAGGGAAAGTATAAGAAAAATTTATATAGAATTGTAGGTTATTTTTTGTGAATTTATTGATGTATAACAGTCACAATTTGTATAAAATCACTTAGTGAATCGATTTTATAAATTTGTCACTGTTATACATCAATAAATTAAAAAAACAAAGCGAGTGATTCTTATAATCAGACCTGTCAACCCTCCCGGATTCCGCGGAAGACTCCCGGTATTTGATCAAGTCTCCCGCAGGAAAAACGTTTCTCCCGGGAAATCGTTATTTTCTAAGCATAAAAAAATTCAAGCTACCGTGGCTGTGTATTGACATTCAGTGTTGCCATATATAAAACTATCCAATTTAGTCCTAATAACACCTCTGACTCGTAAAATGTCTTCCCACTGGATTACATAATGCAAAGTTCTATGGCTGGAAGTACTAGAGTAGACAGCAAACGCATGCATCAATACACACGATGTCAAAATCACATGTCAAAGGAAGACGGCAGAAAGACCAATTAGCTGTATAAACAATACTTGTATCAATTAGATTTGTAGGTTTGTGCAGTAAAATGTTAGTAACAAGAGTACACTTCAAGGGATTATTTTCCTACGATTAATAAATCTTGTGTTTGACATAATGTTACTCACGGAAATAGGTAAAATTCCGGTATATTTCACACGATGTCAGTAATGAGCTTTGACGTATGATTAGTAGAAATGATTAGTGGAAATACAATTTTTATTGCATGGTTATGGTGACTTTAAATAAGTACCACACCACTGTACCTTATTGTAGTAAAAACCGAATATTAATTTATAAGATTTAGGCCTATATAAATTTGTCTTGGGTCTACTTTTCACGAAACACAAATAACGATGATGCAACCTGTAAGTGTAATACCGTAAATGTACTAATTAATGTTTAAATTTGTTAGTGTTAAGATTTTTGGATAAAAGAGTTATTTTTAAAAATATGTATTAAATTATAATAATATTTTTAAATAATTAAAACAAAATTTAATATATATATAATTAAAAAAAAAATTTTTAATGGCAATAACTAAGGTTGACAAGTATACATGACATTATGTAGTGTTCATATAACTTATTGTAGTACTTTTTAAAAAGTTGTGTTAAATCGTGTGCAGTTAAAAAATCTCCTGTTTTTTGACAAAATCTCCTGCTTTTTCAACACACACCTCCTGCTTTCTCTTGACTAAAGGTTGGCAGGTCTGCTTATAATTAGAAACAACACAGCTTATTTAAGTAAAAGTACAACAAAAAAGTTTCTGAAGTACTTTCCATGACCTGTTTTACGTAATGACGTCCCATTTGATGTAATGACGTCATCTTCGAAGGTTTATCGAAGGTTAACATTAGTTTTTTAAGCAACTTCATCCAATCGGAATAGAGTAAATCCTATAATGGTACCTTAGGGTTTGTTGGCAAGTTGAGTAAACTGTCTTTGACCGATGAGCTCTTCTTGGACACCGGCTGAATAACATCACTTTCACTTCTCAACAAGGTTTTGTTCTTACTTGAACTCACAACATCTGAATTAAAAACATACCTATTATTTCATTTCATTATACAGAGACTACAACACTGTTTAAATCATGTCTTCATTTTTATTTAACAATTATTGTTTGACAACAAATAAAATGTAAATAGGTCCAAAAATCTTGTCACTGTGGTGAAATATGTTTTGTTAAATACCCAAAACATATATATATTTTTTTTAAACATCTACTGGACATCACACATTTGGTAATTCTAACACTCAGTTTTTAGAGGAAACCCGCTACATTTTTCCATTAGCAGCAAGCATCTTTTATATGCACTTTCTCACAGACAAGACAGCACATACCAGTCATGGGTTCACTTAAGGGGTTCGATCATATGACCATAGCACTTAGGCAAGCACTCTTAATAAATGAGCTGGATCCTGTACCCTTATTAAACCATGAATAATAAATACATTCAAGAAACATAATTTATTTTAAAGTGTCATTAACAACATGCATTTTGAAAGTACTTCTAAAAGCAATACATGTCCCCTACCGAGCCCAATAAATTTTTGTATCTCTCAAGTTCAAGGGCTATAACTCTGTTAAAAATAAGTAAATCTCCATGAAAGTAAAACCTGATCTGTAACAGCTAAATACAAAATTTCAGCTGAATATCTCAAGAAAAAAAACAGTCCGGAAAACACATTTTTATATCTTCTACGTTCATAGGCCTTAACTCTTATCAAAAATGGATAAATTGCTTTGCAAGTCAAACTTGATCTGTTACAGTAACTGATAAAGCTATTTATTGTCCACATGGTTCAACATAACCGAGTTAATAAAAATCATACGTAGCACACGTGTAGCAACAAGTGTAATGACATAATTTCGTTGCCTCCTTCTAGCTGTGGTTGAAACATTTTGAGTGTCTTTGTTATTCATAAAAAATAACAATGATAATATGGATAATAAAGAAATTATTACACTTGCGTGTGAGTCGTACTGATTTTACGAAACTCGTGTCAGGATTCATGTATTACACTCACTCTCGCTCGGGCAATATAAACATCTTGACACTCATTTCGTAAAATCAGTACAGCACACAAGCTCATTTAATAATCTCTATCTACAAAATTTACCTCAATATCTTGAGGCATTGCGAAACAAAGTCCAGAAAACCATATGTAAAACAGACGTACAGGTTGAAAGAATGAATGAGTGAGTGAGTGAGTGAGTGAGTGAATGAATGGTCTAACGACACCCCAACACAAACATATATCAGCTATTGCGTGTACAGAAGGAAGGAAACAAAACCTATAGTCCCCTCCGGTTTAACTCTTTGGGGCCGAATCCCGACTCACGTCGTGATGTTAATTTGCGCGAAATGTCGAGTCCCGCCTGTATGCGTGGTTTACAAGCAGTAGCTATTATCGAATGCCGACTGGAGGCGTGACCGACTATACATGTAAAACGAGACGTCATTGGCTAATATAATTAGAAGTTTTCATTATCAGCTTGTAGAAGATTAATCCAGTGACCAATAAAAAGTAGTCTTACAGCTGGGTTTGTTCATGCACCTCGTGGCTTTGCTTGGCTTTGTTCGGCTTTGAAATTTTTTTTAACAAAATGGACGACGACGTATTTCTCAATTCTGATGATGATAGTATTTCGGAATTTGACGGTTTCACGAACGATGACGTACTCGATTTAAATAACAGTAATTCGGATGTAGACTTAAGTAGCGATAGTGATGACATACCATTGTCACATTTTCGAAATAGACGGAATATCGGTAGGACTCTTATACTGGCCTGTTGTGCTGGGTAAAAAACGGACATGTAAACAATGCAGTACACAAGGCATTCGACGTGAGCCAGCCACAGGCTGTGAACAGTGCAATGTGAACCTGTGTGTTGGATGTTTCAAGCAATACCACAAAGCCAGATTTCCAGCATTGTTTCAGTGAAAAACCCCAAAATCAATCAGAACTTCCTGACAATTACCAGTAACGTTTATTAAAACTTTTGTTTATTTCTGTTATTTATAGACAATTAAACTACTTTTTTACAATTACATCATATAAAATAATATATGTTCTTCATTAATTGCACATAATTAAATAGTTCACAAAATTTGATGCAGATTTGTTTATTGATTAAGTTAAGAGCTATTTTTGCTGCAGTGCATGAAATCTGTGTTTATGCTTTAGGGCACCAGCAGGTAAACACTGCCTAGAGCTGGAATTAAAAATGGCCGCCAGGCCTCAAAGAGTTAACCAGTATGGGACTAATAATAGCATACCTGGCACAAGAAATGTATCTGGGTCTTTACAGAGTGCCTCAAGGGGCAGCTCAGTAGCACACACCATTACATCGCTTGAAACAGGGCACAGGGATATCACACTGCCATCAACTCTGCAAAAGAAAGAAAGAAAAATAATTAATATTTTGAAATCAGTATCCTAATAAAACAAAGAAATCCCTACTTATTTTTATTAAACCACCACCTACTCTCCCCCTCCTCCCCATCAAAAAAATAAAACCAAACCCACCCACATACCCCAAGATATGTTTTGTATTTAACTTTTTTCTTTTCGAACACTTTTAAGAATACCCACTGGGGGGGGGGGGGGGGGGGGGAGAAGTCAGATACAAACATATGTTTCATAAATAAATATTGTTGATATTACTATTATTACAACTTACTGTGGGATTTTCCACACGGCTGGTGTGAATTCATTGATTGAAGTGTCAATGTTAGACCAGGTATATATCTGCAATGAATTGGAAAAAACTGAAATAAGTACAACATTTACAAACATTTCTTACTCACCAGTTGGTGAGAACATCGTTTGTTATTTCTGGTAACATACACTCATAACAAATACATATATATATGTGTGTGATAACAATTTAAAGACATATGACTGGCTGCTCCTAGGTGATGACTACGTCATTATTGCCATATCACCCAATGAAAAAAAGCACAGTGAAAATTGATTACTCTGTGATGTATAAGATAACATGAGACTGATTACACTATGACATATAAGTTAATTATACAAGCAGTAGGGCCGTAAATATGTTTTAGTTGGAAAAGACGTTTAAATTTATTTTTGAAGATGTGTAAAAAATAAAATACTACATTCGTGTCCATTAGATACCATTTTATCTTACAACTCATTTAAAAATGTATCCATGCTTTATCTTGTGAAGATACATTTTTAAAACAACTTAAGATAAATGTTATCTGATGGACATGAATGTAGTATTCCCTATTTAAAACATTTAAGTCATACTTATGTAAATTACAGTAATTAAAAATATCCCTTGATATGATTTCATTTTTGATAGTTTTGCATTAACCTAAACAATGAGTTGGTATCCCACATATAAATGTGTAACAAATAACAGGCCTACTCATGGGCATACTACTGACAGTAGCGGAGATTAATCTACCATATATTGATATGCATTAACCACATTTTGAAGTCTAGAAATACTGTCCTGAAGAAAAGAGTCAGCTTATACACCGAGGCAACAGATAAGTGCATAAAATCCTGATAAAAAACACTCCCAACTGTGACTTCCATTAAGTAGCCCAGTGAAGAGACTTGAAATTGGGTAGAATATAAGTATTAATAAATTATTGCAAATAATGGAAGTTACTGTATGGTCACGGTGTAGGACTTGCTCCATTGCTAGCTAGGATGTTGTTGTGTTTTTAGGCTTTATGTTGTACTGTTGGGAACATTTTATTTTTTATATACATTTGTATAATTTTAAAACAAGAATAAAGTAAGTCTGAGGTCATCTCTCTACCACCATAGCCACCGCCACCCACTTCACATACCCACATCTCTGATGGCCCTGATTAATTACAAATCCAAACTGAACAATATTCTATATAGCTGTGTATTAGCCGACTCCTTGTATAAGCTGATCCTCTTAGTTTGACCCTAAAGATCCAGTACAAAATCATCTTTTGTCCATTTCTATGTTGTATTGATTTCTGCTTTTCTTTTTCATTATTTATTATTTTCATTAAGTATTACAGACATGTTAATCAGTAATCGTAATCGCAATGTTAACATCTTACAAAAATAATTTAGCACCTGTAAATCATAAGAGGAAAATAAACAATTCAAGATGTAACAATACATCACTGCACACAAGTAATTAAATTATTCACTGGACAGCAGAAAATAAACTCATTAAGGCATGTTTAATCACTGTTCTCCACACACACACACACATGCACACACACATGCACACACACACACACATACACACACACACACATGCACACACACACACATGCACACACACACACACACAAAATGAAAGATTATGTGGTCCCGGTGACTGTTGTTCACTGTCAAATCGTATCGTCAAGTGGACAATTGTGGGATTAATTATTGTCATGAAATTCATGTTATGTTGTTTAGTCAGTAATCTAAATAATAAGCATAATTTTTGTCGGTCATTATTTTACAATTTGATGTAAATATAATAATTTTTTAAAGAGAAAAACACTGTTTTGTATATTTAATTTGCTATAATATGGAAGACTGGTTCTGTCAAAGGTGGCAGATGGTTGGAAAGAACAAGTTTTCACCATTGAAATGATAATAAAACAAGTTTTAAAAATGTATTTTTCATCAAACCTATGCATTCAAGAACAAAAAGGTACATAATCTTAACTTTTGAGATTTTATTATTTTCTTCTGTAATTGTATCCATTTTAAGAATATTTAACAAACAAACAATGTTTTCTATGACTTTTTGATAAATTATTCATTATTAACAGTGACTCAACTAATTCATTATGCACCTATGTATGTATGTCCATAACCACAGCTGTCGAATGTATTTTCATACTGGATGTCACGCTAGTCTAGCTTCATGTCAAACATGGTTAGATACAGGGATATAAGCTTAATACCACTGGCATTTTTCTTCAATCATTCATGCCTAATAATCTGATAATCATAATCCTGTTACACATTACTGAAAATAAACAAACTCTTAAATAACTCACAGCTAATACACTGAGAGGTACTACCGGGTAGTATTGTGTATACTGCAGTCATTCACTGAAAGGTGCAGGTACCTGTAGAATATTATTTACAATGGTACCCCCATCCCGGAGTTGCCCACTGGCGACGTCAGAGGTCAACTCTTGGATAGGCGTGCCTGAACCTACTTTCGGATATGGGCATGTTAAAAGAGTTCCCATACTCATTTACAATGGTAAAGCCGTGAATTCTTTTACAGAGTAGTTGCTGGATGGGGGGGGGGAGGGTCAGTAATAATAAAATAATATAGTTTGGGGGCACTGATCAACAGTTCTCATCCAAAACCCTCCACAAACAAAATGTAGATCACTTGACCAAAAATATAAGTGGAGATCCAATAACCCATGGGGAATGGGAAAAAACCAGGTCCAATAACCCATTATACTTCAGATGAGCACTCCACTACATAGATGCATACATTTATAAGTACATCGTATTCCACATGTAGAAGATTATGGGGACCATGCTCAGGGGGAGGGGAGATGGTCACTTGAGGTACCAGGTGTAATCTGGTTTAGACAGGTTTCACAGTAATTATAAAAAAAAACTGTGTAATGATCAAACATTATGATCAATATACTATTGTGAAGAAAAAAAAATGTCCTACAGTGTTTAGCCTTATAGTTTAGTTTTTTTTTCTGTTCAAGTACCTCCTCTACGTGTCACAAGAAAGTATAAATGGAAGAAAGAAAGAAAGAAAAAGATGAATGCGACAAACAGGAATGAATGGGATGTAGAAGATCTCGTCCAACTCACCAACAGAATGGTTCCTGTACAGACCACCAGCCTTGATCCATCTTCAGACCACGAGCCACATGAAAACTTGCCACTGAAACAATTTGCAAAACAGTACAGACCAGTGATGATAACAGTTCTGAGATCATAATTAATGCACCAGTGTACCAAAAGCACAAAACATTAGCACAATTTGCAAAGCAGTAGACACATGTGCAAAACAGTACAGACTAGTACTCAAAACAGTACAGACAAGTGTTCAAAACAGTACAGACACATGTGCAAAACAGTACAGACAAGTGTTCAAAACAGTACAGACAAGTGTTCAAAACAGTACAGACAAGTGTTCAAAACAGTACAGACAAGTGTTCAAAACAGTACAGACCAGTGTTCAAAAAAGTACAGACACATGTGCAAATCAGTACAGACTAGTGCTCAAAACAGTACAGACAAGTGTTCAAAACAATAAAGATGAGTGCTCAAAACAGTAAAGTTTAGTTCTTAAAACAGTAAAGTTAAGTGCTCAAAACAATACAGCCTAGTGCTCAAAACAGTAAAAACAAGTGCTCAAAACAATGCAGACAAGTGCTCAAAACAATAAAGATGAGTTCTCAAAATAGTAAAGTTGAATGCTCAAAACAGTAAAGTTGAGTGCCCAAAACAATCCAGAATAGTGCTCAAAACAGTAACGTTGAGTGCTCAAAACAATACAGAATAGTGCTCAAAACAGTAAAGATGAGTGCTCAAAACAGTAAAGACGAGTGCTCAAACATAATGCATCAGTTTTAAGATTCTGATATATCTTCAGCTGGGAACATTTCGTTTTCGAAATTTTAATTCTAAAGTGACAATTGACATTTCTGGTCAATTGAAAATTGATTAGCAACTACTGTTTAATATTTTAAAATTGTGTAACACTCCCTTAAACTTGCATTGTGAACTGCGACGCGATACTGACAAAATGTTCCCTTTTCTGGTTTCAATATTATCATTTATATAATAGATATATTCCTCATCAACAAACTTTAAGAATTACATGTATCTTTCATTACCGTGACAACTGAAATGCATTGTAAATTGGAATCCACTGAATTATTAATTTATTCCCAAAGAAATAACATTTTATAAAAAGTGCCATTAACTTAACACATGGTAGCTGCGGAACTCACCTCTCAAGTTGTGGAAATGCATAACTACTCTTGTTCTGAGTGTGATTGAAATAAAAACTACACTGCTGCCGGCTCAACAAACACAGGATCTCTCTCCCAGGGTTCCATAATATGCCTTAAAACATAAAGTTTATACATGTATATTCAACCTTGTTACAGATCAACACTTTGTATATACAACCATCTTTCTAAATAGCTAGGGCATTCATTATGTCTCTCCAGTGCCTAACAAATATATGTGACAGTTCATGGAATACACTCTTTAAAAAAATAAAAGGGAAAAAAGAAAAAGAAAAAAGCCCAACGTCAACAAAACCCACACATGTATTTTTATATCAACATGTATGTACTGATAAACACTACATTACATTTACCTGTAGTAGGAACACAAAAATACTTGTATTATTTATTATTAAAAATCTTCAGTTATTTGAAATTACAGTGAATCCTGTCTAAACCAGACCCTGAACCATCCGGAATGCTATGAAAAGTTTGATGGTGTCCCGATTTTACAAAATTCTAAAATGCGACCCTCTAAACACTGGATTTTCTCTAAATTGTTTAAATATTAGGTCCCCGGAGTAATCCGGTTTAGACAGGTTTCACTGTATTATAATTGTTTAAATATTAGGTCCCCGGAGTAATCTGGTTTAGACAGGTTTCACTGTATTATAATTGTTTAACGAATCAAAAACATTATTAAAAAAATTAATTGTCATTTATATTTAGTAGGTTTCTTATCTACTTTAATTACAACCTTGAGGAATGGGCTGAACATTGATCTTGCGAACTTGTTTGAATCCAAGCTTCGGACCATTTCCACTAACTCGCCACACCGACACATTTCTCTGGTGAACCACACACAGGTAGCAGGTATCTCGTTCAATATCAGCACTCCAGTGAACGGTGTGAACATAGCTGCAGTAAAAAGTATTTAAACAATGAACAATCATGCAACATAAACATGACAGGACAACACATACCATGGCCTTGGATATACCAGTCTTAGAACAATGGTTGAGACAGGGAACCAATTACATGTACATAATGTAGGTGAGCACTCTACTGAGTGTAAAATTAAATAAAACCCCAGCTAGACAGGACAGCACATACCATGGCCATTGATATACCAGTCATAGAACACTAGTTGAGATGGGCAACCAATTAGGGAATAGGTCCACTTAGGCGAGCACTCTACTGACTGAACCTACAGTTAAATAAAACCCAGTTAAACATTTCTGTCCATCCCCATTTAGATTTATATACATGTTCATGATACGTTATCAAAGATTTTTCACCAAACAGAAAATTTAAAATTCACAAACAACTACAACATATGTATTAAAAAAAAAATTAGTTACACTCATCTACAATCAAACTGACATTTCAGTATCAATTCAGTTGTCAATAGCAACACGAACAGCAGCTGAGACAAACACATAAATTGGCAAAGCTATCACAAATATTCATGTTGATGGAATGTTAAATGGTTGGATGCATATTTATTTGCACCCAACATAACGACACTGTATAAAACTGTTATCTATTTAAAAGGGGTCCATTTACAAAAGCGATAAACCTATTTCAACACAATAACAATGTCTAACTTAAAAATCCAGTTTTTATGAAAGCCACCAGTATTATAAACGATAATGTTATCAGCAGAGGGTAGAATATATTGCCATAACATTAAATGTTTGAGTACTGGTATGCATGACCCAAGCAACTGTTAAAAAGAATCTTGGGACACTTTTTTGTTATCACTGGTGAAGAAATGTCTTAATGCACTTGTCTCAGTGTTGTGGTGTTAGTCTGGTTACAGGAAAAAAAAATTCAAGGATACATGTATAAGGTTTATGTATAAGTTATATATGTGCAGGTATAGAAACTGTACTGTCCAAAATTTGACCATATAAAGAGAACATCAGATCCATGTACTAATACCAGGTCCTAAAATAATGATTACAAGTCTAGGAATATAAAGAAAGAAATGTTTTATTTAACGACGCACTCAACACATTTTATTTACGGTTATATGGCATCAGACATATGGTTACGGACCACACAGATTTTGAGAGGAAACCCGCTGTAGCCACTACATGGGCTACTCTTTCCAATTAGCAGCACGGGATCTTTTATTTGCACTTCCCACAGGCAGGATAGCACAAACCATGGCCTTTGTTGAACCAGTTATGGATCACTGGTCGGTGCAAGTGAGCATTGCGGAGCACTCACTCAGGGTTTGGAGTCGGTATCTGGATTAAAAATCCCATGCCTCGACTGGGATCCGAACCCAGTACCTACCAGCCTGTAGACCGATGGCCTAATCACGATGCCACCGAGGCTGGTCTAGGAATATAAAACCAATTAGATTATAAAACAGGGCTTGTAGGTAGAGAGCATCACTGACAGCACTTTTTTGTGCCGTTGGTAAAGCTCCTCAACGATGGTAAATGTATACACCTGGTGTACATTATCTGTCAGTATTTAACATTTGCACATTTGAAATATGTCTAAATACAGCAAAATAACCTTTCAGTCCTGTTTATTTGTTGCAAATGTCACTTTTTAACAATTTGCCATGGGTGACAAATTCTTAAGTTCGAGCCCTGTAATATATATTAATTTTTTATTTTTTAAATCACTATTTTATTACAGGTATTCAGGTATTTTAGATCATGATTTCATATTACATGTATGCTTTGAAGAAAAATATGTTGATTAAAAAATTGTACCACATGTATTTACGAAAAAATTGATTTCAAGTGAAATTACGGTAAGATATGCTATATATATATTGTATACGAAGCTAAAACAAGGGTTCAATGAGTGACTGTCATCAACCTTATTTACATGAAATGTACACGAATGCAGACAGAAAGCTGTCATCACTTCAGAAAATTATGCAGGCTGCAGGGTTAATTCAGAAAAAATGTACTGTAACACGAACAGAACAAAACAGTAAACAAATGGCACTGCAAACTTAAAAAATAAAATAAAAACGTAAATTAACATTAAAAAATCTTTCGAGGGTGGCCTTACATGTGAAGTAACATTTAATGTAATTCCTTATGTATAAATTAAATTGAAAAGGCAATTTATTGCACATTGATAATTCAATATACATGTATATTATATGGCAATATGTTTTGCTGAGTTATCTGGAATTTGTTCTACACAAGGGTTGGTATATATGGCTCAGTCGGTTGAGTGCTCGCTTGGAGTAGCTTGCATCACAGCTTTGAACCACCTCTGTGGATCCATTCAATTGACTGGGGTTTTCTCGTTCTAACCAATGCACCACAACTGTTCAAAGGCCATGGCATGTGCTTTCCTGTCTACCAATGGAAACATTTAGTGGGTTTCCTCTGATGACTACGAGTCAGAACTACTATATGTTTGACATCCAATAGCCGTTGATGAATTAATCAATGTGATCTAGTGGTGTCGTTAAACAAAACAAAGTTTTTCATATGTATAAAATTTAAAAGGAAATTTACTGCACTTTTGACAATTCAATGTGTATTGTATAGCGACATGTTTTACTGTGTTATCTGGTATTTGTTGTACACCACTACTTCAGAACTAGCAATGTTCAAGCATTCTTTGTGTGCATGAGAATCGAGTATCTCACTCCACACTGTGTACACACCTACTGTATAATGAATGGCTCAACATCCGATATGTAATCAACCAAGATACTCATCAAATATGTAGATGAAGTGTCTGCCTACATCTCCACAAAATCAGTCAATGAATAGGGTTTCAAACGTAGCATATACACCACTGCCCGACCAGATTACAGGTACCTGTACGTCAGGGCCCGAACTTTAACATTTCTTTAAAAAAGCTTGTTTTGTTTAACGACATAACTAGAGTACATTGATTTATTAATCATCGGCTATTGGATATCAAACATATGGTAATTTTGACATAGTCATAGAGAAGAAACTGCTACATTTTTTCATTAGAAGCAAGGGATCTTTATATGCACCATCTCACAGATAGGATAGCACATACCATGGCCTTTGATATACCAACCTAGCTATCAGTCAGTCAGTCAGTCAGTCTGTCTGTCTGTTAAACATCATTTTAACATTTTAATGTAGCAATAAAGATAATAACACATGTAGGCCTAATAAATGTTTTCTAATGTACTTGAATTTGTTGCAGACAAACTGAAGACACCAATGCAAAATGAAATAGCCAGCTAAGCAGGGTAAACAAAGGACAGCTTGGAAAAATGTGTTGGAATTTTTTTTTTTTTTAGGGTACATGTAAATGTTGCATCCCATCGCAGGTTCATCTTCCAAGACTTGACAGTGTAATTAGTTGGATGTTGTGTGTGTGACAGACAAATATTTAACCACTGCCTGTCACAACACACACACAATTACAGGTGACCCTCGACAGGTTGTGGAATACTTTATAATGCACACCTCTAATAACTAGAGAATATTTACTGGTAACAGATTGATATTAATTTACGAATACATATATTCATGCAGAATGGAACCTGCTCATACAGTCATTTCTATTATGTGGCCACCTGTGTTAAGAGACCATCGTAACATTCCCAAGTTATCCAATATGCTATAAACTGACATAGATGTATTTATAATAATCAGATACACTTATTTTAAGATATACAGAGAAATATAATCAGTATGACACATGTGTGTTATAACGATTCCACATGCATTTTGATGGTTTGTGAATAATAAATGAACTGCATTTGATGGGACCTATTTCTAGAGTGGGACTTTGTTTTGTTAAACGATACTACTAGAGCACACTGATTTATTAATCATCGGCTACTGGATGTCAAAATTACTGGGTATGGTAGTTCTGACACAGTCTTAGACAGGAAACCTGCTACATTTTTCCATTAGTAGCAAGCCAAGGGATCTTTTATAGACTTGATAGCACATACTATGGCCTTTGAACAAGAAATAGCCCAATGAGCTCACCAATGGGGATCAATCCTAGACTGACTGCACATCAGGTGAGTGCTTTACGGTATTACCTCTGGACCGTACCGCACCGCCCTTGTTGGTAAGTAGACTAAATAAGACAGAAAGTAATATTAAATGCATCTTATTTTCTATTTAGCTTTTAAATTTTATTGTTTAATACATTTTTGTGTATTTTGACTGGCATAATTCATTAGAGGTGTGCGACTTTGCTTCCACACCTTAATTTTAATTCAGGAAGGTTTTTTTAATTGTCCATCTCAAATATAGCGAGAACATGCCTTCCATTGGTTATTTGAATAGCAGCTGGTTTAACCCCAGCCGGCCCCAGTATCTTGATACATTTTCATTTCAACTTATTTTCATGCTTATATCCAATTAAGGTTCAAGCACGCTGTCCTGGACACATACCTTGGCTATCTAGGCTGTCTGTCCAGTTGTTAGTGGTTAGTGAGAGAGAAGAGTGTGTAGTGGCCGTACCATTGAGTTGTTAAAACTCACTCTAGGTGGGAACCGGTACCGGACTGCGAACCCTGTACCTACCAGCCTTAATTCTGATGGCTTTACCATGACACCACCGAGCAGGAACCATACATGTACATCCGTGAGTTATTATTATTACTGTTAGTTGGGATCATTTATATTTATGTTTATGCTATTCAGAATGTTTGTTTTTTTGTCAGTGTACATCCTATACTCAACTTTTTACCTGTAGAATGCTAATCACTCACCTGGAGCTTGAGGTGAGTGATTTATTACTTGTCTCATGATTTCAAACGTGAAGGACTGATAATATATAGGAAGTCTTTCCTAAGGGTGCAATGTTACAAAGGCAATCCTAACCTCATATTGTGTAGATCACAGACAAGACAGTCAGTTTTGTAAGTTTAATGATGTGTTTGTTTTAAAACAGGTTGTTTGTAACGAGTGGATAGTTACATAGTAAAGAAATTATCGCACCTGTGCGACGATGATATAAAAATAATGAAACTTGTCTAAGACTTGTGTTATACCTCTCGCTTTAGCTCAGGAAATAAGATTTGGAAATGTTATCGAGGACCCTCTCCACAATACATACAATATACATGTAGGTATTATCTTAAATGAGAGCAGAATGGAATATCCCACAGAATATTAATTATGACAAAAATGTAATTTAATACATGTATGTACATTACACTACTATGTTGTTGTTTTTATTGTTTAATGCAGCACACATTTTAGTTAGAACTATAATATAAAAATGAAAAGGTCTTATAAAAATAGTGATAAACCACTTTATCCTGTAGATAACTTACATAATATCTATATCATAAACCCATTTGATATTTTACTGTATTAACCTGGTTGATTAAAAAAATAAATGCTGTGAATGGGTCATTTGTTTACAAGTCAACAAGACCTTTAGATAAGATTTGGTTAAATTGTATGTTGCGAAACTAAATTAAATTGTGTGCCAATACTGAATTACTGATGATGTCATATTACTGTTGAATGAATGAATGAATGAATGAATGAATGTTTAAAGATACCCCAGCACAAAAATACACATAAGCTATTGGGTGTCATAAAAGGTAAGTACATGTATATGAAAATATGAATGAATGAATGAATGAATGAATGGTTAATGACCTCCTAGCATATTACCCTTGAAGGTGACTTTAGTACTGTGATTTACAAAATTAATCAAATTAAAATGCTATTTTAAAAGTGTTTTAGGATAAATAGAATTCTCAACTCATGTTTTTTAATATGTAAAATAGAAAATATCAACCTCCTTTAGTTAATTGGTATTTGTCTTGACAGTGCACTGACAAATACTGATTAACATAGACTCAGTTGATATTTTCCCTATTAAAAAACACTCATAATAAATCCTCTATGATGGAAGGAAGGAAATGGTTTATTTAACGACGCACTCAACACATTTTATTTATGGTTGTATGGCGTCGGAAATATGGTTACGGACCACATAGATATTGAGGGAGAAAATCCGCTGTCGCCACTTCATGGACTACTCTTTTTGATTAGTAGCAAGGTATCTTTAATATGCACTACCCCATAGACAGGATAGCACATACCATGGCCTTTGATGTACCAGTCGTTGTGCACTGGCTGGATCGAAAAATAGCCCAATAGGCCCACCAACAGAGATCAATCCTAGACCAACCGCGCATCAAGCACTGGGCTACGTTCCGCACTCACTGCACTATAATACTCATGAATGTACTTACTCAAACTCTCCTAGTTTGCTTGATTTCGCACTTTCAATTTTGTCTCCAAATAACCTAACTGGTGCCAGGTAGATTGCCTTTCCATCCGTCCAGACCAACCCATGACGAAAATGAATAGCTGCAAGCATACAGAAACAGATATTAATACATACATCACATAGTGTTTTCCCTAGCTTGTTTTCGCATGGTGCAGCACCATGCCTCACTAGTCTAGCACCATCTTGCTTTAATCAGTGCCATGCTGCACTGAGATTAAAAAAGCCTTTTTCAATAATTAATTCTAAAATTGCCTTGATAAAACACTAAAAAAAAATATTATTAATTAATAAAAATATCTGTTAAATATTTTGCCATTCATTTATTAAAGGAGAGGACAATTAAGGCATTTGGCCTGGTATGCATATTCAACGATATATAATGCACATTATTGCTTAATATCAACACGTATAATCATATAGTTAATTAATAAAACGGTTAAATGTGACGACTATTATATATAACGGGCGCAGCCATTTTGTACCATCTCAGTGAGTACGCCCTCTGGCGAGCTGGTGGTTACGTAATACTTAACGTGTCATGTCAGGAATGAGCCTTAGAACTAGAGAAACACAATCTACCTGGTTTTTGCGGGATGATAAATAGTCATACATTGCAATGTTCTGTAATAATACACATCCCAGTAAGCCAACAGTAAGTATATCCAGCACTATATATATTAATTTTCAATACAAAATAAAATACCATTGTCAAAGTGGCTACACCACAAGTCGAAACAATTAACAATGTTTTCCCCATGCATTAACCTACGTACTGAAATGATACACGGAGTGTTTTCTTAGTTAATTGGTCTATGCTGTTAGTTGCTTCTACCTTTGATTCCTGATTGGCAGGTGTGTATTTGATTGGTAACCAGACGAGCCAATTAATTGACGCTGTCTAGACACAAAAATACATACTGGTATTGTGGAATATTACCTGTCACCCCTAAAATTGTAATGGACATGGTTTATTACTGTAAATAGTTCTGTAAAACTATTGATTAAGTAGACTTTTCCATCTAAAACCACAGAACTGACCAATTACGTAGTCCCAAAGAAAAGAAAATTATCACTTGGGTATCGTGGGTTGTCGTTTTTGCTCCAACGTAGCATATCAATAGGCATAATAGTGTACATTTTTCCTTTGGATTATTAAATGGAGAAAAACACTATAACCCCATTTTGTTCCGTTAATGCAACTTGAAATATATTTAGTTAAATAGTTTATTATATTATTACGTCATTTATGCTGTTTTACAAGTCAGGTTGATCAAAGAGAAGTGCCTTGTCAAAAATTACTGCTTTTGTTTACACTGTACATACAGGAGATGGTCAGGAGTTGACGTCACTTCACCCCAAGCTATCCCACCAGACGTCACAAAAACGAAACAAAATGGCTGCCCCCAGTTAGCAGGAATAATCATTGATTTTTATTAACTCTAAAATTACGCGTTTTTCATTTGCTAAAGTGTCAGTATGTGTTGGTGGTCTGGGTATGCATCTTTCCAACACATAAGGCTCTTGTTGGAGTTGACCCTACCTTTAAAGCAAGAACATTAATTACATTTATGTTTATTTCAATTATTGTTTTTGTCTTTAATGCAAAAAAAGTGCCCTGAAAATGGTCAAAAATTGCCCTCAAAGTGTTTTGTCTACCATGCCTTGCCAAATTTCTAGGGAAAACATTGTTACATACATGTACTGTACCTGTCTTACTATTTGTAATTATGCTATTAAATACATCCATGTAGTTTACTTTAAAGGAACTATCCTGAGTTTTCAGTCCTATCAAGACATTAGTTTTCTTCTCACCAACAAAACATAACCCTGCTTTCTCCTGGGTTTTTTAAAAACACTATCTTACCATAACATGTTTTAGATATAACGCATAATTTATACAGATACAAATACATTTGGAATGACCTTTAGTCGTATTATTTCAAATTTGATTTAGCTGTTGAAAGAAATACTATGTACACGTACAAAATAATTTTAGACAAAAATCGATATTGAAATATTATATTATAAAACATTACAATGTCCACAAATACATTAGCTATAGAAATATTCATACTCTAAGCAAGAAAATGTATGTAAATTGTAATTTTAATAAAGTAAATATATTTATTTACCGAAAACGTTTTGACAGAGCTATAAACTTAGAATAATCCCTTCAATAATAATACCCATGAAACAGAGCTACAATGCAGCTGTGGTTGAGCAAAACATTTCACCAAATTAACTATCAAACTTCAAAACTTGCAGAAATTTCACACATTTTTTAACAAAATATCAAGTATTATGTGAAATCATATTCACCAAATTAAAGTAAAATTTGTCAACTGTTTTTAAACAATTCAAAATTGGTGAATTTGGTGAGAGCCAGAGTAAGATGCACACACATTGTGTGCAGTGTTCTAACTAGGACATGCAGGCTTTTATTATAGGGCAAGGCATTGTGTACGGCATATAAAGTTAAAGTTTCTTTTGTTTAACAACATCACTAGAGGACATTGATTTATTAATCATTGGCTATTGGATTTCAAACATCTGGTAATTTTGACAGTCTTATATTAGAGAGGAAACCCTGTACATTTTTTCATTTGTATGCACCATCCCACAGACAGGATAGCACATACATGTACCTTTGATATACCAGCCTTGGTGCACTGGCTGAAATGAGAAACAGCCTAATGGGACCACTAACGGGGATTGATCCTAGACCATCCGTGCATCAGGCAAGTGCTTTACTACATGGTTTCTGCCATTTGAGAAGTTTAATCTAGATAGTATATACCTGTACACGAACATTACACTAAATTATCATACTTAATTATTGTTGATGAGTATACCTTTCTGCAACTGAATCACACTATTTTGTGTTAAAATATCGGCATTAACCTGGATGTTTTCCTCCTGTCACAATAAGCCAGTCATCACATTAGTGTTTGGTTTGGCATACATACATGTATGTGTACACATGCAAATATGTAAACAATGTTGTGTAGGGCAGGATCTACAGGTAAGTGTAGCTCAGTAAGTAGAGTGCTCACCTGAGGTGCTTGCATCGTAGGATCAAATCACCTCTGTGGACCCATTCTGTGATTGGGTATTTCTCCATCCCAATCAGTGCCCCACAATTTGTATATATATATCAAAGACTGTGATACATACATGTATGGGCTGGCCTGTCTGTCGGAAAAATCATAAAAAAGATCCCGTGCTGCTGATGGAAAAATATAGCTAGTTTCCTCGAAGGACTATGAGTCATAATTACCAAAGGTTTGATATCCAATAGCTATTGATGAAAAAAAAAATCAATTTGCTCTAGTGGTGTTGTTAAACAAAACAAACTTTAACTTTAATGATATCATGAATGTATTTTGCAAAATTTGATTCCAGTTTGTGTAATAGTTTTATCAGTTTCATAAGGAATATATGAAGAGTTCAGATGCAAAAACCGATAAATCCATTTTAGTAATTTTCGGCAAAAGAGGTTGTTTTGTTATGCTTTCTATGTAAAACATATCAAGTTCACAATGGGCAATCTTAAGCTGAAATAAGTAAAGTAAACAAAGGATAGAATTTCAAAGAACGAGTATGAAAATCAGAACATAAGGCCTTGAACTGAGTAATGATAGAAGAAGTCGGTTTTTGAATAAAATAACCTTTATCGGTTTTTGCGCATGAACTCTTCATATGCACTTAACCTTTATAATACATCAAATTATGTCAATAATTATAATTAGTGTTTGCATGGTGATATCTTATCAAGCATACAGGTACTGCCATAGTTAAAAGTTTGTTTTGTTTAATGACATAACTAGAGCACATTGATTTATTAATCATTGTACTGCCACAGAGTACCATGTGTATACCAACATGACAATAAAAGAAAGAAAAATCATTCTAACTCTAAGCTGCAAATCTGTTGGTGCTTAGCGGAGCTCTCTATTTATCGAAAGTCTGACTGTTCTTGGATAAAGCAATAATCAATGAAATAACACTCTTGAAAACAGTAAGTCGGCAATCAGTTGAAAGCCAGTAATGACCACAACAAAAAGTAATCTGCTTATAAAGATCACATCACAATCGGTGACAGAATGAGATATTCGCCATTTCGGTATTGCTCTCTGTACAACATACATGTAATTTTTATATTTCTTGGGGTTTTTTAACTCCCAGAAAGCATACAGTTATATTACGTGTACACCATGTCAATGAAAATAAGAAACATTTCCAAAATGTTGACACACCTTACAAGGTACTGGTTCCAACACAGGCATTAAAGTAAGTCCAGAATGGTTGTTCAGATTATACCAGGAGGTATATACCATGTCAAGAAAGTCAAGAATGGTATTTCATTCTCCACAAATTTTTAATTTAAACAAAAGCACCACAATCTATATTTTTACCAACTGCATGCTGTTTAATTATGAATGATACATTCTATGTACATTTGTATAGTACAACGAAAATAACAAAGTATCAGCATGTTTATGAAGGGATTATACTGCAGGCTGTGACCTTAATTTGTTTGTATCAGCATGTTTATGAAGGGATTATACTGCAGGCTGTGACCTTAATTTGTTTTCAGTGGTAGCCCACTGGGCTTCCCCCTGCGTGTGCTGTAACCTCACCGTGGTGCAGGAGTATAACATTCTCTTTGAGAATGGCCAATACAGCACAAATCCCCTTGTTTTCTTTGAGATACAATTAAAATTTTGAATAAAAGTCAGTATCTATCTGTGATATTTGTATTTTTGCACAGTTCTTTACACTGTGTTTTTATTTAACTATTGAATTTTTATATTGATGTTGATCATCACTTTATTTGTTTGCATTACCATAGTTTGACACCCAATAGTCGATGTATTTTTCCTGCTAGGGTGTCGTTAAACATTCATTCATTCTTTCTTTCCCACCGGGTTCCCAGGTTATGAAATCTGGTAGCCCTCAGTAAAACTGGTAGCCCATAATTTTAATAAACTTTTTAAAAAAGGAGAGAAAAAAGCTAAATAATTTATTTTTATTTAAACATTGTTTTAGGATGTTTTCTTAGGTGTTTAAGCATCTTTTTGATGGCAGAGTAACTGGAAGTGCAAAAAAAATAAAAAAATCAAGTAGCCCAGCGGACTACCAGGTTAGACATCTGGTAGCCCAAGTGAGAAACTGGTAGCCGAAACACCCTGGCCTACTGCTAAGGTCGAGCCCTGTACTGTGAACTGTAGACTCCATAAATGTGTTGTAAGCCAAAGGTTACCAGGGCCCCGTTCCACGAAGTGATCTTAGCACTAAGATCACCTTAGTGCATAAGGTAGCTATGCACTTAAGGTGATCTTAGGGCTAAGATCGCTTTGTGGAATGCGGCCCAGGCTCCGTATTCATGAACGTACTTAAGTCAAAGTATGATACTTACATACATACTTTAAGTATGTCGATAAATATCATACATTGACTTCAGTACATTTATCAATACGGAACCAGGCCTGTATTTTATGGTAACTTGTATATGGGTTACCAGGCACTAGGCTTATTTCAATCCCTGCAACTCAGTGTCACTAGGCTCAACGGGGAGAAGTAAAACATTTTAAATATATAAATTATGCATGATCTGGATCCCCATACATGTACTCAGGATGAAAAAAAAAACCCACACCAAAATGTTTCCACTTATTTTATAATGCATTCACCGCTAATATACAACTTCTATTTATGTAGTTGCATGTAGACACCCCCACCACCACCACCCTGCAAAATAATCCTGGATCCGCGGGAGAGTATGAGGTACCGTAATTATTATTTTATACCTTATGAGTCTGTGGAATTTTTCTCTCTCTATGCACACCTGGTTTAAATACAGTTTTATTTTGTGAGGCATGGGTATACCAAAAAACTCTAAACAAACAAACTACTTCCCCCAACCATTTCTAACTGCATGAAATCAACCATACTTAAAAAAACAAGACAAATGAGAACAGTGGCCAATGTTAACATATGGTCACAATAGAAAATCCTGGACAAAATGACACATGACAAAAAAAAAAGCTGAAAGCAACCCAAATGTTTCTTGTTAGGCTTGGCCACCAAGAGAGGTTAAAAAAGAACAAAGTCACTTAAGTGCTGTCAATCACCACAGTGACCATGGCAACCAAACTCCTTTAAACTGTATACTGTTTGGGTGTATATGTTAAAATAAATATACATGTAGATGGACTGCAAATGTATTTCTGTATTTATACAACAGTCTCCTGCTATTAACAAGGGGAAATACTGGTAAAGTTATGAAGGTAGTGATATACCCTCCTCCATGCAATCATTCATTAATATGTCTAGCTGTTAAACCTTTTACAAGTATATATATATACACACACACACACACATATATATATATATATATATATATATATATATATATATTGTGTGTGTGTATATCAAAAGGAAGCCGTGTTACATCATGCAGAAAAGAAACCATCAAACACGTCCACGCTGAATAGTAAACTGCCTGTTACTGTATATTATATACACAACTATTGACCCAAGATGCCACTTGAAACACACCTAGGTACATTCTTGTTCAAGTGAACCATGTACAGCCAGTAACACTGACATACCAGTAGTATCTGTCACCCACTTTGTCATCAACACATTATTGAGGGCAACTTTCGTTTACAATAACAACTATGGGGCATTATAGATGTACCTGTAATTTGTAAATGGGACGTTTTTCTACTTATCATAAAAGCATTCACTGGGACTTACAAAATACATGTAGGCTAAAAAGGAAGTGAAACACTTAGAAATATAGTTAAACACTTTCATTATATTTTCAACAAAATTTGAAGAAAAAAAAAAAAAAGTTAATTTCATTTTTATCATAATAATTTAATAAATTCTTTATTTAGTTAAAGTAACTGATTTAGCAAAAACCTAATCTTCCCTGAGGTGCTCAGATCTATATCTTTATATTATTTAATAGTTTTAAAAAGTTAAAGTTTGTTTTATTAATCATCGCTTACTGAATGTTAAACATTTGATAATTTTGAGTCTTAGAGAGGAAACATGCTACATGTTCGCCCTTTCTATTCAAGAGAATTAATGTGCACATTCAGAGCAAGCTGTTGTAGTGCATGCCTGCACAGGTGTCGGCCTCGGCTGGCTCGTCCATCCAGGACAGGATTTTCCCCTTAGATCTTTTATATGCAATTCCAGGATAGCACATACCACAGCCTTTGATATACCAGTTGTGGTGCACTGGCTGGAACGTTACGAGAAATAGCCCATTGAGCCCACCGACGGGGCTCGATCCTAGACCGACCGTGCATCAAATGAGCTATATAATAGTTTTGAAGTGCATTTGCAAAGTTGCAAGTGTCATATTCTGTGTATCTTTGTAATCAATAACTACAAACTAATTGATTCCACATATATATCTTTGCATAATTCACTCTGGAAAATTAAAGTTGCAGTGAAACCAGATCAACACCCACAAGATCAAGTAAAAAGTCTGGTTTTAAGGGGTATTTAGTTTAGAGAGAATTGTTCTGTACTATATTTAAAAAACGTGTGGTTTTAAAGGTGCAGACCCTAGTTTCAGCCTGTGAAAATGGACACTAAGTTTAGTTAACCTACAAACCTGCAAAACATTTGGATAAAGTTATAACAGAGAAAAGCTGAAGTTTGTGATGTTTAGACCTGGAAATATTGTCTAAAAATAGACTAGAGCATGTCTCGATAACCATTACTTCTCAGACGAATATGCATTTTTAGAATGATTAAAAAAAGCATTTTGGGTCATTACAAAAACCTGGATGACCAGAACGACTTCAGGTATACGAAAATTAATATTCTAAATAATAAAATGAAAGTACTCCTATTTTAAATTATTCAAACAGCTTTAATAGTCAAAAATATGTAGTAGTGTTTAAAAACTAGGGTCTGTCCCTTTAAGGGACCACCAGTTTCCAGAGGGTCCAGTTTACAGGGGTTTTACTGTATAGTGTGTTAAAACTTGACAAACAGCGGTTTCCTTATGAATCCATGTTGATAAATATAAAGTACATAGAAAAGATTCATCATGCATATCCCTTAAATTATAGCAGTCAGTAGGGCTTGAAACAGGAAGTAAAATATGGCCTGGTGTTATTTTTTTAAACATTTGTAGTAGGTCAAAAGAAATATAGCCTGCTAAGAAAAAATATGGCCTGCTGGAAATAATTAAGACGGCAGTGGAGGGTTTGGGATAATGTTTGGGAAATTAGGACCTCTGAGATGTTTTTTTAGAGCATTACAAAATTAAACTATAACAGAATCACGAGCTCAGCCTTAGTTAAGCAGCAGATGAGATGATTGTACATATATCTGTCTCTTGAAAAATTACCTGTGATTTTTGGAGGTAATTTTAGTATGTGAATTTTTATTTTACCTGCTAGGTGTAAACAATGGACTGCTTTTAGCAGGTCACTCTTTCGAGCCCCGAGTTAAGCAGCACTTCAAACTGAGACGATGATTCTTAAAATTAACAGTAATTAAGTAAATCAATAAAAGGTATGTTGTTCATAAATTTAAGAATGTGTAGTTATATATGTCATATCTTTTGACTTTAAATAAAAACATTTTATTGAAGAAAACCCCCCACAAATATAGTCAACAGCAAAACAATGCAGTGGAAAATTAGAAATCTCCATAGCAATTGCAAGTATTGTTCAAATTATTGCACAAGTCTATACACTATATTTATACGTAAGTAAAACTCCGCTAAACTGGACACTCTCGGGACCAAGTAAAAAGTCCAATTTTATGAGGTATCCGGTTTAGAGGTTCTCTTCTGTACAGATATTTAAAAAAGGGTGCGAAAAATGTCCGGTTTTGAGGGAATTCCGGTTTACAGAGGGTCCGGTTTTGAGAGGTTTCACTGTATGTGCAAGGACATATACTCTTCAAAAGAAGAAACGCAAAACCACATTGTCGTAACATTTGGAGAATTGATTTAATTATTGAATGATGAGTCCAATAATTACCAAATGTTGCAGGATTGTTCACAATTCACTCTAGTCCATTGTAAGTGATAGGACACACCACCAAGGTCAAGGTCATCTGGAGTCAATACCGGGTGTGACCTCCGCGTGTGTTGACAACTGCCTGGCACCGCCTGCCCATTGAAGCAACCAGAGTACGGATGACGTCCCGGGGGATGGTGGCCCACTCGGCCTGCAAGGCTGCTGCCAGCTCGGGCAGGGTCTGGGGCTGTGGTTGTCGCTGTTGGAGGCGTCGGTCCAACTCGTCCCATAGATGCTCAATTGGGTTCAAATCCGGTGATATCGATGGCCAAGGAAGGACATTAATGTTGTTGTTCTGTAGGAAAGCCGTTGTGAGACGTGCTGTGTGAGGCCTGGCGTTGTCATGTTGGAACACTGCGTTGGCGTTGGCCATAACTGGAACGATGTGTGGCCGGAGGATCTGGTCAATGTAGCCCTGTGCATTCAGGTTGCCCTGCACGTGGACCAGGTCAGTTCTGCCAGTGTGTGAGATGGCTGCCCACACCATGACACTACCCCCGCCGAATCTGTCCACTTCCTGCACGCAGTTTGCCGCATAACGTTCACCACGACGCCTATACATGCGACATCTTCCATCATGACGTCGGAGCAGAAATCTGGACTCGTCACTGAACCACACCTCCATCGCAGTTGAGGCCATTGTCGATGAATCTGACACCACTGCAGTCGGAGTCGACGGTGTTGTGGTGTTAAGATGACACCTCGAACTGGACGTCTGGCACGAATTCCTACCTCACGTAGGCGGTTCCGTACGGTCTGGTCGGATATCCTGCGCAAACCTGGTATTGCTGCGGCTGTGGAGGTGGCAGTAGTCAATCGTTCCCGAAGGTGGCGTACCCGGATGTAGCGGTCCTGCCCGGGGGTAGTGACCCGTGGTCGACCGGATCTAGGGAGGTCACGTGTTGATCCATGTTGCTGGTAACGGTCCCACAGTCTGGAGATGGTGCTTGGGGACACATGGAATGCCCTGGCAACGGCCGTTCTGGATTCGCCTGCGTCTAGTCGGCCGATGGCATTGTTTCTCTGCGGTTCACTGAGACGTGGCATGTCCTGGATTGTCAACTGTCGGCCAGATACAGAGGCCAGGCAAGCGAACACCCTGCACTTTTATACTGTCGGTGTTCATGTTGCACGTGCAGACAACGCACGTGCAGTGGTGACATGGTTTGCACGTGGCTGCGTTTTTGCAAATATTCACATTTTGGAACTTTATTGTACAGTAGCTGCGTTTTATCGAATGTAACCGTGGGAATGTGTTTGGGACATGCAATGACCTTATATTCACAAAGCATGAACCGGTAGGAAACATAAAATCGGAGTTATAACCCATTTGTACCCTTTTGCGTTTCTTTTTTTGAAGAGTATATATATGGTCTTCAAATATAAACCTAACAGCATGTATTTAAATTCCAATTTGCCTGAAAATGTAACATTAGTCACATAGCAACTACCGTTTAATATTTTAAAATCTCTGAAACTTGAGATATTAGCAAATCATGACTTGATACATAACAAAATATTCCTTGCTCAACCCAAACTGTTTAGTCAACTCGCCCACAACAAGTTACCAAATCAGCGCAGCAGGTGGTCAGCTCACCCTAGTGGTTTGTCAACTATCCCCCAACAAGTTACCAAATCAGCGCAGCGGATGGTCAGCTCACCCTAGTGGTTGGTCAACTTGCCCCCATCGCTGGTCAGTTTGCCCCAATTTATTTTCCATAATTGTGACAATTCATTAAAAATGGATGTCTGCTACTTTGGTGTGTCATTTTATTGACTAATATATTACTGTGAAACTCTGCTAGTGATCACTTGTGGGTCTTATTAAAACAGGTTTTATATAGCAGGCGCATGTGCATGGAGGGTTTCTTTTAAAAACCTTTTTTTTCAAGGGGAGCACATTCTAGACCCCCATGCACAATTTTGAGTCTGGACCTTTAATTATTTCCTTAGTGTTCCAACTGAAATTGAAGACAGTACAGACAGATGGCATTGATATGGCGATCAACATTTTGTCATGGCAAAGCACCAAGTGAACATACATGTATGTATTGTAGATCTCATTCATGCAGACATGCTTAAAACCCCTTGAATTGGTGGAGTAGTAATTAGTATAGTGCCAATTTATTTTTGTCAGTAGTTACAGCAGATGAAAGAAATTTAATAATGTTCATTGCTTGTTTGACAATTCACACCTTTCAACCCCGAGTGTTTGTTCTGGTTGCCTGCATATTTTAGAGAGTATGGATATACTTGAATTTACGCCTTTGTGTATTCACGATGTTTTCACAGAGACAAGTTTATAAGGTGTCGCATCAGAGTATTTTGACAAATTCACATGTTGTATGTTTACTCTACGAACATGCTGTTAAAAGTGCTCTGTATACAATGTACTCATGTGATTTCGCACTGTGCAGTTGTTAGTCATCCAAGCATACCCCTGAAGATGATAGAATTGCATCTAGGGATCAGAATATGCTTTGATGCCCCCAGTAATGGATTTGAATGAATAATTTCTTTTTTTATTTCAACAGTTTACAAGAATGTAGCTCATAATTCTGAAATGCATTTACATGTGTATGTATATATGGATGTATGTATAGATGCATGAATATCAATATATTGTATGTATATGTATGAATATTTATATATAGTATGTGTGTGTGTGTGTGCCTGTGTGTATTGATGTATGAATATATATATATATATTGTATTTATATTGAGGCTGACTGTTACATACATAGATATTAATGCACTGGCACAAGGGATAATTAAATCCTTTCTGGCCTCACAAATTGTCCCATGCCGTTGCTGGGACTCGAACCTGTGGCACCGAATCGCCCGCAAATTGCAAGACTAACCACGATGAGCTCTGAGCTATCGAGGCATCCATAAAGGGATGCTCTTCAACTCAACCACATGCATGGGGCCTACAATCTACACGGTCGATCCCGCTTACGTGCACGAAACAGTGGGCAGACCTGGCACTGGCTAGTATGTATTGATGTATGAATATCTATATATTGTATGTATGTCGAGGTTGACTGTTACATACATAGATATTAATGCACTGGTCACATAATGAAATGCAACTGAAAAATACTAATTTAACTGTTTGGAATTCATTCTCTCACAAGTTTGTCTTCTCTTTTCAATTAATTACTATATCATGCAGCATATTGTTAGTGTAGTTATGTATGCAGATGACACGACATTACACACATCTGGCAGACATTTGTCTTCAATAGAGACTAAGTTACAAACAAACTTAGATGCTGTAAACTCTTGGTGCATCAATAATAATTAGTGCTGCAACGATAAACCGGTATACCGGGATAATTGATCAGCTCGATACGGACCGTGGTATACTTTTGCGTATCGCGGTTTTTACACGCTATTTTTTCCTTGTATCATATTTGACTTGAAATAGGCAAACAAACAACCAAACAAAAACCCCATCATTTTATTAATTGGTGATGACAGGAAATGTAACAATCAGTCAAGTGTAGTCGGCTTACTTGTTGGTATACAAAGTGATAGATCAGTTATACTTGGTTCTAACTTCTAAACAAAACATGTTAAAAGTCTGATAAAAATAACCAGTTGACGATAATTACAAATGTTTTGTTACTTGTACATTATTATGCATTGTTCATTTCTGTTGGAATACGACTACGGCTATCATCTTCAAAGAAATAAATCAACAAGTGAGAATCGCACTTCGCTGTTTTTCCCTGAACTCGGAATACTTCGGCCGATCGTTCAAAACACCTCGGGCAATAACCTCTGGTTCGGTCGATCTGCCGAAACATTGTGACGTACTTCCGTGTCAAGCGAGCAGCAATGGAAAAAAGCCTGATAGTAAGGATTTCCGAATGTGACTATTTATAAATAGTTTGAAACTGTCACACCGGTGTTCTAGTAGACTAGTATTGTGTCAAAAAATAAATATGACAAAGAAGAACATTATGCTACTAATAAATGTTGTGGTTTATATAATCATTTAGGTCTATGATGGAATCAATCTTCTGCTTTCATTAAAAAACCCACATAAATATTAAATTTAAATAATATCAACTATATTGCAATACATACTGCAATACGGTTTCTTATATCGCAATACGGTTTTTACTGTATCGTTGCACCCCTAATAATAATATGTCTATAAACCCATCTAAAATCACATGTATGTTAATTGGTACACGGCAAAAATTGGGCCAAACTAAATATCAATAATAACCCTATATCACCTGCTCATTGTCAAAAACATTTAGGACTCTGTGTTGATAAAAATCTTAGCTGGAACACACAAGTTGATTACATTTGTTCACAAGTTTCATCTAAACGGGCTCTTTTGAGACGAATTAGCAAATTTCTCACCCCAGAATCAAAATCTCTATTCTATAATGCATATACATGTATGTATTCTTCCTATATATTATTATGGGACAGTAACATGGGGACACTGCAATAAAACATACGTTGACAGATTAATAAAGCTACAAAAAAGAGCGGCTAGGCTAATCCTTGATAAACCACTGCTAACTCCTTCAGCAGATCTCTTTAAGGAATTACAATGGTTGCCTTTTGATTATAGGTGCACATACCATACGGGTACATTAGTATATAATGCGTTGAACAATCTGACACCTGCATATATAAGTGATTATTCCATACCATCATCAGGCTCAAATAAATATAACCTGAGATCAGCAACACATGTAATAATCTTGTATTGCCAAGACCCAACACTGAATTGTATAAACACTCCTTCAGATATTCCACGGTTGAAACATGGAATACAATCCCAGATTCTATTAAAAAAAGTGTATCCTTACCTTCATTTAAAAGACAATATAACAAAAATTCATAACAACACTGACTCTTCATAATTTTTAGTAAAATCTTTATGCAGGAGTCTGTACGTTTATATTTGTTTATGATTATATCAAGTTATGATAACATTTATTTGTATATGTAACAAAAAAAATTAAAATTGTATTAATTATGTATGCATCATGGACATTTTACCTTATAGTTTCGATGCAATAATGAAGAATTAATTATGTTGTGTTTTGTTATTACATTGTTTATTTCATGATATGTTGAGTAATAATTTTTAATACTTAACAGACAGAAGGCCACAAGGGAGATTAGTGCACTACTATTTATGTAACCTTCTTTAAATAAAGATTATTATTATTATTGTTCTAGTAGATTAACCTACCAATGTCAAGCTTAGATTAACCAGAGGCAATTAAATGCATCCCAGTCTCAATTTCTTAATTGATACAGATGTCAGACAGAATAGGAACTAGCAACCGTGAAGGTGTGAAGATTGCTTATAAATTTGCTGCACCTTGTCACATTTTGTTTATAAATTAAAAATAAACGCCAGCATTTTAGTGACAGGGGAGTACATTTACAATAACAATATTTTAGCAGAGTAAAAATGGCCGCTAACAGCAGAGAGACCACTGATTACAGGAGGCTGCTAGGACAGGTTTCCTGTATTATTTTATAATTTCGACATCTTTGTTTGAATTTATTTGTTATAAGGAAGTCTGCATGAAACTAGTTAATCACTATCCACATTTTTTTTTTTTCACATCAAAGTCAGCTGCTCCAAATGAATATTATTTTTCAGTGTATTTTTTGGTGGAGCATGACCCAACCTCCCTAAAACATTTGCACGACATAGTTCAGATCCCCATCCTTGTACAATATCCAGCACACATGCCTGACAATAGAATTAAAGTTATACACTTCAACTTCAACAGTCAGTAGCACATGTAAGCCTACTTTTAATGCCAGACACTGGTGTTGTCTGTGAGCCCGTCGCATGATTTTGTTCTTCACCATTCATCTGTGAGTGTGACTGTGTACAATGCAAGTGGCCACTATTTTTAACAGGCGACACAGATTTCGCCTTGTAGTGACTGACACAGTGAAGTCAAGCTGGTCAAAGTGAAGTTTGAGCTCATTTCTCCACTCACGTAAGCCCTGGCATACATTGCAGGGCTCGAACTTAAGAATTTGTCTCCCACAGCATTTTTTAAAAGAATTGCAATGGGTGAAACAGTCCACCGACGGCAGTTTTGAGCCTGCCTATGGCAAATGTTTTAAAAGTGACATTTGCAGCAAATAAACCTGACTGACAGGCTATCTTGTTATATGTAGACATCTTTTAAATGTACAAATGTTAAATATTAGCAAATAATCAGGCTGGGGCGGATCTAGAGCTGGGGTCCAAGGTGTCCGGACCCCCCCCTCAAATTTGAGAAGTGCCGCTTTTATTTAGGATTTTTACAAATTTATTTATTCTGTCAATGTATAGAATACTGTAGAATACATCTGTCAGTGTCCCTGTTGTAGCACTATTATATTATGGTCCATGTGAACTGTGTGTAATTTTTCAATAGTGCCTTTTCATAATGTTATGGTGCCCTTTTTGTCTTGGACCCCCCCCCCCCCCCCTCCCCCATCAGAAAAGCTGGATCCGCCCCAGTCAGGGCTTGTAGAATTTTATACAAATCCACTAGCCATAGGATCAGTGATTTTAAAAATGTACTAGCCATGATTAAAAATTCACTAGCCCTACTTTAAATAAATACAATTTTACTAATAGTAATAATCTGATGTCACCTAAAAAGGTATATAGAGCTTAAAAATCTTTAGATTGGGGGTGGAAAGAGGGGCACGATATTTATATTGTAAAAATACAAAATATGTAACTGCAGCATTTGACAAGGTTTTTTTTCCACTAGCCGTCGGGCTAGTTGTAGTAGATATTTACTAGCCCAACACTAAATATCACTAGCCATGGCAGTGGGGCTACCATAATCTAGAAGCCATGATAATGTACACCAGGTGTATACATTTCGCCATTGTTGAGAAGCTTTACCGACGGCACAAAAGTGCCATCAGTAATGCTCTCTACCTACGGCAATTTATATCTCAATGATGGCAATTGCCGTCAGTGCCACCGTTAAGTTCATGCCCTGATACATGCATGTATGAATATCTATACAGGGCTTCTAGATTATGGTAGCCTCACTCCCATGGCCAGTGATATTCAATGTTGGGCTAGTAAATAACAACTATTGCCATGCCCGATGGCTAGTGAATATTTTTGGTTAAATGTTGGAGTTAAGTCTAGTTTGTAAATATGAATATCCTGCCCCCACCCTAACCTCCCAATGTTAGTGTTTTTAAGCTCTATCTCCCTCTTAGGGGACATATTTGATTATTACTAATATTATTTAGTAAAACTTAAAGTAAAGTAAAGTAAAGTAAAGTAGGGCTAATGAATTTTTAATCGTGGCTAGTACATTTTTTAAATCACTGATCAATTTTATAAATATTATAGAAACCCTGCTATATTATAGGCCTATATAGTGTGTGTATGTCAGGTTTGATTTACTACAAACAAAATAATATATTGCATGTATTGCAATTCTGTCACACCAAAGTAGATTTCCATTTTTTGCATTCATTTCTACCCATTTTTGTGTTTATATCCAATTAAGGTTCAAGCACTCTGTCTTGGGCACACACCTCAGCTATTTGAGCTGTCTGTCCAGGACAGAGGGTTAGCTGTTACTGTTAGTGGTTAATGAGAGAGATGAGGAACTTTCATGTAGTGTCTTACATCTACCCATTCATCGGCCATTGAATCATTAAAACTTGCTCTGGGTGGGAGACAGTACCAGGCTGCGAAGCCTGTAACTACCAACCTTATCACGGCTTATGATTATGATAGTTTAGTTATGTCCAATGGCTTAACCACATCATCACCCAGGCCGGTTCCATTGTTAATGATTATTATGATGTAGTGATAATTATAGTCACAATTATGGACAGTAAAGCTGACCAACTACTGGGGCTAGTTGACCAACCATCGGGACAACTTGATAACCTTGGTTGGACGGGGGGGGGGGGGGGGGGAGGTAATGATATATGATATCGGACTACTCCAACTAGGTTAGGCAGCTACGCAGTGTTGTGTATAATCTACTTTCGTTCCACGTCAGTGACGACTCGAATCAACAAACTAACAACCTAGCTAGCCAAATATACTTGATGAAAAGACCCAACTTACCATTCTGCAGCAAGTTGGTGCCACTCCCCCTCAAGGTAGTCCTTCCCAAGTCCATCTTTTAAACACATCACTTACGAAACCATTTGACATTTGTTGATACAACCCTTTCGGCTTGCCGCGCTTAGATATGAACAACGTCTCTCTTTTATTAGAGAGTTCCCAAACACAAGCACGTGTTTCAAATATAGGCCAGGCGTGTATTCGAAACTCTGTTCTGGTGAAGGGAACGCATTCTTAAACGTTTCGAAGAGGCGAAAACGTGTTCATTAATACGTGCCCGTTGCGTTTGTGAACACAGTTTCGAATACATAGTTCGTGTTTGATGGTTCCAATGTACTAATGCAATTCTTATTGCCGACAATGTTAACGTTTACTGTAATGAAACTGATATATAAACGTTTGTCTGGTTTAACAACACCACTAGATCACATTGATTTGGCTATTGGATGTCAAACATTTGGTAATTTTGACATATAGTCTTAGAGAGGAAACCCGTTACATTTATTTTTCCATTAGCAGCAAAGGATCTCTTATATGTACCATCCCACATACCACGGCCTTTGATATACCAGTCGTGGTGCATTGGTTGGTACGAGAAATAGCCCAATGAGCCCACCGACTGGGATCGACCCCCCACCCACCCCCCCCCCAAAAAAAGAAGAAAATAAAATATAAAAGCAATCTAATCGATATTATTCAAAGCAGTTCTATTTGTCTAGTTACAGTTCAGTGGAGCTTATTTCAATCAGAATGTGATATAAGCAACGTACACCACTAAAAGGTGTGACACCTCACAGTTTATCTACCTGCAAGACAATAGACGGGTCACGTACCGGTTAAGATTGGATGTTTTAATTAGCAACTCTCATTTTTGCTGAAAATCGCAGTTCCATTTTAAAAAAAAAAAAATTTGGGGGCACCCTATTCTGGTTTCACCAAATACACCAAACGATATCTCAGCGGTTCAAAGTTTAACGTGCATCCAACTTTTCATTCTGCAGTTAATACTACTAGTCCTGTGATTGGCGATAAATGTGACAGTGTTTTATCTCGTTAGTAAATTTCTATAATTTATTTGGAACTATAGTGTCAATATACCAGCTACTGTTGTTACTATTGTGCTTGAAACCTGTTGAGGTTAGAATGACCATGTTTGTACGGAACTAGGGTGGTCAAAGACGCTAATTCTTTTTTCTAATTGACTTTAAAGGCGAAGAGTGGTAGTACTTACATCTATGGCGTGTGTGTGTGTGTGTGTGTGTGTATATATATATACTACTCAAAAGAATTTAAGGGTCAGACGATATTTTCGACATTATTTTCTGAATGTCAATTATATTAGCTAGACCATAATGTCACGCATGGTATTGTTCCATTTTGACGAAAGTTGGTCTAAGCAACCCATAAATGAATTAAAATCCACTGTCACTGACACTGTCGACTAGTTCTAATAGCGAAAACATGCTTACATTTGCACGTAAATTAGGGCGAAAGCGAAAGGTCTGCTAAGTGCCCATAACTTGCTTTTTCACAAAGCGCTTCATTTGCACGCTTTGCATGTGTATTCCATGTTCCCAATGCTGAATTTCCGTATAATTGGAGCTTGCGTTCGTGTACGGTGCACACTCCAAATTCGACAATGGTACGACGTCAACTGACTATCGAAGATCGAGGAAGGGCTATTGCTTGGCTTCAGGATGGCAATACGCAAAGAAATGTTGCTCTGAGACTTGGTGTCAGTGAGAGTGTCGTTGGCCGACTGTGGCAACGGTACCAAGCAACGAATTCTGTTCGAAATCGTCCACGTTCGGGAAGACCCCGAAGCACTACAAATAGAGAGGACAGCTACATCACCAATATGGCTCTACGTCAACGCACAACCACTGCACGCCGATTACGTGACAATCTGCGGACTGCGACTGGAACTCGGGTGTCTGATCAAACCATACGCAATCATCTGAGAGCCAATAATCTACGCTGCCGTCGCCAGGCTGTTCGACCACCACTCCTACCACGTCACAGAACGGCCAGACGTCACTGGTGCACACTTCATCTGCGGTGGCAACGTGTTCAGTGGGGTCGAGTGATGTTCACTGATGAGTCCAGGTTTAGTCTCCAGTTCAACGACGGTCGGGTTCGTGTCTACAGACGTCCTGGGAAGCGCTTCGCTGACGTTAACGTTAGACAACGTCACCGGTTCGGTGGTGGCAGCGTCATGGTGTGGGGCGGCATCTCTATCCACCACAGGACCCCCCTCTATGTGGTGGATGGCAATCTGAATGGAATCCGCTATCTGAATGAGATTATCCGGCCGTTGGTTCTCCCAGGCCTTCAGCAGATTGGCGGCGGGGCAGTTTTGCAGGATGACAATGCCAGACCCCACCGCGCCAGGGTGGTAACGGACTTTCTCAGACAACAAGGTATCGCCAGGATGGATTGGCCAGCATATTCGCCTGACTTGGCCCCAATAGAGCACGCCTGGGACGAATTAGGCAGGAGAGTTCGGGATAACCATGCCCTCCGGCCAACCTTCATGATCTGGGTCAACTTCTTATGGCAGAGTGGCAGGCCAGTCCCCAAGAGTTCTTCAGACGTCTGATCAACAGCATGAGGCAACGATGTGTCGAGTGTATTCGCGCCAGGGGTGGATTGACACACTATTAAACGAATGTTCTAATGTGTAAAATCCATGTTTGAGAACCTTCAACTTTGACAGCATGTCATGTGACTTTCTTGTATACAGTGACGTTTATTTGTGGGTTTTTTGTAAATATGGAACAATAAATTAAATTTTTGGTGTAGTTTACATCATCAATCTAATACACTCTGAAACTTATTTGGTTATAAATTTTTCACCCTTAAATTCTTTTGAGTAGTATATATATATATATATATATATATATATATATATATATATATATATATATATATATATATATATATATATATATATACACACACATATAAACCCTGCATGTAGCACCTTTAGACACATAGGTTACTATATTATTGTCTGTGCGATTTCATTTGGTGGTATATACCCTAGAGTGTATGCCAGGTTGTGGTGTGGTCCAGTTGTGTTCAATGTCCACGTGTTTATACTGGCTGAACGGGTATTAAAAACCCCCACCCCAAACCCAGGTGGGAACATTTCCTGTGTGTATTTTTCCTTAAAGTAAATGGTTAACACAATTAAATAATATGCATGATCCATATTGTATGTGCTTGTTCGTCTGTGAGAAAGTGTACATAAAATATCCCTTGCTGATATTTTATAGACGTAACGTGAGGAAGCAGCAGATCCCCATCTGTCGATCTCCGTCTGCGTGTCTGTTGCTCTCTCTGTCTTTTTCTCTCCTAAGTGTGGACATAACCATGTACTAGAACACCAAATACATGATGCTTAAAATTTTCTGAAGTGTCGTTAAACAAAGTTATTGTTTCTTTTATTATTCCTGTCATCTAGCAAAACAAGGTGGGGGTGGGGGGGTGGGGGTGGGGGGAGACAGAGAGACACATAGGAATATACCAAAAAGACTGAGTCTATAAGATAGCGAACAAAAAGACCGAAAAGACTGAGCCTTCAAAAACCGAACACTAATGTATGAATAAATGAACGTTTAACGTTTAAAAAAAATATATCAGCTACTGGGTGTCAAACTAAGGTGAGCAAAGTTAAAACTGGACTAACGACTCCACTAGAGCACATTAATTTATTTATAATCAGCTATTGGATGTCAAACATTTGGTAATTTTGACATATAGGCCTAGTCTTAGAAAGAAAACCCGCTAAATTTTTCCATTAGTAGCAAGTGATCTTTAATATGCACCATCTCACAAACAGGCACATACCACGGCCTTTGATATACCAGTCGTCGTGGTATATCTGGAACGAGAAATAGCCCACCGACGGGGATCGATCCTAGACAAGTGGCGCAAAAACTAAGTGAGAACGGTACCCGAATTTATAATCGAATCGTTGTTGTAAGGACACCCAAACACAAAGCAAAATTGGCTGTTGGGTATCAGACAAAGTGCATATAAAAGATCCCTTGCTACTAATGGGAAAATGTGGCGAGTTTCCTCTTTAAGACTATATGTTAAAACTATCAACTGATTAATAAATTTATGTTCTCTAGTGGTGTCGTTAAACAAAATAATTTAGTTTTGAGTGTTGTAAGAGATACTGGTGATTGTGTGCTGTATTCGCCACTCTTTCTTTAGGTGGGGATTCAGGAATTCAGATGTAAGCCTAACATCATTGTTGCTTTCTAGGGGAAGACTGTCTGTATATATAATACAGAGGGCGAGACGTAGCTCAGTGGTACAGCGATCGCCTGATGCGCGGTCGATCTAGGATCTATTCCCGTCGTTGAGCCCATCGGGCTATTTCTTGTTACAACCAGTTCTTCACAACTGGTGTAACACTGCCGTAGTATGTACTATCCTGTCTGTGAGATGGTGCATATAAAAGAACCCTTGCTGCTAATCGAAAAGAGTAGCCCATGAATTGGCGACAGCGGGTTTCCTCTCTCAATATCTGTGTAGTCCATAAAAATATGTCCGACGCCATATAACCGTAAATAATGTGTTAAGTGCGTCGTTAAATAAACCATTTTCTTTCTTCCTTATACATGTATATAATACATGCTGGTGTGCGTGGGATTTCTGTAGGTGCCCCCGTTTGACATTACATCCCTTCACATTCTGGTGTATTCCTCACATTATATACATGCACTCACAATGGCACGAAATAGTGAAATGCGACACATGCCGACAGGTATTTATTCTGAATACATGCTGACAGCTATTTATTCTGAATAAAATGGCATGACTCATTCATATCCCGATCTAAATTAAATAGTCTGAAACAACAGCTGTACCGTGTCATGTAGTCCTAACTAAACTGAACTGAACTGTTTTTAAAGTGACATACTTTAAACACTACGACGCATTTTCCTTTGTTAAAGCCGTTTTTAATCATTTAAATTAGAAGTACTTACATTTTATTATTTAGAATACTCATTTTCGTACACCTGAAGTGGTTCTAGTCATGCAGGTTTTAGTAATACTCCAAAATACATTTTTCATAATTCTAAATACGCACGTTCCTCTGAGAAGTAAAGGTTATCCAGAGAAGCTCTAGTCTATTTTTGGACGGCATTTCACCGTTAAAACATCACAGACTTTAACTTCTCTCTGTTGTAATCATATCCAAATGTGTTACAGGTTTGTAGATTAATTAAACTTCGTGTCCAAATTCACGGGCTGAAACTAGTGTCTGCACCTTTAAGAACATTTGCTGTACTCGTCGATATACAGAATATATCACATTCTGTTGTTTGTTTGTTTGTTGTTGTTGTTGTGGGTTTTGTTTTATAATTTGATATTAGGATCGAACCCCGTCAGTGGACCCATTCTAAGATCTGATATACTAGTATTTAGTTTGGTCGAAAAATATTTAACTTGTGCGAACATAACAATTACATATAACATTTTGATTTGTGTTATATTTAATATGGAATGTTTTTGTTGTTGTTGTTACATACATACATGCATGCATACATGCATACATACATACATACATACATACATACATACATACATACATACATACATACATACATACATACATAGATACATACTAACATACATGTACAATACATACTAGCCAGTGCCAGGTCTGCCCACTATGTCATGCACGTAAGCGGGATCGACCGTGTAGATTGTAGGCCCCATGCATGTGGTTGAGTTAAACAACGAATCCCAGCAACGGCATGGGACAATTTGTTAGGCCACAAAGGATTTAATTATCCCCTGCGCCAGTGCGTTAATATCTATGTATGTAACAGTCAACCTCGACATACATACAATATATAGATATTCATACATCAATACATACATACATACATACATACATACATACATACATAATTAGTGTGGTTTTCCCCCAATATAAAATACTGGCTACACCAGTGAAATCAAAACATGTAAAACAATACTTATTAGCTTAAATAACAACAATGTACAAGTACGTGTACAGCAATTACCAAAATTAAGCAAATCAATGAATGCTTTGTCACTTATAAATTAGTATCTAATATATATTTATTTATTTAATTTTTTGTTTATTATTATTAAAAAATATTTGAGAGGATGCTGATTTTAGCTCTCTCTTTTTTTTAGTTTTTTTTAGTTTTGTTTAGATGCTTTTCACCAAGGGATGTGCAAATGAACCCCTATGCATTCTTTAGCTACGGTCCTGGACCCCGTTCCACGAAGCGATCTTAGCACTAAGATCACCTTAGTGCATAAGATAGCTATGCACTTAAGGTGATCTTAGGGCTAAGATCACTTTGTGGAACGGGGCCCTGGTAAGTTATCCGTGTTCATTTACTAATGATAAATATATGCAGGAACAGTGTCATGCACGTGTTTATCTAATAGTACTACCCAGACGTGATATATATCCCCCAGGTCTGACAGCATAAATCCGACGTACTGCTTGAAACTTTGTAAATAAGCCTAGGTCTGATAACATGTCGAGTTTCTTATCGTACTATACACTTATATGACAAACATTTAAAATAAATATACCTAATATAAGCTTTAGCTAGACTTTTCTGATTGTGTAACCATTGTGCCGTGTGTTCAGCCAATACAGCCCTTTTTATTTAAAGTGTATTTTGTTTAACGACACCACTGGAGCACACTGATTACTTAATCATCGGCTATTGGGTGCCAACTATTTGGAAATTGATTCCGATTTGTAAGACTTCAGAGGTAACCCGCTACATTTTTCCATAATTAACAACAGGGGATCTTTTATATGCTCTTTCCGATAGACAGGGCAGCACATGTCATAAAACCTCATGGAATTCTCTTAACCATAACTGAACCCTTCTTGTCAACTCCACCAATGTACAGTCCCTGCGAAATTTAATTTGACAAACAGCATCTGAACCTGCGATCGGAGGGCGGGAGGTAGCCCAGTGGTAAAGCGCTCGCTTGATGCGCGGTCTGTTTGGGATCGATCCCCATTAGGCTATTTCTGGTTCTAGCCGGAGCACTCACTCAGGGTTTGGAGTCGATATCTGAATTAAAAATCCCATGCCTCGACTGGGATCCGAACCCAGTACTTTCCAGCCTGTAGACCAATGGAGTTATAAGCAACTAACGTATATATTAAATGTAATGTAGATGATGATTTTGTAAAAAGGGCACACAGTCATTTTGTGTCAAAACGGATCTAGAGCATGACTAATACCTTTAATTGAACTCGTCATTCGTATGTAGGTTATTTGCCCACATATAACAGTTATCTTCCCAGTTAGTTGACCAAAATCCGAAAATATATCCGCAGTTTAGCTGTGATTATTTTATGGTAAACTTGTTTGTTGTAATTCCAGTCCGTTCAAATGGGGGACTCTACGCACCCACCCAGCCCCGCCCAATAATTATGAGTAAAAATATTATTGGTAGTGAATCTTAAGGCAGAGATGTATTTTTCTTGTAGAATGCAGGAAATTGCATTTCAGAATATTATAGTTTTCAATACTTTACGGAAGAGCATACGCCCGAACTCCCTAGAAACCTTTCTTTGCGCCTTCCATTTCAGTCAGCCCCGCCCCCATATCTACTTGCTTCAGCCGTAGGCATACCCAGGCAGGCAAAAGCGCATACAAATCAACGGGCCTATTGCTATTAACCCTTAATGCTATATAAAAACATAACATATAATAGCGTAAATAACTGTGGTCTGTGGCCACTTAACACCTGCATATTTGTTCTGAATATTTAGCCTATTGTAGTCTTTCATCCGGTTTCACAACTACATGTACCTAATGGGTGTTTTGTGGTTCAGTCGTAACTTGCGTATAGGGGAGTCCGAGTCCTGAGGAATAATGGAGACTGGGCCCACTAAGGCCGAGTCCCATTATTTTTACGAGGATATTCCCCTACTTAAAATACACCAATAGATAATGACTTTATGTCTATCTATCTATATCTATATATCTATATATTTTATTTATATTACTCTTAGTAATGGAGAATTATGGAATCATCGCACCATTACTGAAAAATAATGGAGCGTTGAGACAATACGGTGACGTCACAGGTGTATTTTAACCCAGTAACCATAGCTACGACCCTTTCTTATAACAGAGCGATGGACTTTTTTTGGTGAAGATTTTTAATCGAAGTCTCGAAAGTCTGGATATCTTGTTCCATTTATTTTTGTTTGATGAATTCAGGGTCTCCACGAGGACTGGAGTACCCGTGCAAGGGAGAACACTTTCATTTAATTATATTTTTGTTGGCGTCATTTTGCTATATGCTTGCCATCGTTTACATTATAGGGCTATGAGACACTGAGGGAATACAAAAAGTCGAATGTGTGCAATAGAATGGCATGATTTGGCATTCATGTTCAGCGCCTGGACTAATATGAATAATGCTAGTTGAGATAATTCAAAAGTCGAATGTGTGGAATGCAATACAATGGCATGATTTGGCATTCATGTTTAGCGCCTGAACTAAGATGTATAATGCTAGCTGAGAGAATGCAAAAGTCGAATGTGTGGAATGCAATACAATGGCATGATTTGGCATCCATGTTCAGCGCTGCAATTACGATGCATAATACTAGTTTACTTTATTCCTTAGTCTCATTATCATTTAGTGTAAGACTCGAGTCCGGGTCGAGTTTGACCCTCAAGTACTCGAGTCCAATATTTTGGACTCGTGGAGGCCCTAATCAGCTCAGATTCGTAAAAAACACGTTAAATGTCTGAGATATTCATATTTTAAAAATCTACGTAATAACGAAATTGCGATATTACAATATAGACCACGTCGAAGAGAAGAACCAACAAACATAATTGTTAATTTTGCTCAATGAATAGATTCATAGAATTGTAAAACAGTACAACTAAAGATACTCAGATCATGCACGTGTACCACACAAGGGAAGTATTTCCAAATATTTAACTTCTTTTGGCGCAGACTGCAGGGTGTTTTCCCAAATTAAACGTAAATGCCCAAATCTGGATAACAACATTCATTCATATTAACATTACTGCCAAACAGCTATATAGGGTTGCAAACGAATTTCAACTAATTATGTGGGTAGAATCATGGAAATACATGGTAAAAAACGTTTCAGGTTCAGTACACTGCCCGAATATCTCTATCGTTTTTGCCCGAATTTGAGAATTTGCTCCAGCACTACGTGGCAGCTACCCCTCTAGCACCCTACCACCCACCCCGTGTCGTACGCTTATGGGCGGATGCAAGTGAACAATGGGAGATGGCTGACCTAAGATCGAAGACGCGAACTGCCCAAGATTTTAGGAGGTTCGGGGCATGCTCACCCGGATTATTTTGAAAACTATCCTGTGAAATGCAACTTTTTGGGTGTATACTTCCGCGGAATGTTTCTGTAAACTAGATATCCTTAAATACAATTTACTGCATTCTACAAGTAAAATTCTTCATAACAAATGCAGGTACCTTATACATGCATTTTTAAAAATCGCTTTGACCGGGGGACACACACCTGGTATTTCTATCTCCACCACCACCCTTATTCTGGACACAGGTCTCTACACGGGTTTGAACATTCAGTGAATGTAAGCCACCCCCCCCCCCCCAAAAAAAAAAGAAGAAAAAAAAGCAAGAAAAAAAAGCATGTTTCCAAGAACCCAACACTACAAAGAAAAAAGGGCCGAACTTAATTTATAAATATATAAATGTGTGTGTATGTATTATTATTATTATTAAAAATAATTAATCCGTAGGTGTAAAGGGTACATATATAACATTTTATCTGGAACCGTGGGGGTAAATGTAGTAAATAATAATAAAAATAACAATACAAAATACCTACCTTAACAAATCTTTTCGACACTTTCCCGGAAACACTTTTTTTTCAGGTCTTAAGTACGTGTGGAATGGTTGGTTGATGGATTAATAAACATGCACGATGACAGTATCTAACAGTATAAAATAATTACCAACAGTATAAAAGAATTACTAACTATTAAATAATTACTGACAGTGATCGTGTAATGAAGACACTCAAGCCGCATTATTATTCCCTAATGAGACCATAACGCAGACCACAGTAATAAAGCAATCAGCTGGCCTTTTCTTCTTCTTTTGTTGGTCGTTGTTGTTTCTAATAGCATGCCTATTTTTCATCACACACCTTTGGCATTATCTTGATTATCTGTTCGGCATTATCGATTTAGTCATCTTTTTACTGACACGCCACAAAACGTTAAGCATCTTGCGCCAGTAACACTTTCAGCTTTTTGAGACAGACAAACCACAGAACGGTTAAGATCATGAGCTAATGACACTTCCAGGACTTGTTGTTATTTTTATTTTTATTGCGTGTGTATGTGTGTGTATATGTGTGTGTATGTGTGTGTATATGTGTGTATATGTGTGTATGTGTGTGTATATGTGTGTATGTGTGTGTATATGTGTGTATTGTGTGTATATGTGTGTATATGTGTGTGTGTGTGTGTGTGTATGTGTGTGTATATGTGTGTATATGTGTGTTTGTGTGTGTATCTATGTGTGTGCGTGCGTATATATGTGTGTGTATGTGTGTGTATATGTATGTGTGTATGTATGTATGTATGTATGTATGTCTGTGTGTGTGTGTCTGTGTGTGTGTGTGTCTGTGTGTGCGTCTGTGTGTGTATGTGTAAGGAATATATGTATGTATATGTGTATGTATGTGTGTATGTATGTGTGTATCCGTGTGTGTGTGTATGTATGTGTGTGTATCTGTGTATCCGTGTGTGTGTGTGTGTGTGTATGTATGTGTGTGTATCTGTGTATTCGTGTGTGTGTGTGTGTGTGTGTGTGTGTGTGTAGTTTTGATTGTGTATTTTATTAGTATTATTATTCTATATATAATTATGTAGACGGTAGGCTCACGTTTTCAGGACATCTGCTTTCATACTGCTTTGATGCTATTTTTAATTGATAAATTTCTTGAACCTTCGCTTGGTTTCTTTCCTGTACAGAAGTTGCTGTTTTGTCATATATTGTTACTGACTATACCACTGCTTTATTTAAGGTGATACATAATTAGCAAGTAATTTTTAACAACCAGCACTTCTAGGACAAATTTCTGTTAATTCTAAACGTCTGGGGTTTATTTTATGTAACAACTGAAAATTGAAAAAACATGGCAGTATATATCGAATTTGCTATGAACTTAATCATAAAGACATTAATGCATGTGAAAAACAACTCTTTATTGATCTATACAGCGCTTTGAAGCCAATACTACGAAGATATGTGACAATAATCCCGTCGTGGTGACGTTTCCGCCTACACATGACTGGGGGTATCACTTTCCGCGATTATGATATAGTGTTGTCATTTACAACTGTCATGAAGCTATTTAGACTGGTAATGTCACAGCTGTATATGATGTATGTACATATATTTCACCGCCCTTTGGTGCTGTAAGTGGTAGATTCAACCCTCCCAGTGTAGTGAATCATTTCTCATTGGAGGTTCCAGAGGGGAGTCACGTGGGGTCGCGTAACACCTCAACCCACCCATTTGAAGTGCTCTTTTTAATGATTTTTGGTCGCTTGTAAATTCATCATAGACAATATACAACAATAAATATCCCTGAAAACGCGTCTCTGAGCATCTTTTTTTCTCTCTCAAAATGTTCCGGGGAGCATGTCCCCAAACTCCCTACATATCTTACTCCTACTTGGAAAAATCAGCTTATTTTCCTTGAGCAATTTCACATTTGCCCTTTTTAAGAGTTTTGTGACCACATCTCTACAAAATCCTGGATCCGCTCCTGTTTATAGCATTTTAATTAATTCCAGTGTTCATATCCAATTACGGTTCAAGCACGCTGTCCTTGGCGCACACCTCAGCTGTCTGCGCTGTATACCCAGGACATGGGTCAGTTGTTAGTGGTTAGTGAGAGAAAGGTGGAATAGTGGCTTTACTCGTTCCCACTAAACCGTTAAAACTAGCCCTGGCTAGGAGCCGGTACTGGAATGCGAACCCGGTACTCGTCAGACTTAAAACCAATGGATTCACAACTACACAGAAGGAATAAAGAAATATTTAGTTTTACGACGCACTCATCATATTTTAATTACGGTTATATGGCGTCGGACATATATTAAAGACCACTCAGATAATTAGAGAGGAAACCCGCTGCTGCCACGCCATAGGCTACTCTTTTCAATTATAACCGCAAGGGATACTAGTATTTTATATGCACCATCCCACGTATTTTATATGCACCATCCCACGTATTTTATATGCACCATCCCATAAAATAGATACCACCGCCTTTGTTACACTGGTTGTGGAGCATTGGCTGGAATAAAAAGAAACCTGGTGACATGTATATCAAAAACCTGTTTATTTCACTGTGAGAATATTCGTGACTGAACATGAAAGACCTTTTCTCATATTATTACATATCATTTGAAATATTACATGTCACACCGTGAGAACGTACCTTAAGCCTGGTTTCCACAAAAATCTGTAGCCGGTCGGCGATCGACACAAACTGATGTAGATTGACGCAGACCAACGAAAGAGTTTAAAGTGAGAGACCCTAGTTTTTAAACACTACGGCGTATTATTCACTATTAAAGTCGTTTTTGATAATTTAAATTAGGAATACTTACATTTTATTATTTATAATAATCATTTTCTTACTCCTGAAGTAGTTTGGTCATCCAGGTTTTGTAATATCCCGCAATCCATTTTTCAAAATTCTAAAAACGCACGTTCCTCTGACATGTAATGGTTATAGAGAAAAGCTCTAGTTATTTTTAACGGTATTTCCCTGTTTAAACATCACATATTTTAGTTTCTCTCTGTTATAACCTTATCCAGATGTGTTCCAGGTTTGTAGATTTACTAAACTTTGTGTCCATTTTCACAGGCTGGCCTACGGTCTGTGCCTTTAAGAGAACACGGTCGCGAACGTCTATGTCGGATCTGTCCCATACAGACCGTCTGCGACTGGGTTGTCATACACATTGCTCATCGTTTAGTCTGCGTCAATCTGCATCCGTCGACGACGAGTCATAGATTTTATGGAAACCAGACTTTAAACAATGCACGTGATTGGTCTGAGACTGTTTTAAGAACACGTGAGTATACTTGTAAATAAAAATATTATACACAGTTAAACCTGTGTAAAACAGCCAACAAAGGGAGTATAAAAAGTGGACAGGTGGTCGCTTAATACAGGCCAGTTTGTACTATATTAGATGATTTGGGAGAAAAATTTTTTTTACCCACCACCTTTTAAAACAAATTTCTGTCGCCCCATAATACGACTCAGTATGGGTGGGCCCTCAATACGAAATCCTCGCTATGCCAATGTGGCTGCTAGAGCAGGTTTAACAGTATTAATCATGAAACAAAAAAAAAGTTTGTTAAAGTTTGTTTTGTTTAACGACACCACTAGAGCACACTGGTTTATTAATCATCGTCAAACATTTTGAAATTTTGAAATATAGTCTTTGAGAAGAAATCCGTTACATTTTTCCATTAGTAGCAGGGGATCGTTCATATCTTACAGACAGGATAGCACTTCCTTTGATATATCAATCGTGGTGAACTGGCTGGAATGAGAAATAGCCCAATGGACAACCGACGGGGAACGATCCCAAACCGACAGCGCATCAAGCGAGTGCATTATCACTGGGCTACGTCCCGCCCCATTAATCACGAAACACTGGTTAGAACTGGACAGAACCTAGGTGGCGTTCCCATTGAATCTGTTGACATTTTTAATGTATAGTTTTAACAAATAAACAAATTGTACAAGGTAGTGCATACTGCCCTGGCCCTGCTAAAGCACCAGGCAGTGAGTGAAAAGCTGGTACAAAATGGGTCAGTGTATGAATTGTGGTATTTATAATTAAGCATCAAAATAATAAAATACAGCTAGTAACCAGACATATCTTCCTTGAATACTAACAGATATAAAAATCATTCAACTGCTTAATACTTCATTTCATTTATATTTATTTCCGTGCTTATATCTAATTATATCCCGCACTAGGTTTGAACATGTGTCATTTGAAAAGGATCACTGTAATATATACTTGTAATACTGATAAGCATGTATTATGTAAACAAATGCATTGTTATTTAGATTAAAAATATCTATACATAATAAAATAATGATACATAGACGCTTGATGACAGGGTAATTCAATTTTCCCCTACATTTACTCTAAATCGTGCGCCTTCAAGTTCAAAACCACATTGTTATGGTCAGAGGGGAAAAAAAGTAATATCACCAATGAAGGTAAATTTAAGTTATGATGATATTTAATTGAAAGCATGTTTTATTACAAAACAAAAACACACCACAGCAAGGACAGGAGCAAAGAAATAAGTCAAGTTGTTGTAACGCACGCCTGTCTTGGGCACAGGTTGTGACGTGAGCCAGTTCTTCCGTACAAAAAAAGAAGAAAGAAATGTTTTATTTAACGACGCACTCAACACATTGTATTTACGGTTATATGGCGTCAGACATATGGTTAAGGACCACACAGATAGAGAGAGGAAACCCGCTGTCGCCACTTCATGGGCTACTCTTTTCGATTAGCAGCAAGGGATCTTTTATATGCACAGACAGGGTAGTACATACCACGGCCTTTCATATACCAGTCGTGGTGCACTGGCTGGAACGAGAAATAGCCCAAAGGGCCCACCGACGGAGATCGATCCCACACCGACCGCGCGCTGTACCACTGGGCTACGTCTCGCCCCATCCTTCCATACAAGACCGGGAGATCAGCACATCAACGACCGAGACTAAAGGCGACGCCACACGATACGAGTGCCTCGTACGAGAATAGCCGATTGACAAGACAAACATTACGATGTATGCAGTCGGTTATTCTCGTGGCTATTCTCGTACGAGACACTCGTATAGTGTGACGTCGCCCTTAGCCTGTATATGATAAAGAGTTTTGCTGATGATTACATTTGCCCCCACCTTCAGTACAATTTTATAAACGTGAAACAACGCTCCGAATATGTAACACAAAACAAAAAATTAGTTTCTTGGTAAAGTTCCAATAAAATATAAAATATATTTATTATTCCTAGTAATAAAAATACGTACTTATCCTGACTCGGACTCCTAATAATATATATATTATCGATACGGCGGACTGATTCTCATTTCTTATTTTTTAAGACACATTTGACACAACTTACATGGTAAAATAACTTTTATACTGATTTGACGAGTTTCTGATGTAATTTCGTGTTTTAAACATATTGCAACAAGGGACACAGCGGCCCAACAGGGAATAAAACGCACACCCTAGGCTACTGTAAGTGTATTTGTGTGTGTGTGTGTGTGTGTGTGTGTGTGTGTGTGTGTGTGTGTGTGTATGTATGTGTGGGGGTGGGGAGGGATTTGACACACTTCTATGGAGGTTATTGTTGTTAACAATTTTCTGTCCTTTTTTTTTCTTTTTACAAAAGGCTGACTACAAAAATACCTGTGGATATTTTTGTGTGCATACCACATTCTTTCGATTACTTATGACAAACAAAAATCATCATAGTTTACATCTAGCTTAGTTGTTTTTCTCATCATAACAATGCAAATTTTAATTTGGATTTAGCGGTACAACCAGACACTGGTCTACAACATCAATAGTGGCTACATATACAGTATCCATATGGGAGGGGATGGGGTACTTCTTACCCTGTCATCAAGTATATGTGTCATGGCACAAGAACTTAAACATTTTAATAGCTACATTGTGAAAGCATATATTGAGCATATGTAGGAAATATACAACACCGTGAAACACAACAAACGCAATTTAATTTGATATTTCAAATTTAATATTTTTCACACATCAATTCGTCTGAAAACCCTGATTTATTTCCTATACCTATACAGATCTTCGGCCTTCCTACAAATGGCACAAAGACTAACAAAAGCACGTGTGTAAATAAAAACAAACAAAAAAACAACAAAACAAAACAAAACAAAACAAACAAAACAAAATTTAACTGGACGAGTACACAAGAAAGATAAACATCTTTTTGTTTTACCGTATGTACACAGCACTAATCATGAGATCTACACGTAATAACAAAGAGAATCAGTCGCAAGTATTGACAGGCAGCCCAAATGCTTTAACCTTAATTAGATACGAGGATGAAATTAAAAAGGAATATTTATGAGGAGAGTTGTCGATATTGTGATTTTATTCTTCCCATATGAACTGTGCATTCGCACGTGGTAGAAGCCAGTACTGGGATACGAACTCAGGACTTACAAGCTTCAAACCCAAATGGCTTATCCACTATGCCCGCAATGCCGGTGACCAATTCTCTTTAATCTTCTGGGGCTAAATTCACAAACCATCATAACTTTACGTTTGCGGTTAGCAGCCGCGTGTGTTTGGTATCTATTCCACGCATTATTTTGCTGTTTCTTATCACTTCGTTTACATATTTACCATATTAGTCTGACACCCAATAGCCGATGTTTGGGTTTTTTCATGCTCAGATGTCGTTAGACGTTCATTTATGCATTCTATTTCACGTAGAAAATTGCGTAATAATTATTATGGGATATGCATAACGGTAAAATCGAAAGAAAGTTATTGATGTATACTTCGAACTGTAATTATAAGGACTGTTTTTAATCGTGGATTTAATAGCCTAGTGTTGCATATAAACGCACATTTACGGCTGAAAACTATTGCTATAACTACAAATAGTAAAAACATTACAGTTTGAAATATACATAATTCTGTTTTCTTTTGTCATTATCACGACCAGTATTCCACGTTGTTGTTAAAAGTACGTCCGCAATGGACGACTGCCCATGCGCGGATATGGATATACATTCGGCAAGGGAAAACAATTCTGCAGTGGAGGAGATGACTCATGTTGTATAGCATAGTTGTTGTGCTAGTACAGTAAGTTGAATAAGACTATTGTGCGTTAAATAGATTCCAAATACTTGTAAACGTACGGCTGCTAACCGTCAACATAAATATGTGGATGTTTTGTGGATTCGGCTGCTGGAGAAACAACTTAAACTGTGGAAAACACAAAAGTAAATTACATTTGTATATACAATTATTTAGTCTGTGTAGATGTCCAGGAGGTATGGAAAATAATCTGTATGTACACACATTTCTGTATAAATGGCAAAAGAACATCATCATCAGTTTACAAAATATCTGTTTAGAAATTTCCTCATACTGTTATTTCCACTGTACATTTAGACTTACTATAAAAGAAGTTTTATGCTTGTGGAGAATATTTCCTTCTGCTCATTTTGATAACGCTCTAAAATTGTGTGACATTTACACACCCCATTTGCTATTTACAAGTATATATATATATATATATATATATATATATATATATATATATATATATATATATATATATATCGTTAAAAAGTGTATGTTTTTCTCTACATGACAGGCTTGTTTCGTGAGAGAGTTGAATTGCTCTCACTCATCAGATGTAGATTTAATTACACCGTCAACGGAAAGCTGATGACGTAATATTTACGTATTCAACTCTCTCACGAAACAAGCCTATCATGTAGAGAAAAACATACACTTTTTAACGATATATCTGGCTCCCACACGGTTGAGCACTTTATAAAATAGCGTCTTTCAACTCGAAAACGACTACTATATATATATATATATATATATATATATATATATATATATATATATATATATATATATATATATATATATATATATAGGTGGTTATATATATATATATGGACCTAGGTGGTTAAATTATTATGGACCTATTGTAATAAATTAGTTTATAATAACCATATGATCACAACGAAGAAAAAACGGAGTCAAACTGAAGTCTTTAAAAATGATTTTGTCAAAGCAATGTCTGTTATGAAAACATTTTGTTAAAGCAATGTATATTATGAATTTTTTTTAATACAATCAAAGTAATGTATATTATGAAAACATTCTGTCAAACTAATGTCTATTATAAAAACATTCTGCTAAATTATATGTTGAAAAGAAATGTATCGCTTGCTATTTACGTATCCACTAATTACCTCCAACTAGAAAAAGAGACATTCTGTTCCCGGTAACCTGTCATGGACTGGATGTCTAGCTAAGTCAGACATTGTGCTCAGGGCGAACATGCCTGAACCTTAATTGGGTTTAGGTATTTCAAAGAACATCCATCAATCCATTCTTCGCAGTGCACAGTTTATAAATAAGCACACAATAGAAACTATTAAAAGTAACCCTGTTTTTTTTGCTGTAACAGTAAACCTAGTATTATCAACAATGCTAAGACCATGAATCAGCTTTATGACATCAGACTAGATTTCTTTAGAGACGGAGTTAAAAAAAACACGTATTTGTTAAAAAAAATTCTGAACTATCAACTGAAAATATATTGCTTTTACCACTTACTGCTAAAGACACATATATATTTTTGAAAAAAAGTTTGTAAATAGCTCATAAGATGCGTTTGTATCACTGCGGCAATGTTGATTTATTTAAATTCTATAAACAAAGCGAGACTGAAAAAGGAAACCTAAAATAACTGTGTTCTTGTCTGCCAAAATAAAAAGCATGAAAAAATATGTTGAGTTTCTTTTTATGTTACATGGTGTAAATATATAACATAAATTATCATCATGTATATTATTAACATAAATGTAATTTACATCAGTCTTACACGTCAAATACACATAATGTATGTTATATACATGTATATATACACAGGTATCCACAATTATATTAACAAAAACTCATTTCAACAGACAAAGATATGTACGAATCTATATGGGCTCAAACCAAGGCATTCACAATAGGTCTATCTTTCAGTGTCGTATAGTATGTATGGCCTTATGTACATTGCAGATATAGTACAGTGTTAAACTATATACAAATTCCATCAAAGCTTATATTACATGACACTAGACATGCACTATTTCAAAACAAAAAGTCAAAGCACCAAGCGTGGAGACCGTCACCAAATGATTTTGAAAGACAATCGGGTTCAAGATATATTTTAAAGAAGTACAGCAACTTGGCTGTTAGTCTGGACCCCGTTTCTAGATATATGCTTATATATATAACATTGTACGTGTTATGCTTATTACAATCAATACACTGCGCGTGCTACGGTTAGTATTATAATAAATATGTATACTGTATATGGTATAATTAGTAGTAGTACCAGTATAACTTAATGGATGCGAGCAATACAAAAGTCATGATTACACCCCATGCCAATTCAATAACACAATTTAAGATCTAAAGCTCAAATGGGGAAATTAAAGTAGTCATCTACGACAACAAAACAGAATCGAAAGGCGTTGCATCAAAGTGTAATAATGGCGCAACGTAAAGCTTCTTTGATATGATCTTATGATGTGATGAACTCCAGTGGAAATGCTAGAAACCAAAAGGACAGAGGCTAACCCATTTTGGTATACTAGTATTAATTTATACATATGTGTGTATGTGTGTGGAGTCTGTGTGCCATACTGCGACCCGTTTTACAAAGCGATCTTAGCGCTAAGATCACCTTAATGTGTTGTACACGTAAGGTGATCTTAGCGCTAAGATCGCTTCGTATTACGGAGCCCAGGTCTATATTGTTTCACTTGTTGGATTTCCTAATAATTTAATTTACTAGCTAAGTATACTCAAATCATTATTATAAAAGTGTTTGTTTAAACACGTTTATAAATAATCAAAACAAACCACCATAGTTTATTAAATTGGACCGGATTATATACGTGAAAAACCAAACGTGTTTACATTGCATACATATAATATACACGTGCCATTATGTGTGGATACATATGTAAATTTGGTTATATACATGTATGTACCTGTACAATGCTTATTGTAAATCTACTGCCCCGTACTTCCATTACTTTTTATAGTATCATAAAAATGCACCAATTGTAAACTAATTACACGTACATTACAGGTAGGAGACATACGGCGTGTTTACAACTTTTATCTGAAATGTTGTTGATACACATGTACACATGTCAAATGAAACTTACTGATGGACACAGAGTGAATACACAATGCGTACACTTTATATTATAAAGAAAACGTAGCTATGAATAGCAAAAGAGGTAATATATGACAGGTAAACGAAATGAGTTCTTAACGCCACCTCAGAACATTGGTCCTATCAACGATTACTCGGCAAGGGCGTAAGCCTGGGGATTTAGGAGGATTGGAGGTGTGTGGGTTCGTCCGACAACCACCTCTACTGAGACTAAACGATTTTTTTTTCTTTTCACAGTGCAATATTAGGCTATTCGTATAGGTGTCCAGGGAAAATATTGGCAAACGGGTTCGCTAGGTTCATATTGGACCATACCCCAGGTCCAAACCACGCCACGCATGATCGGTATCAATTAGTCATTAACTGCGACATTTGGTACACAATATTTATGAAGTGGTGTATTATCAGGTCATTAATTTTATGCAGTGTATATCATGACTTTTAAAGGTGTAAATGTCACAACCCCCAAGTTAACTTTATGAGATTGTAGTCATTGTTGTATATGGAGAAATACCATTTGGATACGGTCAAGCATTCGCAATGCAACCATCCATAAGAATACTAATATAAGATTTTTGTTTAAACATTAGAGCACATTGATGTATTGAAAGTCAAGAATTTGGAAATTGTGACACGTACCGGTAGTCCAAATGAACATTTTCCCATAAGCATCAAGGGATCCTTTATATCTACTTTCCAACAGACAGGACAACACATGCTAGTATATTGTATATACCAGTCGAGGGCACTGGGTAGGACGGGGGAACTACAATGAATCTGAGAATGGGTCTTCCGTGGGGATTTGATCATTCGACCTAAGTACTCCAGGTGAATGTTCTACCGGTTGCTTACTACACTTCAGTTTGTATTTTCTTCAGATAATTCGGAAGACGTGGCCTCAAGACAAGTGGCTGTTCAATATAAATATCATAGAGAATTAAAAACTCAAGTTGCATTTAAAATACTATGGGCCGAATTTGCGAAGATTGTTTTAAACGTGTGTGTTTAAACATACCCCCCCCCCCCCCCCCCCAAAAAAAAAACCCCACCACCAACAATGAGTTAAATATTCTACCATGATGACTTTGGAAAATACTCGATTCTGACTGGCCACCTACCTTAAATTAGAGGAGTTAAATTTACGATAATCACCCCTAATTTAATTAGACCGCTTTACATGCTTAGGAATATAAATCTGTGTTTACAAACATGACTGCCGAAGAAAACACCACGTTTAACATCACTGTACAATAGACGACATATGTGACACTAATCCCAGATAGTTCGCATTAGAGATAACATTGACAAGAGAAGAAAAGAATGAAAGCTAGTATACAAGTTATTAACAGGATCACTATAAATGTCACAGTACATTTACAGTACGTTTAGAGCACATTAGCTTAATAATTAGTAGCAGACGATCGAAATTTTGTCCCACAAAATGAAAGATTGACAGTGTCCCACCTGTTCACTCTTATTCGCTCCACGTATGAAAACTAGTTCCAAATTTGATCACATTTCAGTCATAGTTGAATGAACATAAGCATACCCCGATTTATTTTTTGAGGCAGGTTATTGTGGTTTTAATACCATTAAATGATATTTAAAACCGTAACGGGGGATTTTAAATGTCATTTCCTTAGTGGTGTTAAAACCACAATAACCTGCCTTGAAAATGAAATCGGAGTACGTTTATCTCCTAACTGCAGTAAATGCATTATACTCCAGTATTAAATGTATCACATTTCGTACAATACTGTTACCCATTATTGCTTACATTCACGGCAATTTGTTGGACATTTCGACATTAAAAGTTGATTTTATGTTATAGTATGTTCTCATTTTAGTGTTTTTACGAGTTGCTACGGTTTGAATCTTTTTGAGAAACTCCAGAAAGGAAACGACAACAGCGGGAAAGACATATTAGATGTCACAGGAAAGAAAGAAAAGGGGAAACTAAAAATAAATAAAAATAAAACACTACACACCATTCAACGGGTTATAGCAACTTATTTTTTAAACAAAAGAAACACGGAGACTTATTATAGACTTACTTAAAAGTTCAAGCAAAGTTTGTCACGTATGTGGCTACTTCTTGCAAATCCTTTGATATACAACTAATGTATTTACAAAGGAAAATAATAAAAGCACGTTTGATTTTGGTATTAGGAAGGTATGGATAGTTGGCTTAATGTTAAGTGTACATAAAACCTTTTGAGTTTGTGCATCCATGGAATGACAAAATTACGGCTGTGCGGTGACCGTGAGAACCAAGGACGTAGAAGATGCATTAACACGAGTTGCTTTGAAAGTGTGCGTATTATACAAAAGACATTGTAATCTTTTGTCATATTGGCATTGTATTTTGCAAGCTAGCTAAAGTCGAAACCATTGCTTAGCATTTAGCGTTTACGAAAGAAAGAAATGTTTTATTTAACGACGCACTCAACACATTTTATTTACGGTTATATGGCGTCAGACATATGGCTAAGGACCACACAGATTTGGAGAGGAAACCCGCTGTCGCCACATAGGCTACTCTTTTACGACAGGCAGCAAGGGATCTTTTATTTGCGCTTCCCACAGGCAGGATAGCACAAACCATGGCCTTTGTTGAACCAGTTATGGATCACTGGTCGGTGCAAGTGGTTTACACCTACCCATTGAGCCTTGCGGAGCACTCACTCAGGGTTTGGAGTCGGTATCTGGATTAAAAACCCCATGCCTCGACTGGGATCCGAACCCAGTACCTACCAGTCTGTAGACCGATGGCTAACCACGACGCCACCGAGGCTGGTTTAGCGTTTACGAGTTTGTTCGTGTGATTATACTTCACTTCTAAAAATAGCTTTCATATTTCAGTAGTGTAGCAAAAGTAGACGAAAAACAGCCATTAGGCTACAGATGACTTTATTTTTTTATTTTTTATAAAATCAACTTGTGGTTGTTTTTCCTCACAAGTTATTCACCAATCAGTGTTCCAAAAGTACATGCTATTACATTTTTGCCGAAATATTCTAGACCTTTTTTTTGTTATTATTTTCGTTTTGATTAGTTTCATTATCATATGTATAACTTATGTTGAAGTAGCAACATTAAAGTTTGTTTTGTTTAACGACACCATTAGAGCACATTGATGTATTCATCATCGGTTATTGGAAGTTAAAGTTTGTTTTTTATTTAACGACGCCGCTAGAGCACATTGATTTTCATCGGTTATTGGATGTCAAACATCTGGTAATTCTGACATAGTCTTAGACAGGAAACTCGCTACATTTTTCCATTAGAAGCAAGATATCTTTTGAATGCACTATCCCACAGACAGTTGTGGTGCACTGGCTGGAATGAGAAATAGCCCAAATGGGCCCACATATCGGGTTCAAACCTAGCCCGACCGCGCATTTGTCAAAAGCTTTACCAATGGGCTACGAGCCGCCATCTCAACATGTTTAATGTAGTTTTAATGCAGTTGCATTAGCAATATTGATATTTTTATGTATAGTAAGCCTATGGCATTAAAAACGTGTTTTGATAAAATACTGCCGGAAATTAAGATAAGGTATGATACAACGAAGATAATCAACGAACGACGCCTACACAAAATATCACTGTCGTTAGGGCACTGACCCAGATAATAAGCTTTTATCATTTTCAAAGAATTCAAATGTCAGCGGATGTAAAGCCAGTCTTCCTGCCCTTTACTATCACATACTATCAAACACGACATACATTATACGTAACAACCCCTCGGCGGTTAAGCAGGCCAGAACCACTACCAGCTTTTTGAAGTTACTGATTTAACAATATTAAAAATCTGACATTTGAAAACAATATAGGACGATAATTTTGTTAATTTTTTTGTGAAAGGAAATATTATTATTTTTTTTAGTTAATATATGTCAGAATATTATGTTTGTGTAATTTACATATTCTCAGTTAAGATAGGTCAGAATATTATATTTGTGTACATTTGTAATTTAAATATTTTCAGTTAAGATAGATCAGAATATTATATTTGTGTAATTTTGCAGCTTCCTTTGAGCTGGAGTTGTTTTTAAAATGTCACTTATCCAGTGTCCTTAAAGGACCGATGTGCTGTCTTCTCTGTGATAAAGTGTATCTAAAATATCTCTTGCTGATAACCGTAAGAGTAGAGTATATGGTGGCAGCAGGTTTCTTTTCTCACTATCAATGCCATGGACTTCAAAATAGCCGTAGTTTAAAAATGTTTCTGAGGTGTCGTTAAAAAAGAAAAAAATCCATTCCTTTCTTTTTCAAATGACATGTTTGCATACATAATATATAAGCTAACATTTCGCAGATATTTATGTGGTCTGTAATTGTACCATATTTGGTTGAATCTGTATCAACAAAAACAGTTTTCTCATTACATGATTTTACATTTGATGTAAGCATACAATATATATATATATATATATATATATATATATATATATATATATATATATATATATATATATATATATATATATATATATATATATATAATCTTAAAATATGATAATGTACAGTGTATTGTTTTCTAAAGCTGACTTTCAAATGAAGACAAACCCATTGGTATTCGTATCCAAATATATCCTTCAGTACAGAGTACAGAAAGCGCAAATTTGAGATGGTGTAGATTTTCAAGATATTTAAAATTTTCTATGAAAGCCACATGACTCAAATATGTTATTTATCTATTAACATCATCCTAAGATATTTTATATTCACATTTTGTTACTAAAACATTAACTTTCTAATAACATACATGAACATCTAAATTTATACAAAATAGTTAAACTCTTTATTCCTTTACACAGCAGTTTGCCTTTAAAAGTTCGTTCCGAATTTGCATTTGTATGGTGATCCTTACTATTCTAGTACAAGCGCTGACAAATAGTATTGCCCTTCTATTCGAAAAGTCTAACACAATAACCCAGGTTTTGGTTCCTCAGAGCGTAACCAGACCGTGCTGGATGTCACAACCACATAGAGAGAAACATAAACAGGACATTACGAGTGCGTTCTTTATGATCACAAATGCATTAACAAATAGCAATTTCTCACTGTTGCTGGGCGTCTCCATGGAAACCCTCACTCATAAACAAGTGGGACTTTTCTAGTATTTATTAAAGGTTCGTGTTGCTAGATTAAAGACTTAAGACAGAAACTCCACAATCCCAATTTTATTATATAAAACAAAAATCAACTTTGTGATATTAATTAAATGCTGGTGTTGCTAGATAAAAACCTAATGATTCCACAACCCCAATTTTATTTATTTAAAGAAAAACAAAAACAACCCATATCTAAAATGATTAGTGTTCTCAAAAAAAAGTAAGACATGACGATCAAACATTATGCACTAATATTCTAAAACTATTGTTGCCGTAAAAATATAGATTCGAATTTACAAAGCCTGTTTTAGACACGTGTAACTATGGGCCAAATTTATGAAGCCTGTTTTTTCTTAAACGCAGGTGTTTAAGCATAGTAAATGTATATATATAGCTACATGTGTGTAGTCTAACGAGCTTCGTAAATTCGGCCTCATATGTATTTACAATTCTTAAACACCTGTGCTTAAAAAAAAAACAGGCTTCATAAACTCGGCTCATATTCTCTCCCGCACCCCTCCGTTTTGTTCTTTATGAATTGTGTATCCACAGCATCTCACATTTTTGCTTCGAACGTACATAAAGTGTACAGTTCCACAAGAAAACACATCCCATTAATCCAGACACGAATAACTGCGAACAACTGGTGACAAGGGACTAATTCCAAAGCGAGATTCATCCAATTTAAGGCGAACTAAAACAGATCTGTTTCCTGTATTGATTCGTATCTGTCATATTGAACGAGTGCACATACTTAAAACACAGGAAATTGGTCCCATTTGGAGATGCATTATAGTTGGAAAAGCTTTCTCAGAACTTTATGTTTCATATTGAAAGTCGATAGTTCCTTTTTTCTATCCACTGTATTGTTCAGGCCATACTCGTTATCGTGTCTTTCAAGTTCATAGGGTATAATAGCACAATTCGATTTAGGCATTGGATTCGGACACTCAGTGTAAATACATGTAATGGCATTTGATTATTGCCAAATATTTCTGAAATTAACATAATTCGATCGTTATAAGCACTGAAACACTCGCTGTTAATGTTTCAGTTCAAATGGACTTGACTTCTATTTATTGAATGTTTCTTATCCTTTACATCTTAGCTATACTTTCCAAGTGATAAATATATGATGCAACTTCATATAAAGAAATAAAACATAACCACGCTACAGTACGTACTGTGGTATCCAATTCAGAATTAATATTCCTCGTATACATGTAATTGTGGTGTTCACGAAGCTAGTAATAATGGTTTGCTCTCATGTAAAGTAGCTGTTTCGAATTTTGCTGGTTATGAAATCATTTCACAAAATATTGGTCATCGATGAATTAAAAAAGCAAAGAAGAAAACAGATTATAGTACTAATGCATTCTTCTAATCCAATCCATTTGAAGAATCTAATCCTGGTTTTATAATCCATAGCCTGTTAGACAGAGGACAATTGAATCTGCTTAAATAACCACCTGTCTACAACGGAAACAACATATGTTTGTTATTACAACCTGAATATAAAAAGCCTATATTATAGGCTTTTAGTTGTGTTTAATGTCAGACAGGGTTACACTGTATGCACAAAATCACTACATTGACGAGCGTTGATCCACTCCATGAAAGCATTATTTTAGTATAGGCTTTTGGTTGTGTTTGATGCCAGCCATGGTTATACTGTATGTACAAATCACAACAGGAAAAGCGTTCACCCACCCACTCCACGAAAGCATTAATATTTGATAAATACTTCACACATCAGTTTCGTCCAAGTTAAGTTCGACCTCGTTGGTCTCCTGCACGTGGTACAACTTCCCAGTGTCCTTGATCTGTTTGGTGGCCATTTTGAGCAGACTCCTCTCGTGCTGTTTCACCATGCTCTCTATCCTGTCGGTCGTGTCGAAGAAGTCGAAGTTGTCCGCCCTCTCCCTCACCCTGATGGTGTGCTCGATCTCTATGACGTTCTTCCCTTTGAGAGCCATGATGGGAGCCGTGTTCTTGGCGATCAGCTTGCCCACTGCTGCCAGACACGTCTGCGGCTCGTGGTCAGCCTCGTTGTCCGTGATATACTCCAGCTCCGGAACCTTCTTCGTGTCTCTCAGCTCTTTGTAGGAGCAAGGGACGCAAATGCAGGCTGAATTTACTTTGCTGTGGAACGTCGTGACGATGCGACCCTGGGCGAGCCTGTAGTAGTAGGCGAGGCAGCGCGACGGTCGCTCGTGGGACAGCTGCAGCTGGTTCATCTCCTGAACCACCCTCAGCGTGCCGTGGTTCTGGTTGCAGAGGTCGCAGTGGGTGTTGGTGTACGTCATGCCCAGACTCCGCGCAGACACGCTCTCGTTCTTCAGTCGCCGCAGGTTGTGGTTGACGCCGTTGAACTTCTTGACGATCTCGTCGAAGTTGGACAGAAGAGACACGTTCGGGCCGGCGTCGTCGTCGATCATTCCCGGCGACTTAGGGGACGTCGGCGAAAGCGGAGACAGGGGCGGTTCCATGCTGGACATGTTCAAAGTAACTATCTGGTAACACACTGGACATCGCAAAGTTCTCGAGTAGTTTCTGTGCATGTGGCGCCTCAGGCAGTGGTGACACAAGACGTGCCCACAAGGGAACGTATCGGGCGCCTGGCTAACTTCTAGAGTGCGGATGTATTCCGTATCCACAGTTTCATTGTCATTGTTGTTCTCGTATGTTTTAACGACATTATTTTTGCCTGCCGTGTTGCACAGAATTGTAGGATTATCTGGTTCGTACATGAATCCGGGGCGGAATCGTTCATCGCATGTATCAGATGCATCAAACAGACGGACTGGTCTTCCTGACATGTTGGACATGGACGTTCAGACGTTCGGACGAAAAACAAAACACACTAGGTTAATCATGTACCTTACTGACAGAAGTAAATTGAATCACACATTCAAAGGCATGACCAACATTTTCACTATGGCCCACACACTCTCCGTCACGTATGTACATACAGAAACGTTCAATCAATAACACACAGGAATATCTATGCTGCACAGTAACAGGTTGTCTGATGAGCAACACCAAACCTTTTCAGGACGCGTGAACGTATATCCATGTCATTTTATCTGCGAGGAACTTTCTCTCCAGCAGACGAAACCTCTTTGAAACATTCTAGGCGGGAAAACGTTGACGGTCTGCTGCTGGCAGTTTTGGTTGGTTTCCAAGAAAGCGGGTTTTCCCTCGAAGGTCTCAGTACCCTCGCTATTCACACCACAACTTGTTATTCACGAGACCTGTAAAAATAAGAATATACACATGTAGCTTACCGGCTTCGCTGATTTTAATATAAAAGGCCATGTGGGCCGGACGTCTTAGCGGTGCGTACGGGTACAACGATCTATTTATAGACCTACCTACTCTTTGAGCTCCTAGACTACCTGTATAAAGAAGCCGACAGCCTGTTCCAGGCAAAGTAACACAGTCCTCTTTTCACCACATATCATAACATACTGTACTGTCTTCTGTTATATACTAAACATACATATTATTTAACTTGCGTTATCCAATTACCCAAGCCTTCATATATTTTGAATGACCTTTCCATAAGTATCACATCTGAAGACTGTGGGTGTTGTTTACAGGTATACTTTGTAAACATCCACCTGCATTAGACATACACTAGGTGTTTACGTAACCCCTTTTTCAGACAGAATATTGTAATGCAATAAAAAGCTTACTTGTTTACCTAGACGTGCAAGTTCTTTCAAAGTGGTGACAAATGCGGCGATTAATCATTTCTGAAATAGTACCGTTTTGCTTCTAAATGTATGAAAAAGCTGAAAGGACCGACACACAAACTGAATTATTTTACAACCCTTCTAGAATATAATACAGAAGCAATATATATGTGACTGAACAAAGTAAACTAAAAATATAGTTATAGTTTAATGTATTGAGTGTTTATGACGACCTTCTTCTGTGCATTCTGCTGGTTGCAGAGATCTATTAATATTTAGTACAAATTAGAACCGGTTTGAGCTGTTGCTGTGGAGTTCGGTCGCCAGAGAAGAACACGTCAAAATAAACACCAAAAGGTTTAGTCAATCGAAAGAGCTTATCATATATGTCTTGAAGAGTACTTCTAGTATTGCAGGTCTTTTTTCATCTTTGTTTATTGAATCCAACATTACACCAAATGTATGAACACGTTTAATGCAAGAGCCCAGAGTTCACCCAGAATACGTGAGGTTTTAATTTCATTTGCTAATAATAAAAAAGCAGCATTCTGAGAGTACTGCCAACGCAATACATGTCCCAATAGATTTTCTTATAGTTCAAGGGGCCACTCATCTGTCAAAATTGGGTAAATCCACATGAAAGATAAGCTTGATCTGTACCTGTACATGGTAATGCTACACATGAAAAGTGTCAGTTCAATATCTCGAGGCATTGCAAAAACAAAGTCTGGAAAACTATATACGGGATAGACAGACAGACAGGCAGACTGACAGAATGACGGAGACGAAACCTATAGTCCCATCCGGTTAGACCGCTAGGGGACTAATGATATTCCCATATTTCTAACTCTTCAGAAAAAGCTACCAAAACATTTAACTTTTCATTTAAAAAAAAAGGTATAAATTCTTAAAACTCTTGTTTAGTAAAAAAAACACGTATCAAATGTCATGGTTCACCGCTTTATAGACAGAAGCACTCAAGGCTTACAACTCTCGAGGAAACAAAGGTAAAAACATATTGATTCTTTTGGTACATCCCTTAGGGACAAGTTTGCCATGACTTGAATCATTTTTGGGAAAACATTGTCGAGTCTTTTCAGAGAAATGGTTTCAAGGCTCAAAACACTTCTTAAAAAACTGTTAAGGTTTACTTCTAGTTTACAAAGTTCTACTAACTGAAAAAGATGTTAAGTATTACCACTGACAAAAACATTGGCAAGGTATACAACACTTAAGGTAAAAACAATTATGACGTTTTCAGCCCGACGGAAAACATGTCAAGGTTTACAAACCTTGGGTGAAGGTTGAAGGCTTAGAACTCTTCAGCGAAAATGTTACAGCTTTGGGTGGAGGGGGTAGTTTACAAGTCATATGGGAAACGTTACCAAGGTTTACAATTCTTCGGCGAAAAGTTTATAGCTTCTCTTCTCTTTTTTCTCTCTTTTGTTTGTTTTTTGGGGTGGGGTGGGGTGGGGTAGCTTATAAGACATAGTGGAAACGCTGTAATGGTTTACAACTCTTGGAGGAAACATGCTCCAGATTTGCACATTTTGAGAGAACAATAATGAATTGTGCTAATATAAATTGACACCACTCCATGAACTCACCGTGCGTCACCGAACTAATATATCTATATTTGTCCACCACGAACATGCTCTCTACACCTGTTACCTACATTCCACAAGCGACTTATAATATCCACGGCAGACTTATTTTAGTTGGGGGAATGTCATTATCTAAATATCGAATGAAAGTACTAGTATTGTGATTGAATTAAAGCGGATGGAAAAAGCATAATAATGATAATAACTAAGACCCGACGAGAATCAGTTTCTTCATACAGTTTATGATTAAGAGCATGTAGAAAAATACACTTAGATATGTCATGAATGTATGAACGAACAAATGAATGAATGAATGAATGAAAGAATGAGTGGATGGATGAATATTTAACTACACCACAACACAAACAAAACAAATCGGCTACTGGGTGTGAAACAAAGGAAAATTTATTAATATGATTATTCCCATTAAAAATAAAAATTATGTAATTGTGTAAAACATAGCGTAAAAAGCTGTGTGGAAAATGCAATCCAATACAATGTAATATGAAGCTTACAAACCACTCCAAATAGATATTTATAAATTCATTAAAAGATCATTACTTTGATAAACACAAACATAAAATACACACAGGTAAACACATGAAAACCTGTGCATACGCACACTGTTTTTCAGAACCAAATCAACCAATAATTTAAAACTGCATATACAAACTACACATGCATGATAGACTTGTTACTTACAGTGCCACAAAAATGTCAAGGTGGGTATACGACTGAGCGCTGTATCACACTCACGTACACTGGCGCTTTTCTTTGTTCAAATTCACAGAAAAAATTCATTGCGAAATACGAGACCTGATTGGTTGACAGGACCAACATACGTTTGTCATCATATTGACAAAAACTGTATGAAAAACACAATACAGATGTATTGGTAGCGTCGCGTGTATCCGAGCCGGTGACTAACGAAGCTGAACGGTCTTATTTGGTGCGTTAAACACCTGCCGGGGCTGTATGTGGACAACAAGGAAGGGATGAGGAGTGTACAGACGAAGCTAATCCCAATAAAATTAGTAATAAAACGGAAAATAGGATTAACCTATGGCCAAATCTAGTTATTTATTGAAACTGACCTGGACTGCACGTCTATATATGTAAAATACAAGTATACGTACAGGAAAAACGAGATAAACAAATAAAAGCACAATAAAATTAACATAAAGAGATAACAATATAATATTATACAAACGAAAAGCCCTTAAATTTTTTTTTATTGATTTGTTACTTAAAAATATGTTTCCAAAATTATAGTTGTTTTAACATTTTCTAGTTTATACAGTAGCAACAAAAGGATCAATATATCTTTTCTGTAATATAAATATAAATGAACATTTTATAATATAAAATAAAACTAATTTTTCATATCATTTACACAGTGGAAGCTTAATCTATAACGTTATTCAATACGAAAGTAGAGTTTTAACTGTTAACATAATAGTATGCTTATAAATTTTAAATATACATGTATATATTTTATGTAAAATGTAGGCCTATTTCTAACTATGATGACACAATCTAAACTTTCATATATATACAAAAAGAGGATACAAATATTACCATTGAGTTAATTATAATAATTATTAAACAACAAATTTGATACAGGATCATCAGAGCTTGGAAAGATGGGCGTTTAAATTCAAATACACGAGAAAAATTTTATCTGAAAAAATAGTAGTTTGGGTACTTTGATAGCAAGTATATATTGCATCCATTGTTATTGCTAAACTGTGAATAGTGGTGTCATTCAATGTTCAAAAACATCAGTAGACCAGGAAATAATAAACTTTACAAAACATTACTTTATAAATATACAGTTACTTTTTATTTTTCAAACAACGCCATATCAAACTGGCACAGAAGTTGTTCCATCAGGGTTATGATGTCCAGGAACTCATGGGGGTATTAAAAAGGTTTTATGGTAGACATTTTTAGGCTATATCTACTAACTACGATGCATCACTCACCACAATGATGGCTGATCAATGCTATTCGGGCAAGATATTCTCATCTTTTGGGAACACCTCATATCATTACAATTATGACAGTGATTCATGAATACATGTCACCACATTTGTAGTTATTCCAATGAGCTCTGTCCGGCGCTTGTTTTCATTTAGGAAACTAGTCTGGGAGTAACATTTAGCTTTGTGGTAGTGCAAGAGGGATGACATATCCAGTAAAGTATCTCCTTGGGAGTGACTATCCTCCTGTAGATAGAGATTTGTGGAATCAACCACTATTTTGCTAAATGCCCATTCGACTCTGCATTGTGCCGAGATACGGCCGTGATCACGTATTACGGTTTTGTCGTCAAGATCAGATTGAGAGCATTTTTTTATATTATATACATTTATTTTAAATACTAAAACTATGATTATGTATCCTTCACCATGCAAAAATATCCAGAAGGCATTGAAATAACAGACTTTACAAAACAACACTTTATAAATATGCAATTATCTGTTGGCGTATTTTGAGAGTAATGTTTATATTATGTGCATTTTTTTATTATTACTAAAGCTATTGTTTGCTTTTGTTTACCTTTCAGAAATATCCGGAGGGCCTTGAAAGAATAAACTTTACAAAACAATATTTGTAAACATATTCACATCACTAAGTGACAGGTTTCAGCCTGGAGCTCGCCTTGGCTAGCGACGGACTGAAATAATCCAAAATTGACGTCTTCTTATCAGTAGTTTGTACAGGTATTGACACCAATGCTTTTTTATATGTGTGTGTGTATGTGTGTATGTATATATGTATATGTATATATGTATATATATATATATATATATATATATATATATATATATATATATATATATATTTAAGAATTGACCACAATTATTTTTTGGTTCATGCAAGTATGAACCGAAAAAACGATGTGCACATACTTGCATGAACCAAACAATAATTGCGGTCAAATATTATAATTAAATTTATATGCATACTTTAACAATACATAACTGAATTTATTTTGTTTAGCTTTAAATACGCCTGTAGTATTGTTTGTGTAAACTTCATTGATACTTATGTCGCTTAAGAATGCGAACGTTCATTCACTATCATTTGAATCAGGTGATGTTTTTGTAAATGACGTCATTTCCTCTAGCTGCTGTGCATTTTTACGGATCGTTTAGTTATATTGGAAGGAATTGTCCTATTCGTGTTTAGTTTATATTTTATGATAATGAACGAAGAGAACGTGTCTAACATTTATGCTGTTGGTGGAACCGTTTAATTTTCGCCAACGGCTTGTTGCACAAAAGTCGGGGGGGGGGGGGGGCGGGGGGGGGGGGGTAGTAGGCATGGCTTAAAAATTTTCGGTTCATCGAGATATGAACGAAAAAAAGTAAGCACCTCTGGATCAATTAGATTGCCGCACAGACGCAAAGAAAATTTCATTATATATATATGACTCAGCACTTAGTTATGTGCCCTATTAACAATACATGATCTTCCACCGGTTATGGTGACATCTTAATAAATTAGAAAGCACAATAAACTGTGAAACGCGTATAAAATTATGACCTTTTGGGTCTATGGCGTTTGTACAATAGGTGAAAACCGTCAAACTCATCAACATAGAATAATAGAGAAATGAATGTCAAGAAGCATTGTAAAATCAGCATGCAGTAATACAAAAAGAGTTATTCTCTTTTCAAAGATTAGAACTGGCATATTTATTAACATTTCACAACCAGCGGTATCAATAACATATTGATCTTCCGAGCACTTGGGAACCGGAGTATTAAAAACGCACTGAGTATTACGCAATCACGCACAGTAACTTCAATGCCAGTATGTTTTGCCGTGCCTTTGCAAGTGATTGATTCTCCAACAATAACAGAAAATCACCAGTATTGAACGTAAAATCCTGCAAACGCGGATTTGCATTTTAGTACCGCCTCCCTTCCACCCAAAATGAAATATTAACTGCTCACCGAGGAGGTTTAAGTCCACTGTATACCGATTTCTCTCTCACCAATGACAACCATCAACACCCTGCCCTAGACAGACAGCCAAGATAGCTGAGTTCTGGGTTGTTAGTCAACCAAAGCTAAATGACTCGGGGAAACATAACTGTGTTGTAATTTATGTGGAATCAGCTATATCAATGTTTCTTTCCAGGAATGTGTGCAGGAAATTACGCAGAAATGTTTGTAGACTGTGGCATGCGAAGTTCCTGGAAAACTTTTTTTTTTTAAATCGCTTTAGAAAGGGTGGCTTTGACCCCCCCTTCCCAACTCCATATCTACACAAAGAGGATGGGGTAAGGACAACACATGCAGTACAGCATGCTTGAATCTTAATTGGATGTAAGCACGAAAATAAAGTTAAATAAAGTGAATGAAAAGCAAACGCATTACTGAAAGAATAAAAACTGCATTCAAATACATGCCATTAACGAATTCGAAAGAGACTTTAACTACCACTTGAGTTTGTCATTTCAAAAGTGTTCACACTAACACGTCGTCATATTTTATTGTGAAGGCTTCGTCTGTCATTCATGACGTCTGTCATATCAATGGTTGCTAACAGTGGCAGATTGCGTGGGTGAATAATCAATTGAAAAAAACCCCTTAATAATTGATGTAGTACTTGCAAGTTGTAACAGACCGATTCTCAACACGGTAACGACAAAGTTAATAACGACGGGATAATGCAAAAAAAAAAAGAAGAGGAAAAGATATTCATATATAAAACACTATAATACTACTACTAATAAATAAATAAATAAAAATTGCATGTAAACTGTTAATACAATTTCACAGTACAATGGCAAAGTGAACTTGTAGAAGTCGTTAAATTATTTGCCCTGGGCGTAAGTTAGCAAACAATAACGGGTACAAAGCCGCGAATATTTACATTTTCTACCGTCATTCCTCGAGGATTCTGAATTACAATGTAAACGTATATCCTAAACCATCAGCAGCAATACCTTTTACGTACACGCTGTCAGTAATATAGGCTAAGATAGTAGAACTTTTTTCAGTTTTACACACGGGTTACATAACATCTATACACAATATATTACTTCATAAAACTGTTAATTTAGTATGCTTCCTCACGAGTGTCAACAGATCCTAAATGAAAGAAACGCGTGCAATTTCAATGGCTGATTAATATTAAAGAAAATGATACGGGTTTCATTCTCCTTTATTCTATGACGTACTGTTGCCGAACCAAATGTTAATCCTTCATCCAGATTTAAAGTCATGGCGTCGGGGTACCGTGTCCCTTTCAGTACAGTTTTCCAGACAGGAATGAATGAATGAATGTTTAACGACACCTCAGCACGAAAAATACATTGGCTATTGGGTATCAAACTAAGGTAAATGCATGAATGATGTAAAAACCTGACAGAAAAGGTAAGGAATGTCTGTTTAACGACATCTCTGTACTCTGTAAACTACCAGAGCCGTAGCTAGCGGGGGGGGGGGGGGGCAAACGGCAGTCCCCCCCACACACACGAAAAAATCCGGGGAAAATTATAGAAACTTTAAAAAAATTCTCTTCTTAACCGTTTAAGGAGTTTTAGACTATTAACTACTCAGCTGTCCCCCAAAACAGCGGCCCTGTCTACGACTGTTTGGTGTCTATGATACTGTTATTTCGACACTTGGTCTAATAGGCGAACATACCCACTGCCGTCAACCACCACCGAATATAACAGCAAGGGTTTTACCTACACGTACAAGAGCATTGTACATTTTAAAGATGACTCATACAACATGTATACAAAGGTATTCAGTTTATAACACATGTACAAAAACTATTAATAATCCCCGAGCGAGAGACGTGGTATATATCACTGTCAGTTTAACCAAGTTGTGCAAGAAGGTCCTAACATATTACGTGTGTGACGTAATAATCGCTACACTCTTGAAGAAAAGATACCATAAAGCGTGACACATCTGAAGGGACAACCACAAAACAGTTCTATCTATGTTAAAACGCTACTCACCTGCAGATCTTAAGTCGATTTGGTAAACCCACATATTGTTTTAAATCAAATGATAATAAACCATTGATGCCAGATAGCAAATAAACACGTCGTAAATTATTTCGACGACCTTTGGGCATATTCATTTATGGCGCCAATTTATGTCTACAGCTTTACACATACACGATGATAGTTTTTTTTTCCTTCTAATTTTAGGACAGTCTGTTTAATTCCAACCTGACCCACTAATGAACGGGAAGAGCTTACGTAAAGTTAATTGTCCAATCATCACACAAAATGTCAACTGCCAGTACGTGTGAAGCTCCGCCCATTATACGCAATAAAGACACTGATCAAGTAGTGCCTTCACTTTGATCGTCCCCGCGGGACATACGCAGCGCACTGGTAACGTAGAAAAACAGAAAATACACACGTCTTAGGTACACGCACAGAAATGAAAGGTAAACACCTTTTCGTTTGATGTAAACACAGTCTGTGTGTTGGTGAAATATGAGTAGATATAAATAACACACTGATAAAAAGAAACAAGGGAACACACCAACACTATCAGGAAACGAGTGACTACAACTTGGACCTTTATCGTCCAGTGCGTCAGGAAGTTAACCGTGTTACTGACGTCCAATCTCACATTACTGACATCCAGACCCACATTACATGCGAGTACTTAATATAAACATTACGACGCTGATAGAGACTGGAACTTAGTCTACTGTACTAAGTTTTCCCTTATTTGTTTTATCTCAGTATGTTATTTTATGTCCCAGCTATAGCATTCGGTACGTAATGACGATGATTATGAGCGTGACGAGACTATTTCATCTGCTCATCTACCTCCACCCCAACCATTACATTTTAAACTGTTTTCTTATACTTTAAAAGCTTATTCATGCATAAATAGTTTGCCACCACGCCCCAAAAATATTTAAGTGGGCGCCCATGATACTGTTAACTCGATGTATGCAAATATCAGTAAATGAAGTACAACGTAATTCAGTTGAAGTTTTATTACGTGGACGATCACCAGAAAGTTTAGTTTAAAAGACAGTTCCGTGTAGTGGTCTATGCACTGAATGAAGAGTCCCCTATTATTCAAATAAAAGTTTAAAGTTTGTTTTGTTTAACGACACCACTGGAGCACATATGATAATTAATCATCGGCTATTGGATGTCAAACATTTGGTAATTCTGACACGTAGTCATCAGAAGAAACCGGCTACATTTTTCCTAATGCAGCAAGGGATCTTTATATGCACCATCCCACAAACAGGACAGCACATACCACGGTAATGGATATTCCAGTCGTGGTGTACTGGCTTGAACGAGAATACGCACCTACGGGGTGCACTGAATGAAGAGAGACCCCTATTCTTAAAATAATGTACGACCATAATGACATGTGAAAAAACAAAACCAACCAACCAATCAGTCAGTCAAACAACTAACCAATATAATTATGTAATACCAGTTATTTCAAAATATAGATTAAATGTATAGTTTTATGGACTGAATAATTTAACGGCATAATTTCGTGTAATGCAAAACACACATCTGTGTTATTTAAAAAAATAAGTATCCAGAACCCTTTAATCAACAATTATACACGATGTCGTAAGGTATTCCTCTGATACGAATATTTGTACATATGCCGGTAAATACTGTGCACTGTATATCGATAAACAAGTAATGATTTTTCTTAACATCTCTCCGTCGCTTCCAGTAAACATTGTTTTGTTGTACTGATATATACAGCTATGTTACACTGCCGAATTTCCGGTTTGTTATTAGCGTTTCCTATGTTGTTATTACGTGAAATAAAACCTATCGATATGGACGTAGATCCACTCACGCAAACCTACAGCGGATATGAGCAGATTCTGCTGACATTTACACAGAGATCATGTGCTAGATTTGTATGAATATTATTGGTTTCCAGCAATCAAATCTGTACCTTTTCCATGAATGATGTAAAGACTATGACATTGATGGACATATGGACATTCATTATTTACAAAATACATAATTATAAAAATATTATTTCGGTGTCCTCTCATTCATTTATATTTATTTTCGTGCTAATATCCACTTAAGGTTCAAGCACGCTGTCCAAAGGACACACATCAGCTATATGGGTTCACTGTTCAACACAGAAGCTTATGGCTTATTTTTAGTTCGAGAGACGTCAGTACAGTGACCTTAGACAGGGCCCGTAGGAAGCGGTAAGGCCGAACTTGCAAATATTTGGCCTGACTTTTAATTTAAAGAAAAACAAAACATACTGCGTGATGTCGTTAATCCTGCTTGAAATATTGCCGAATACTTCCATCAAAACTTATTAACGTCTACTTCAAATTTCCTCCAGAATGCTGCAAAAAGCATCTGTTTAAAAACAAATATGGGTTAGGGGCATTATTTTACATCCTCCGTGCATTGTGAAGTCAAAATGGGCCGTACCAACCATTTTGGGCTTCAAACGCGCCTGTTACACCTCCCAACAGGGCTGTTAAAACTTAAAGGGACATTCCTGAGTTTGCTACAATTTTTAAGATATTATCGACTAACAGAGACATTAGCGATTGTAAGTACGTATCAAATATATTTTTCTGCATAACCTGGCTGTATATTAAACGTTTTTCTGACCGTTCTAATATTTGTACTAAGTTAAATTTCATTTTCATTTCCTAAAATGTATCTTTTTTTCGTACGTACGAAATTATTTGAAGACAAAATCCGGTTTGGGCTTCTTACAAATATTAAAACGACGATAAACACATTAAATCTACAGACACTGATATTCTAAACAAGAAAATAGATTTAATATGTAAGTTTAATCGTAGAGATATTTTATTAGTCGGAAACATCTTACAATGCAGCAAACTCGGGAATGTCCCTTTAATCAGAGTTACAGCCGGTACTGGAATCCGAACCCAGTACCTACCACGCCAAAGGTCGATGGTTTAACGGTTAAACCCCAAACCAGCGTTGCCATAAAATCACGTTTATTTAGCTGGTGTACGTTTGCATATTTCCAGTAGTCACTGAACAGGTTATGGTATTTACTTCCCAGTGATGAAATTGTGTTTACGATTTAGCATTAAGTATGTCACAAACATAAAGGCTGTATTATTCGACTGACATTTTGAGAACGTAAGAGGTCAACAACACGAGGACACAAAACTCTACGTGAAGGGATCACACCGACAACTAAGTCAAGAGTAATTGCTCCGCATCCCACGGTCTCGAAAACTATTAGTTCTGAACATTACCGTATACTTTTTGTTAAGACCAACAAAGCTTGACGCCAAGTTAATAATGGCTGAATGCTGTACGATTATGAAGTCTAGCGTAAGAAAAAACGAAATTAGTTATAATATAGTGCAGTCACCAAAAGGCATTAAGCGCGACATCATAGAACAAACGATTTATGTTCTATGAGAAATCTACTTTTCTCACAGAAGTCGTTGTTTTTCGGAAAACTTCGGGTGTGTTCGTTAAATATTATCTTGAATAATTTGGAACATTTCCCTATGAATGATAAGTCCGTAATCTGCCGAGGCACTCCGAGTAAATTTCACGTTTACATTCATATTTTAATTCCATGGTATTTAATATATCAGTCGTTGAACACAGGATGGTACGGTCAAAATCGATATTATAATTTACGACCCAAGGCATACAATCAAGATATCTGTATTGTTAAGACGATAGATAAGATATGCACCAAGTAGGGCAGGCATTTGATATACACATATAGCATTGACTGAACACAAAACGTTTGTTAGAAATATAATAACTTATGTTGTACCGGTATCAGAAATGGCCATACAAGGACATAGAAAACAACTGGCAATACTGATTTTGTCATTTAAAAATATATAAATTGTTCATAGTAAGGGGTGTGCCTACAGATTTGTATGTCGGATCCTTTTTGCAAGAGGAACAGTACCATATGACGATACGCAGTGCTCGTTCTTAAATCGTAATGTTGGTGACGCATTACCTTAAATCTCCCGTAGTAGCGTACATTTATGTTTTATGCCTCAAATTAACAACAGACACTATGCCTATATGGGTTTATAACTAAATAACATGAATCCATCCACATTAATTATTTATACAAGACAGAAATATTGCAAAACGTCAAAAAGGCGGGTAACATTTTAAAAACACATTTTAGTCATAAGCGCTACAATTTTCATTACGAACGCGGGAAAACGCTTGAAAAGTTCACTCGAAATGTTGTCTGAAAATAACGTAACAAAATTCCCCCCTCCCCATAAATAGTGGCTTTAAAATTAAAATATAGTATGTAGACATTGGGCGTATGCGGTGGCATTTGATTGAGTGATGTCGGAATTAATTTCTTCTGATATTTTGTTAAAACTCCGTCTTTACCGTTAAAAATGCCGTTTTCCCCCAAGAAAATGCAGTCATTGCTCTAAAAATGCACAATTTTGCCTTGAAAATGCCAATTTTCTCCCTAGTCTCACGTGTGTGGGTGGTTGCTAATTTTATTATATTTTTCTAGATAGTGTGCATTAAAAAATACTTCCCAACCCCCTACTCGTGTCATATTTTTCTGACACAGCCGTCAACAACAGATGCATAAGTTATGAATCGATCAATATTCGTCCCAAGATTTGTCTATATTTATAGCAGTGTATGAATTATTTACAACGAAGGGCAGTTAAAAACGCCATTAACCTGGAACTACACCGTACAATTCCACATAACCCAGCGGCCACGGCGTGTGATAGACCACAACGCCTTACAGCATCACCCCAAAACTGTGTCAACGTAAACAGCGGCAGCCCCAAGCCATGGCTTTCAAACAGTGCATGACGTACGTCTATCTGCTGGCCATTCACATTCTGTAATACTATCCTGTCTGTGGGAAAGTGTATACTAGACTAGTAGTATTAAAATAATAATAATAATATTAATAATAATATTCTCCCCTAAAAAAAAAAAAATCTCCAAAGAACTACAACAAACACCCCCTGCCCCTCCCCCCCAAAAAAAAAGACAACCAAAAACAAATCCCCCCCCTCCCAAAAAAAAAAACCACACATCGGGAGTAACCTTCTATGCTTAATTTCTCGCAGACAAGGCAGCACATATAACGGCCTTGGACATGCCAATCATGGCTACAGAGAATATAAAATTAACAATGCATAAATATCAGACAGATTGTTAAACCTTTGCGTGTATAGCAGCCCAAAATGTCCCATTTGAGACATCTTGGACAGTTCGGACATTTTCGGCTGCTACAGCGTGTCCTGATACTTCTCTTGCCTTTTAGAGTTCAACAGGCCACAATTATAATTAGAGTACAAATAATAGCTTTTTCTCAATAAATTACTTTTAAAAAACAAAACAAAAAACCCTCCACATACACAATCCACATTTGTAAACACACTAACGTTATCCTAATATATAATTATTGCAGTCCCTCATTTACAAAGGTTATATTTACACGCCCAGGCAATTCAAAATTTGTGTCCGACATCCGAGCTCGAGAAATGACTTTACCAGGCACAGCGGATCAGTGTGCGTGCGTGTGTGTGTGTGTGTGTGGGGGGGGGGGGGGGTACTCTGGCGCTTTTAGGACCATGACCATACTTTAACATTGATTCTATCAATGAGATACGTATTTACTATTTATGTATTCATAATGATAGTGGGAGAATTGGATGCACCATGCAATATGCTGTTCACTTATTCGAGCCTCTATGAACTTTCTTTAATCTTTCTTTAATAATGTCTTGAATAGCAAGACTTGTGGACGTATTATAACTAGATTTCATAAAAAAACACCATTTCATCATAATGGTAACGGATGATTCAAAATAATTCTTAATCAAAAATATAATTGGTGGTAAATGTTAAGGCAGAAATTAATTTTACTTGTAGAATGCAAGAAATTGCATTTCTGAACATCTAGTTTTCAACATTTTACGGGGAACATACCTAAACCCCTAGAAACTTTGCTTTGTGTCCTCGATCTTAGTCAGCCCCATCAATGTCTACTTGCTCCTGCCGTGCCTCCTTACTATGGAATTTTATACGCGACCGCCGCCTCCTCCACAATATTTCTACTCGTTCTGATATCTGAGACTATGGTAACCTCCGGCTTGCTCTCAAAAGGCAGGCGGATGTCAGAGGAACACAATGAAAGAGAAACTTGTTTTAATTACAGAAAATAACGAGTAATCATTTACACCAAGATATATTTTCTACGTCAAAGATCTTGAAAAACTCCAGTCAAAAATAAATCAGTTGATAAATATGTCCAAAACCGTGCTCGCATTCCGTTTCGTATTGTGTCGGAAATTAAAAAACCTCATGAAAAGGGGGATTTACTTTACGTTCCCAATAAGTAGGTATAATCCTCAAACCCAAATTAGGTACGTGATCGTTCAATACAGACTGACACCATCTTGAAAGAATATAAAATAAAATAAAATATAGTTTAGGTAACTAAGGGTGGGGGTTTGGGGTCCAAGACAGACATATTTTAACCTTGGGTATATGTAGACAAGTGTTTTATTATTTTTTTAAATCTTAATTTTTGTAATTTAATATGTGGCAGGCACAACATGTCATTCAGTGCTATCCAAACCTCTAACAAATTTTCTATCAAATGTAAACAGTAAATTAAGGCCTCTTGAAGAATAAATAATTTTACAATTGTGTCTTTTTCACACATTCGACAACAAATATATTTAAAGTATTAACATTTTCTTTTAGACTTTTAGAACATTGAATTCGATTAAAAAATAATATGGTGCCATATTTCAGTGGTGTAGCGAGGGTTGTGTGTGCCACGGGGACCATGCCCCCTCCCCAATCAAACCTTTTTTCTTTTACTGTATTAAATTTTATGAAATCATACATACATGGTGTGAGTTGGTTCCCAATAGTCGATTGCGCCCCCAACCCCCGACATAAAATCCTGGCTACGCCAGTGCCTGGTTCGAATACTCTTAGCAGATGTTGCTTTATTAGTTATCTGTTACAGAAGAAAGAAAATTAATGTGTAATTTTGAATCATCTGCTACACCTGCTCATACTGAAATGTTTTTGTGAAATCTAGTTATAATACGTCCACAAGTCTTGCTATTCAAGACATTATTAAAGGAAGTTCACATAGGCTCGAATAAGTGAACAACATCTTTCATGGTGTTAATCAGAGCAGAAGCAGAACTAGTTGGAATTAATTAAATATGAGCATCCATTTCTCCCACTATCATTATGAATACATAAAGAGTAAATAAGTATGTCACTGATAGAATCAATGTTAAAGCGTGGCCATGGTCCCTTTAAAGTGTTGTTTTGCACGACAGAACCCCGCGGCTTCGTAAAAGCGCCCAGAATCTGGAGAACAGAGGGCGATTGTTCCAGAGTTACTAAGTGGAACACCTCGGCGTTGTAGTCAGACAAGGTTATCTTCTGCACCAATCTCTTTACGTTCAAAATGTAGATACTAATTTTTAAAGTGATTTTAAGCCAAATAAAATATTTGTGAAGTTGCTTAGACGTACTTTTAGCTGACATAGCATCGTCATGTCAACGTCTTTGGCTATCGTCATGTCAATGTCTTTGGTTATCGTCATGTCAATGTCTTTGGTTATCGTCATGTCAGTGTCTTTAGTTATCGTCATGTCAATCAATAGAGGGATTTAAGCGACACGTTCCACTTGAGACGGCCTGAATGATAAATAGAATACTAGAAGATGACGCGACAGATCATGAGGTCATCATTACAGCGACCCTTGATTGGATTTATGCTCGTGTGATTTAAAGTTTATGACTGTATCGGTATGAATGCACGCAAGCTCTGTCACACAAAGCTATTATTTCGCAAGCATGTACACAAGCATACACACAAACACTCGCATGCACGTAAACAAACTTATATAGCCAATCATAGACGCTAAAATACATAGACACAAAGGTTGAAACAGAAAGGCACAAGCCAATACATACACACATACGCATGTACATATAGACACTTTAAAAATGTTACCATAACATAATAGTGATGGTTTTTATAATGATAACAACACTATAATAGTTAAGTGAATATATCCACTGAAGGGTCAGACACTCTATCCTAAGATCGCTTCCCAGAAGCCCAGGCTGCGTTTCCAGGACAGAACAAGGGAGGTGCACATTTGTGCCACGAGTAACAGTTACCTTAATGAGTATACTAATATTTAACAATAGGTTTATAGTCGTCATTCTAATTTTTTAAAATCAGTTTAGACAATAATAATTATGTTGACGATGGCCTAAAGTATTAAAAGCATATATGTAGGCCAATTTTGGTGTCACTGTCTATAGAATAAAGAAGACCTACCCGACAATGGTTAAAAGTTTTCATTACAATCATGTTGTTGTTTTAAACAATTAGTGAAATAAAACAAAACCATTAGTAAAAGATGTACAAAAGCGTGCTAATAAAATATTCTAGAATTTTAAAAACGCACACACACTCACACACACACATACACACACGCACACACACACACACACACACACACACACACACACACACCCCTCCACCACCACCTCCACCCCGGCATACAAATAAACACCATACAAAACAATAGGGGAAAAACCCATATATTATAATTGAAACGACATAGACGTGCACGTAAATCAATTTGACGAGACGTAGACCATGTACACACCTATACAATGAATATCAAATAACGGCTAACCAAACCACTGTTAGCTCCTATATATACCATACATCAGGTGGGTATACTTCTGTATATGAATATCGAATAACGGCTAACCAAACCACTGTTAGATCCTATATATACCATACATCAGGTGGGTATACATCTGTATACGAATATCGAATAACGGCTAACCAAACCACTGTTAGATCCTATATATACCATACATCAGGTGGGTATACTTCTGTATACGAATATCGAATAACGGCTAACCAAACCACTGTTAGATCCTATATATACCATACATCAGGTGGGTATACATCTGTATATGAATATCGAATAACAGCTAACTAAACGCCATTGTTAGATCTGATAATACCATGCATCACACATGTTCAGGTGTGTATATATTAATTTTATGCAACATGTGAAATACAACACGCTGAATCGAATTGTGCAACAATGCATTAAAATATGATATCTGCAACGTACAATACAACATGCAGTGTGTGAATATAATTATACAGGAAAATAGATGCTAGCTTTAATAAAACAAACACCACTGGAGCACATTGATTTATTAATCATCGGCTATTGGATGCCAAACATTTGGTAATTTTGACATATAGTCTTAGAGAGGAAACCCGCTACATTTTTCCATTAGTAGCAAATGCACCACCCCACAGACAGTATAGCACATACGACGACCTTTGATATACTTGTCGTGGTGCACTGGCTGGAACGAGAAATAGCGTTTTACCACAGGGCTACGTCGCGCCCCTAGCTTTACTAAAATTCATGTAATAAAATAACAAAATCTTTATTAACCTAAATCGATACTGCTGTAACTGTAATAGTCCACCGGAATAATAGTAGGCATTTTTATGGTAATTGTTTTGTTTATTAAAATGATATGACACAAAACATTTTTTTAAATCTCATCTTATCTTAAAGAACACCTACTGATGAATTTATGTTTAAGGACACGACAGCTATAAAACTTTAACAGATTATTCATGTAATCGGTTTGTAACCTATTACATGAATAACCTGTTTATATAACAAAACAAAATTGTGGGAGGAGGGGGGGGGGGGGACACTTTAACATTACATACCCTAATAAACAACATTTATTACAACACTCTGTCAACCGTACTGTCAAACACACGGTTCGAAACCTGTATTATATGCTGCATTGTTACTAACCTAGATTCAGTCTACTCCAACATAATAACATTACTAGAAACAAAGAAAAGTGACAAACATAACACCAAATCAATCAGAGCTAAGACTGACATAACACCATGTTAAACGTCATCCAGATGGGCGATAAATAAACAAACCCACCACAACCCCTCACCCCACCCCAAATAAACCAACAACAAACAAACAAACAAACCCCAAACAAACACAGACAAACAACAACATCATACAAAATATAAATTAAATTAAAATTGAAATTAAATCAAATAAAACGAAATAAAATACAGAGAAAATTACAAGTGTGTACGTGTACATTAATGCAGCCACAGGCAGGATGAGCAAGTGAAATTAATTTAGAAATTTAGGAAATTAAATTATACCTTTTTTAATATGTCTTACCTACTGATCAATCCCAAAATTAAGGAATGTTTTATTTAACGATGCACTCAACACATTTTATTTACGGTTATATGGCGTCAGACATATGGTTACGGACCACACATATCTTGAGAGAGGAAATCTGCTGTCGCCACTTCATGGGCTACTCTTTTTCGATAAGCAGCAAGGATAGTACATACCACGGCCTTTGTTACACCAGTTGTGGAGCACTGTTACACCAGTTGTGAAGAACTGGCTAATCCCAAAATGATTCAGTAGGATGATATGAAGGCAGGTAGAAGTGCAATGAGAGATATACTGTAGAACGACCTGATTGAAAGATACTAGTAATTAAGTGGGGGTTTTCTGGCTCTGCCAAGTAGAATAATTGCAGCACGCATTTAACACCACTACGTCGGTCTGTTTGGTGTCATGTTGGCGGAATTAATAAAGAAGCAAAGACAGACGATAACATACGGATTCGGTTTTAATTAAAGTGTCAGTATCACGCGTGGAACGTTCACAAATTGTCTTCTGCCAAATTAAGCCCGCCAACACCGCAGTAAAGGACACATGTTTGTCAAGTACTATATATAAAAAAATCAATCTCAAGGTGACGTCTGATCCTGTCTCAGACAAAAGAGCTGGCAGTAGTCAGAACTTGCGCCCATGACGGGCGTGCGCTGTGACATATTGCTCCAAACGTGCACGTTTGATTGAAACATATTTTATTGCATATAAGGTACAAATGGATTAGGCACAAGATATCCAACTTACGAGGCCCTCTGCGAGCTAAGCACCCTAAACTGAACTGACGTCTGAGTGTTTGATCACAGCCTGGCTTCCATAAAATCTGTCACGGACGAAGATCAACGCAGACCGAAACATACCCGAACCGACGCAGACCATCTGCGAAGTGTTGTTCCCATAACAATTGTCTTTGGTCTTCGTCCATCTGACCGGCATCGGTGGCTTCGTGGTTAGACCATCGGTCTACAGGCTGGTTCGGATCGAGGCATGGGATTTTTAATCCAGATACCGACTCCAAACTCGGAGTGAGTGCTCCGCAAGGCTCAGTGGGTAGGTGTAAACCACTTGCACTGATCAGTGATCCATAACTGGTTCAACAAAGGCCATGGTTTGTGCTATCCTGCCTGTGAGAAGCGCAAATAAAAGATCCCTTGCTGCCTGTCGTAAACGAGTAGCGTATGTGGCGACAGCGGATTTCCTCTAAAAAAACAGTGTCAGAATGACCATATGTTTGACGTCCAATAGCCGATGATAAGATAAAAAAATCAATGTGTTCTAGTGGCGTCGTTAAATAAAACAAACTTTACTTCTTTTTTTCGTCCATCTGTGCCAATCTGCGTCGGTTGGTGACGTGATACAGAGTTTTATGGAAACCTGACTTAAGGCAGTCGTGCTCCGATCGTTTTCAAATGCAAGACAATAATATATCATGTTGTTTGTAATTTGATAATACAATTTATATTTCTGGTTATTAATGTTCAAGCCCGCTGTCATGGGAAGCAACTTAGCCAGGCCTACATGAGCTATATGTACAGAACAAAGGGTAATGGGTATGTACGCCGCATGAGGTACGCCAACACATTAGCAGCAACATTTCTCACCTTATTTTATATTTCTTTAATTCAATACAAAATACGAAACACATTGAGTAATGTTACATCGTGTGTGTGTGTGTGTGTGTGTGTGTGTGTGTGTGTGTGTGTTGTAATTACTGTATATTAGTTACTTCAAGTCACAAATATTTTATGCATTAAAATTTCCAACTTTCAGGCAGTGCAACAAGATCAAAGGGGGATTATTGGGTTGTCCTTGTTACGAGTTGGTCCACGTGCCCTTCTACCCCTTAGCCAGCCTCCCCCCTCCAAAAAAACAAAAAACAAAACAAAAACAAACAAATAAACAAACAAAATCCTGGATCCTCCCCTGAAGCAGTGGCGTAGCGAAAGGGGACCACGGGGGCCATGCGCCCCTTCCCGCAATCAAACTTCTTTTTTTCTTTTCTTTTTACTGTATTAAATTTGATAAAATCATACATACATACATACATAGTATGAGTTCCCCCCCCCCCCCCCGCCCCCAATAGTGGGTTGCCCAACTCCAATTTAAAATCCTGGCTACGCCAGTGCCCTGACGAGTAAGAGTGGGACAGCTTAATAGTGCTAGAGGTGCTGTAGAAGTCTAGAGGTCACTCTCCCCTTTTGAATCAGAGCTCTGTGACTGATATGTCAAAGGCGGTGATGCGATGTGTCTTTTCAAAAGGAAATAAATATTTTGTTTACCGACACCTCCGCACAATAATGTTCAACTACGGCTAGTTAGTGTCTAACGTATATTAAAATAGGTTAAATATTTCCACTTACAGGTAAAATTATTATAGATTTTAAAAAAAAGTTAAGACTAAACTTTACAAATACAGATGACAATAAAATACGTATTTATGGCTTTCATTTCCCGCCTTGACATGCGTACTTCAGCGACACCATGGGATCATACTTTAAAATTCACATTCTAACTTCATTAATATTACATGGCTGCCGCGCTTTTCATGCAACCATGGCAACCGGTTTTTGTGATATACATTGGCATTTGCTCCTAACATGCGCATAAAGATATATATTTGAGAATGAAATGTTCTATTCTATTTCTAAGCAAGAAAAAAAGAATATAAAATATATGTATCAGCAAGTGTAAAATAATACGTTTATGATCTTCAACTTAAAATCGAAAGAGAAACAAAACAAAAGAATACAAGAACAAAATAATTATTTGCTAAAACACATTCCATTTTATCGAAGGCGAACAAGAAAAAAAAAAAGGTTGGACAATTTCGAAAGAGTGCTTTTTATGAGCCAGTCTGGGTACAGATAATTTTTAAAAATAAAAATTTAAAACATAATAATAAAGAATCAAATTTTTACAAAATACTGACGTGCCGATGATGTCGCAAATAAAAATATATGTTTAAAATAATTCAAAATAAACATATCAATCCATAAATCCTAAACATAGACTGAATAACGAAAACAAATCTATGGAGTTATACATACAAATTATTTAGGTATCGACGCCGCTTCATAATACTACAACTACACTATAGCTGACTGCGCCAAGGTGCACACGTTATTACGTCGTCAACAAACTTGCAGGCACCTGTTGACTGATTTGAAGCAAAACCGGTTTGCTAAAAATGACTTTGATAGGGATCTTGATATCTAGGTTTATTTTCACACGTAAATAGCGACAGTACGTCTGTTTGATGTATACACAACATGGCGTGCGTTCCACTTGTCAACGATGGCGACAATGGAAAATAAACCTGATTTTGCTTCCTGGACCACCTGGGCGGGTAACGGCCTGATCTCCCAGTTGCGATTAAACGCACGTCCGAGAACAATAATTGATCAAATAATAGATCGGTGCTTTTGCTGCACTACTAACCCCCCACAGAGAGACGTACACATAAGCAGCATGTTCCAGAAAGGATAGAAAAACCGCCAAAGCAAACAAACGTAAGAGCATATGCACAATGGCCACGCACGTGAAAGCCTGTAATGGATTCAGAAGCTACCCATGAAACCTAAACATACACTATCCATTTTAGTTACATTTACAGACACCATAAATTCGAACTGAAATTGCAATCGTATTTTTATTTGACGAACATATAGAATGTAAATGTGTTTGTGTTACAGTTTCAGTTTTACATTCTTAGAACAGTTTGAGATCACTAAATAATTATACTAAGGTTGTTTTGTGTTTTGAATTCAACCAGCAAGTTAAGAGTGCTTAAATACATGCGAAATACTAGTTAGTTTAGCAGTTCGACTATACATTTAGAATACAAAATGACATATATTAATAATGACATCCTTTACAACATAAACTAATATAATCTTTACAAGGAAGCTATTGAATGCATATGTAATTTATGATGCCCAAGAATTCAAGTATTTGTTTTTGAGCGAATTCAGTTTGTGCACACAATGTTGTTTAAGCCACCACATTCTCAGTTAGTACAAATGCACCTAAAGTGACAGAAATTAAAAAAGAAAGAAACAGACGAACGGTTGAGTGAAATAAGTTATATATCATTTATATTTTTACGACAGTTTTGACCTACTCCGTTTTTATTAGTTTCGACTGTCCTGTGTGAATAGGAAAGGAATGTTTGCTTAACAACACAACACTACATTTTAAATCCACAACTGTTTGGCGTTTATCATATATGGAAATTACGGCATTTCGCAAAACAGTCAATAAGTTCAGGTTTCCGTATTACCATTATGGGTATGTCATGGTGGTATAACGCGATGAAACCAAGAGGGCATTCAAACCTTCGTACATGTATTATCTTTGTTATAAAAGTCCATGGACTATAACAGTCATCAGAAAGTGACACATAGGCTTCTTTTCTTTCTTTCTTTTTTACCTAAAAGCAACAAGGTATTTTTACATGCATTTTGACAGGATAGCATTTACAACGGCAGTTGACATGTTAGTCATGGTTCGGAACGGAAAAACAAAGTGAGTAAGACGCAAGTTGTGTTGCTAGAGTAGAATTATATGTAACATAATTTTCAGCACATATACAGTATATAATATGACTTCAGTATTAAAATTATACACTAGTTCCTATCAAAATGCACCTCAGTATTTACATTAAATAGTATGTTGACCCGATATAAAACTGTCCTCATGGTTTTACAGTATATCCCAAAATTTTATTTTAAAAATGTTATAAAACTACATTTCTTTTACGTGTCAGTATATTTACATCACAGTATTGAAATTATACTCTAGTTCCTATCAAAATGCGCCTCATTATTTATAACAAATAGTATCTTGATCAGATATAAAACTAGTCCTCATGGTTTTTCATTTATATCCCAAAATGTTATGTTAAAATATTTATAAAGCTATATTTATATTTATGTCACCTATAAGTATTAGATAATATGACATACGTAATCTTACCCTCTGGCACAAGGTATTGCGAAAACAGCGTAGCAAAGGACGTGCACCGGTGTGGCAGCATCTATTTGTTTTTTGGTTTAATTCCTCCTTTTCCTCTTTTCTTTTTTATATTTGTTCACAGTATCGTATTACAAGTGGCAAGTAAACAAATTATGATCTTTCCCCGAGTCCGAATACACGTGGATATGGTCGAGTTTTCATTGAGAACTTCTTCTCGTGCTCTGACCCGTCAACCATCCGAGTTTGTCACGACCAAACAAATTAGCGTAACAGACAGGTGTTGTTAACGACACTGAATCCTTTTACAGGTACGAGCTCATCGGATGCCCCGTCACGTACCTCGCGGTCTAACAACCGCTTACATCTCGCAACACTGACGCCAGGTAGCAAACGAAAGTCCAGGAAAGTTTGTCCGTTCATTTCGGGGGAGGGGAGGGGGTGAGGTCTCGCGGAACAGGGTTCTACCAATCTTTGTAATGTAGTTGTTTGTTTGTTTTGTTTAACGACACTACTAAAGCACAATGATTAATTAATTATTGGCTATTGGATGTCAAACATTTGGTAATTAGGACTCGTAGTCATCAGAGGAAACCCGCTACATTTTCCCTAATGCACAAGGGATCTTTTATATGCACTTTCACACAGACAGGAAAGTACATACCACGGCCTTTTAACAGTTGTGGTGCACTAGTTGGAACGAGAACAAAAAAACAATTAGTTGAACGGATCCACTGAGGTGGTTGATCCTGCGACGTCAGCACCTCAGGCGAGCGCTCAACTGACTGAGCAAAATAGTTGTATTAGTAACAAGGGGCATTGTTACTACTAGTAGTTTATGTCATCGGGGTGGTAAGTTCTGGGTTCGCATCCCAAAGGGAAAGAGTACATAATCGGAAAAAAACACCCCACCCATGTCTGGTTCCTATCACTCAGCTCCACATCAGGGTCATATCTAGCAGGGAGAATGGGTAGTGCAACCAAAGAAGACCATATACATGTAGTAAATTTTTTTGCTGCCCCTGTCCCCGCTATTTGTGGCTGGGTGTGGCCATGCTCATAACTGGATGTGAGGGCGTGAGTTAGCTCAATCGGTTGAGTGCTCGCTTGAGGTGCTTGCGTCGCAGGATCGAATCATGTCCATGGATCCAATCAACTGACTGTTTTTTCTCATTCCAACCAGTGCACCACAACTGGCCAAAGGCTATGTGCTTTCCTGTCTGTGAGAAAGATCTCTTGCTGCATTAGGAAAATGAAGCGGGTTTCCTCTGATGACAACGTATCAGAATTACCAACTGTTTGACATCCAATAGCCGATGATTAATAAATCAATGCGCTTTAGAGGTGTCGTTAAACAAAAACAAATTAACAGACAAACAAAAATAACTGGATGTGTGGCCTAAATTAATAATACTGTCATTCCACTGCATCATATTGCGATTTGCTTATTAGCAAATGCCATTATGGGCGAATCTTTATTTACTAAAACAATTAAATGTTTGACGTTTATTTATGAGCGTGTCCAAATCAATATATCACCCTGTCAGATATCGTTCCAAAACATAGCCACTTGGTGTCTGTCCACGTACGGTACTAAATTGTGCACTGTGTGGATTTTGCCCGGGGCTACGTGGTTCAGTGCATAACGAACTGTCCCACCCAGCTTACTTATACCGTTACCTGCGTCAGGTAGAGATCAACTTTATGGTCGTTTGACATTATCCTCATAATCCTCGCGATTGGTGTTAAAGGTTATGGCTGTTTTTTCTTTCTTAAGAAAATGCAGATATTAATCGTGGATATACTCTGCTTAGTATTTGGAACAGGTCAATGGTGTAGCCAGGGGTGGGGGCATGGGGGGGGGGGGGGGGAGGGGAAGCCTCCCAATCACACCTCTTTTTTTCTTTCTCCGCCACCTTTTATATTTACCTGTCGCTCTATAACACGAGTATCCACAACTGGTCAAAGACCCGTGGTATATGCTATCCTGTATGTGGGAAAGTACATATAAAAGATACCTAGCTGCTAATGGAAAAATGTAGTGGGTTTCCTCTCTAGGATTATGTCAAAATTACAAAATGTGTCACATCCAATAGCCGATGATTAATAAATCAAAGTGTTCTAATAATGTCGTTAAACAAAACAAACTTTAACTTTTCCTCAGAAGTCTACGAGTCAAAATTACTAAATGTTTGACATCCAACAGTTGATAATTAATTAATCAATGTGCTCTAGTGGTGTCGTTAAACAAAACAAACTTTATAACACGTGTACATGTAAAATAATGTGGGTTTACTTTCTGTAAATACCAAGTATTGTTACAGGATAGCACTGTTTGCGTCTAGTGCCAGTACATTATGATTTTAATATTTCTGAGTGAAAAATACACACATTTATAACTGCGAATAACACAAGCCAATCAATCATCGGAAATATTTTATATTAATTACCAGCTATCGTTTTTCCCAAATTGTCCACCAAGTAGCATTAAATGATAGATTATACCCATAATGTTAGCGTGAGTAGTAATAATGCATAAAATACTTAACATATGTACCCTAACTATTCATAAAATATGTATGCATGTTCAATGGTGTTTAAATTTGCTTATTAGGAAGCGAAAGGCAAGTTGAATACTAATGTTTGATCAAACTTTTAACAACATCTTCGTATGTTATTTAATTGTATCTAGATAGGAAACATTAAAAGTAATGGGATCTTTTATATGCATTTTTACAGGACAGAACATGGGTCGTGTGTGGTCACGATGTTATTTTACACCAGTCATGAAACACTATAGTTTAACCAGAACGGACTATAACAACTTTATTATTCTGAGTTTTATTTCTGAAACTAGAGTATTGGTATATATGACATACAGACTGAAAACATTTACCCCCCCCCCCCCCCCCCCCCAAACCCCCCCCCCACAAAAAAACCCCACCAACAATAAAAACACCAACCACACACACACACACACACACACAAATCCCACCATTTTCCTCCATTTACAGAAAACGAACCTTAATCCTAGAAATGATGGTTACATGGTATTAATACTATATATTAAGCATATGCTACCGGATCAAAACAATGCAGGAAAAAAAACAGACGATGTACTGGCAATGGTATCAGCCAACCACGAAATTATGAAACCGATGCTCTGATAAATTGAATAATAATTATTATGTATTTTGTTTGTTTTACTTCATAGTTTACTACGTTTTAGAAACTCGAGCACACTCTAACCTGAAAAATAATACGTGCGTATAAATTTCGCGACTTGAGACTAGACGCAAGCTACACAAAAGACATACGCACGCATACACCCCTCCCCTCCCCTCCCCTCCCCTCCCCATCCCATCCCAATCCGGTTTACAATAGTTCCAATGAGCATGCTGAAGTGGTTCAAATCAGTTACCTACAGTCTACCAATGTCGTTCCTAGTGTAAAATAAGTGCAGTGGCAGTACTAGAAAGAACCATGGTAGTAATAATATACGGTCTTCTCCAGTTATTGTGGGGGGAGACAAGGGGGAACCCCAACTTAAACAGACACGAAAGGGACCCACTGTGTATATTATAGGTTCAAAGGATTCACAATATAATATATATATATATATATATATATATATATATATATATATATATATATATATATATATATATACTAGTATATATAAAATTACAAATCTCACGTGAAACTGCATATCACTTAGCAACGAGCTGCCTTCTGAATCATGTCTCCGTCATAAAAGTCTGATCAAAATGACAATCGCCTCCCTTGTGTGACTACAAAACGTGGACATCAAACCTTGAAGTGAAAGACCAGACTTTTCCGGTAAGTGCCGGTAGCTGGAGTGTGTTTATTCGAGGTGGTGGGCAAATATTGACCACCACGTTTAAGCCTAATCAACTCTGGCAATCATGACACGTCTTCGAATTGTTTAGGCGTGCCTGTAAAAAGGGTATTCGGACCGCAAACAGTACGGAGTTTCTGCAGTTGGATACAAGGTACACCAAAACGTGTGACAAGACACTGTGCCTATGCTACTGTATATAAAAGATTACAAGTCGGCTTTTTGTTGGCTATCCGTGCGAAATGGGGCCAAGTTTGAAAGGATCCCGCCCCTCTACTAACTTAGTCGGTAGAGCTTTAAGTGTTTTGGTCATAGGATCGAATCACCTCGGTGGACCCATTTTCTGATTAAATTTGTTTTTTCTCCGTCCCGAGCAATGCTAACAACTGCTGAATCGTAAGCTGTGGTATGTGCTGTCCTGTCTGTGGGGAAGTGCATATAAAACGGCCCTTTCTGCTATAAGAAAAGCGGGTTTCATCTAAGACTATGTCATAATTATGAAATGTCTGACACCCAAAAGCCGATGATTTAAACAAATCAATGTGCTCTAGTGGTTTTTTAAACAAAACAAACTTTAAAAACAACCTTTTGGACCTATAAATAGCTAAGGAGTGTGCCCAGGACAGTGTGCTACAACCTTAATTGGATATAAGCACAAAAATCAAATTACACTGAAAGGAACAGCTGTAGAACTGTGACCTATGCGAGCACTGAGTAAACAAACTTCCGTTATCTTTGTAAACTCAAACTGTTCACTGAAGTACGTCTGTCTCGATAACCACGACAGGCAAATCTGACCAATCAAAGTTTATCTAGCTAATCTTTCATGGATAAATCAACAACGGCTTGCAGCTTAGAATGTCGTAACAATAATTTATTTATACTTCAAATAAAAACTGTTTACACATTACTAATAAATATACAATATGGGTGCATGGAAAGTAACTGCTTTAATACCTACAGGATAGAATTAATTCATACGGAAAACAATGAGTGCAAATTACAGTACACCATATAACACCCGTAATGCAAATAAATTAATATAAAATATTCCATACATCGAACAAATTAAATCCATCAGACCCAAAGAAATAGCTCAGGCGCCTCTCATGCATTCACGGTGTGATATAGCTCAGTGGAAGAACTGAGGTGTGATAGGTCCCAGGAACTGATCGCCGTTGGCGGATCTTGGGTCCACCACCCACCTCAACCAGCAAAAGCTAAAATTTGTTTTGTTGACACCACTACAGCACATTGATTTAATAAACCATTGGCTATTGAATGTCAAACATTTGATATTTCTGACATAGTTTTAGAGAAAAACCCGCTTCATTTGTTCATTAGCAAGAGGTCTTTTTATGCAGTTTCCCCACAGACAGGACAGCACATATCAAGGCCTTTGATATACCAGTCGTGGGACACAGGTTGGGACGCCAAAAACAATGCAAATGCAAATGCAAATCAAAATCAAAATCAAAATAAATGAAGATATGAAGTAAATACTAATGAAATAAAATGAAAAAAAAAAAAAAAAAAAAAAAATATCTCCCGAAGCATTCTGATACACCGCATACATGGACTAACCATGTCGTTGGTGACAGCCAGGTGGCGCTGTCGGCCTTCAGGTAATTCATTACTATCTACGTGTAAAAACAAATACGCCATATCGCTACGTTCACCTGTTACACGGCAACTCAGCACGAAACTAGATTTATACATGTATTTCCACTCCATATTATATTTGATCCGTCTGTCCAGTAGCGGCTCCAGGGTTGTGAAAAAGGGGGTATTTTATTTATTTATTTATTTATTTAATTAATTAATTAATTAATTAATTAATTAATTAATTAATTATTAATTTATTTATTTATTTATTTATGCTGATGTCATGTAGACGTCTTTAACCAAACCAGTTACCATTTTGGACGGAGTAGGGGTGGAATTTGTGGTGATATTGCAAACTATGTGAGATAATGTTGATTTAAATGTCATGGGTTTATTGACAGAAATAGCACTTTCCACGTCACCATAAATTCAAAGCTCCGATTAGGCCACCTGGTCAAATATTAGAACTTTGATTAGCAATTCAATATACACGACAGCATTAGATTAAACAAGTTATTACTCTAAATGAGTACTCAATTAAAATGAAATACATTGTATATAATGCTCGACTCAGACTACCAACTGCCACGACGACGTTGGTCAACTCACCGATATCCCGACTTCAACGATTGTCCAGTTGCTAGTCTGAGCGCTATTACAATTCAATTTTCGTCGTGTACAACTACTAAGACCGGTTAATTGTTAAATTGAGCGCACTCTTCGTAAGTTGGAAGTGGTGGAAATTACAAGGCATCCGTCGAGTTGGCCAACTCCGTCGTGACCGTCGATAGTATGATACTAGCATTAGACAGGGCGGAGCAAACAATATCTGCCCAGACGTCTGTTTTATGCCGATGCATGCATTTGTATTGATTTAATGATTTATTGATACCTTCGTATGGCACTTGAAACTGGAGTGACTGTTGCGTGAACTTGTAAGGATTATGCTCGGCCATTGAAGGAGTGGCATCCATGCGAGGAATAATCAATGAGCCGTGACTGATCAGTCTCGATTACAAACAATAGAAACGACTGACTGGAAGAGCTGTGGGAATCCATTTATTAATTTAAAACGTTTCTATTTATTAATTTAAATCGATCGAACAGAGAATGATACCAAATTCGTGCACGTATACCGAAGAATATGTAAGAATGTACTATACGTGGGTGGTTTAATGTATAAGGCTGGGTTTTTGTCTTACAATATAATTGCATACACTTACATATCTGCGTTTCAGAAAAAACCCTGTAAATTCGGTCCATTGTGTTTTATAGACCTTTATTCTATGCACAATGGGGGGGGGGGGGGGGGGGTACCCACAAGAACATGTGTCTGATTTGCTAGAAACCAGCAATTTCACTTTAAGTAATACAATGATTACCGTTCGTTTACCTTTAAGCCACTGTATTTTCTCAGTATGTATATGCAGGAGGACCGGCCTCGGTGGCGCAGTGGTTAAGCCATCGGACTACAGGCTGGTAGATACAGGGTTCGCAGCCCGGCACCGGCTCCAACCCAGGCTCAATGGGTAGGTGTAAGGCCACTACACCCTTTTCTCTCTCACTAACCACTAATCAACTAACAGCGTGCTTGAACCTTAATTGGATATAAGCACGAAAATAAGTTGAAATGAATATGCAAGAGGATTCATAGTTATGACCAATCACATAATTAACCAATTCAACTCCTTCGAAACGGTGTAAACAGTACGAAACAAGTAGGATTGAACCATGCAAAATCTTATCCAACAGTGCAACTAGTAGGGCCTATGTGACGGTTTGCATATAACAGAAGAAATTATTAGTAACACCGTTACAATAGTTGTACATTTTAATTACAGTTATCACAGATAATAGTAATCAACACTTCAATATAATTATGAGCACGGTTAACGAGTTGATTCTAAAACACAAACTTACGATTTACAAATAAAATTAATAATCTTATACGTATTTGTCGAATCACGAAATGTCTTCATTAATGGTTTACGTTCCTGTCTGTCGGAAAGTGCATATAAAAGATCCCTTGCTGTATTAAGAAAAATGTAGCGGATTTTCTCTGAATTACCAAATGTTTGACATCCAATAGCCGATGATTAATTAATGAATGTGCTCCAGTGGTGTCGTTAAACAAAACAAACTTTAATGGTTTACGTGTACTGAGTTTGTTAATTTTACAGTCTCTCCAGCTCTTCTCATGACGAAAAACAAACATTTTACACTTATTTTAAAGTGCATTCACCGCTAAATATACAACTGCCATTTATATAAGTAGTTGGATGTAGACACGCCCCCCCCCCCCCCACCCCCACCCCCACCCCCCTTTGCAACAATACCTGGAACCGCGCCTGATTCCCTAATAAGATTAATGAACAAATATACGCAAACACATTCTTCAACATTGTCAAATATTTGCATTTGTGTGGGCCGAGTTTGTTTCCGGGGAAAAGTCTCACGGGTTAGTTTTAATTACAGAAGTTGAACTGAAGCTATATAACTATTATTAGAATGCGGCAGGTGCGAACGTTAAATGTTCACTGACGCTACGGGCTGTTTAGAATATCAACGTCTATATATAAAATCTTAATTTGTGTTTTTAGTCGTCTTAATAATTATATCCCGTACTAATCCAAATAGGATTTTACCCCTCCCCCAATAATTTCATATAGGACCTGTGCTATTTTGTTTCGTTTGATAGAATAAACACACATGTATAGAAAGTTTTGTTTAACGTCACAACTAGAGCACATTGATTTATTAATCGTCAGCTATTGGATGGCGAACATTTAGTAATTTTTGCATATAGTCTGAGACGATACCCGCTAGATATTTTCCATTAGTAGCAAGGGATCTTTTATATGCATCATCCCACAGCTTTTGATATACCAGTCGTGATGTACTGGCCGGAACGAGAAATAGTTCAATATGTCCACCGACAGAGATAGATCCTAGACCGACTGCGTATCAGATGAGCGCTTTACCACTGGGCTACGCGCCTTGTTCCACTCCCCCTCCCACTCCCCATGAAGCTAACTGATAATACAACGTATATATGTAGCCAAATGGCGACAACGTATTTCTTCTTTCAATATTTAGACCGAGGTGTGGAAATTACCTATATATTAGACTCCTAATAGTCGCTGATCATATCCATGTGCACGTGATGTGCCACGATGTCGCTATGATGAAAATATTTATTTGTGGAACTTTTTTTTTTATCAAACAGCCTTGACCGAATCAGCATCATATCTAAACTTCGATCTATATATGATTCGTGTATCAAAGTATTTCAAACTTATAAATTCATTCAGGCATAATATATTATGCACTAAAGGTTAGGCTGTCTATATTTAGCTATCAAGCTATTTATCCTCGGGGCGCAATAAACGTTTGCTTTATCCTTAAGATCACACAAAAATTTACATCACATCTAAAGTATGCAATGGTGGGTTATTTTCTGACCTGGAAGGGACGAGTAAACAACTTTTGTCAATCAAATTCCGTATGAGACTCCTCACGAAGTACAAGAATGAAAAAAAAGAAATGAAAAAAGTTTGTGTTGTTTAACGACACCACTAGAACACATTGATTAATTAATCATCGGCTACTGGATGTCAAACATATGGTAATTTCGACATAGTCTTAGAGAGGAAACCCGCTACATTTTTCTATTAGTAGAAAGGGATCTTTTATATGCACCATCCCAGACAGGATAGCACATACCACGGCCTTTGATATACCAGTCGTTGTGCACTGGCTGGGACGAGAAACAGCTCAATGGGTTCACCGGCGGGGATGGATCCTAGACCGACCGCGTATCAAGCGAGCGCCTTACCACTGGGCTACGTCTCGCCCCGTATGTTCAACGATGTCCCTGAACTGAACAAAAACATGCATATACCACCGTCACCACCACCACCACCACCATCCGATTATAGCCAAAAGCTCTGTATTATTAATTCATAGGCATACAGGCATCCATTTTTGAAGGGGGGGGGGGGGGGGGAGAGAGGCTGTTTTAGGGAGAGGGGAGGGGGAGAGAGGCTGTTTTTTCAGAATTAAACGAAAATGCCCGAATCTGGATAACAAAGTTTATTAATATTATTGTTTGTTGTTGCTTGTTTATGATTATTATGTTCGTGCTTTTATGCACTCAAGGTTTAAGCATATTTCTTTATTAATCATCATCTATTAGATGTCAAGCATTTGGTAATTGTTCTGACATACATGTATAGTTTAAAAAACCCAAAAAAAACCTTCTACATTTGTCCATCAGTAGCAACTGTATATCAATTCCATTGATATACCTACAAGTCATTGGGCAACATGCTGGAACGGGAAAACAGTTTCGTTAAGAAGGAAGGAAGGAAATGTTTTATTTAACGACGCACTTCAACAAATTGTATTTACGGTTATATGGCGTCGGACATATGGTTAAGGACCACAGAGATATTGAGAGAGGAAACCCGCTGTCGCCACTTTGTGGGCTACTCTTTTCGATTAGCAGCAGAGGATCTTTTATATGCACCATCCCATAGACAGGATAGCACATACCACGGCCTTTGATGTGCCAGTCGTGGTGTACTGGCTGGAGAGAGAAATAGCCCAATGGGCCCACTGACGGGGATTGAACCCATATCGACCGTGCATCGAGCGAGTGCTTTACCACTGGGCTACGTCCCGCCCCAATTTCATTATGAATGCACGTTGGAATTCAGTGAAGGTTTTGGAAAGTTCTCCAATTCTAATCACTTTATCTTTTGTTCGATAATGACTATAATAATTGGCAACTCGGCAATGTGGTAGACAAAACGAGCAAATAACAACACGTGGTATTGCTGTCAATGTATACTTTACTGTTAAATAACGTGACAAACATACATATATAGTGCGACAATAATCAATAGGAACAACATATGGCATGCAATATTTGTACTTCCCTGAACTAAAACAGAACTTCGTAGTAGTATACTAGTACAGTTCCCCTTTTTTAATGTATAGACTTTAAAAAGAAACACATACGTACTGATTTGAGTGTTGTTTTGTTTTTCATGCCGTAACAGAAATATGTTTCTAATGACCCTTCAATACAGTATGTACGTAGAAACATCAGGTGTCAAATTATCACTCTTGGTGTGGAGTTTCGAAAGAAAAAGATAATAACCCCGCTGCCGCCACATTGACTGCTTTGCGGTAAGGTGTTTTTAAATGCACTTTCCCACATACTACGACTTTTGATATATATATATATATATATATATATATATATATATATATATATATATATATATATATATATAAAATACTAAATGTGAAGCCATTAATTTGAAGAAAAAAAATAATGGGTCCATCAAAGGGAATCGATCCTTCGGCCCATACACCTCTGATACTAGTGATTGCGGCTCTACTATTGACCACTAATCTACATACCGCGATCTCCTGATAGTTCAGGATTATAGTATTCAATCATGTCCAACTACGCAGCATATTGTTAATACATGACAGTTCCATACACGATGGTTTGTATTTGTCAAACCTTTTTCGTGTTCACATTTTAATATGATCTAGCATGTTTGCGTGTATCCCAGTTATCATGTCCAGGCCGTGTCAAAGGGCACGGTCAGACGGTTCATTGGCCGGAGGCGAAATCACAACAGCTGAGACCGCCTGGTCGAGATTGTCATTGATTATTTATTATACAGATTGTTACGCAGAGAGCTTCAAACTATTTTATTTACGTGTATTGTAATAACGGAATGGACATCAATATTTGACATAAGCTAATCGTTTCCAATGTACTTGTTGTTTCAAAAATGTTGGGGTTTTAGTGGCAAATAATCATTTCTTCAGGACATAGAACACAATTTATACCAAAATCCGGAAATATATCCAAGCAAGTAGTCTGTTGTTTGTAATTATTTCATGGCAGACAGCTTTGAAGTGGCAACTATTAGACTGAATTTGACAGGGAAGAGCACGTAGTTTGCACACGTGTACACGTGTTAACATTGAATACTTTTTTGTGGTAATTCTAGCCCATGCATATGTACGGGTAGTCCTTTTTGTGTAAAATGGGTGTACTCCGCCAAGGTTTAGTGGGTGTGTTTGTTTAAACCAATATCCTAGGAGAAAGAGCTGGACAACTGGGGTTGTCCTTTTCAGGGTATATTGCCTCAGGCAGGCAAAGGTGCATAAACAAATCCACGGGGCTACTGATAAAAGTGCTATAGGCACTAAGGCTATATAGAAACACATAGCGTAAATAGTAAGTGTGGTATGTGGCCAGAAACCGACTATTGATTTGTAGTGGACGCTGAATATCGACTGACGTCATGCCAGTGATTGGTCGAAATGGGTGATCTTAAAGGATATAAAATAGATATTCGTATCGACAATCTTAGTATGGCTTGGAATATATTCTGATACCAGACTGGCAATTAATTGATAAATGAATGAATGTTTCACGACACACCAGCACGACAAATACATCGGCTACGGTGTCTCAAACTAAGGTACTGCTGACTGACAGATACAGAGAGAAATATATTCTTATGACCTGTGAGTGTGTGTGTGTGTGTGTGTGTGTGAGAGAGAGAGAGAGAGAGAGAGAGAGAGAGAGAGAGAGAGAGAGAGAGAGAGAGAGAGAGAGAGAGAGAGAGACAGAGAGAGAGACAGATACAGAGAGACAGAGAAAGAGAGAGCGAGCGAGATACAGAGAAACAGGGAGAAACCGAGAGAGCGTGCGCGCGGGCGAGAGAGAGAGAGAGAGAGAGAGAGAGAGAGAGAGAGAGAGAGAGAGAGAGAGAGAGAGAGAGAGATTAAAGCCAAATGTTCATAAAGACCCTGTAACACAAACATTGACAGTCGCTGGACATCAAAGCAAATGGTTATGTCTTTCAACAACGTTTTCTTAAATGCAGTAATATAAGTCAATAAGTATCTAAAAACTTTTTACTTTTCTTTATACTGTTCCATTTGTATATGTACACACCCATCCACCTGATTACAAATTAAACACTCGCTTCACTTCTCACATTCTCGATTAATCACGTTCGGTTAACGAGGAAAATCAATGGTCTGGATAAGCGAGAATAATAGTTCACGAACAGCTAGAACGAAATAGGCCACCAAGCCTGAGGGTCGTGGTGTTTCCATACGTGTATATAATACCATAACACCACACAGAAGGGCAATTCATTGCTAAATTGGCTTAGAATTTAACCGGTAAGCGGGATCAACTACATTGTACCTTGATAGACCTTTAACGTCATTAAAGCATATACCATAATCCGGTCTGGTGTGTCGCAGAAAGTAAACACACGTGAACTTGCCTTAAAGGTTTAAGGTCATGGTGTTCGTGATGGTTATTGCGTATACAGGATACTGGGAATTAAAATATTTTCCAAAATACAAATTTTATTTTTATATCCAGATAATCTCGTGAACTATTTGTAGTCCATTGTCGTAAAACACAATTTGTACGCTTTGTGACTAATACGATCAATACAAACATGACTGGCCAAATCATTAAAATGTATACACAGCAACTGTCAGCCAAATTGATACTGTTAATCCCAACAGCTTCATTATAATTCTGAATAAAATACAAATAAAATTCATCCCAGTAATTTACCCATTTAACGTTATACGCATTCCCTTGCGAACTCGGACGTATACGCAGAACCACAGACATTTCGGTACGTAATTAAATGGATCACTGTATGTATCGTCTGCCGACATTGGGACTCGCAACACATGTTGCAGCAGTCACTTGACGTATTACCGCGCATGATCTACAATAAAGAACAGGAACGTGACACTAAGTGAAAGGTGAATCTCCTTACCTTTATAAACCCAACTCTTGGCGATTGTCACTTTGAAATCAATCTAGATTTCGACTAAACAGCTAACCACATTGAGCGTTGCCGGTTTTCCGCGATCCGCTTCGCTGGTATAGAACGTATGATCCCACGTGATCCAATATATATGACGGTACGATTATACTCTTGATGGACAAGACGATAAGAAGTCTATATTGGAAGGCAAGTCCAACAGCCGTGTCAACAATGGACTGGGTTGTGTGAAACCAGTTCTGCCGGGGCGACTGGGAACACGAAGGACAAATGTACTTATAGTGCTGTAAATTTAAATATGTAAATTTAGTTGGATCGGTTAGTAGAGTTACAGGTGCACGTTTGAAACAGGTCCAAAAGTCAAAACGGTTACTTGCTAGAAAGTTCTGAGTAGATTAGCAGACTTTGGGGTTGTTAATGCAATTAAACTCGTTTTAGCGACCACCTCTAATTAGCAACCACATATAGGTTTTTTTTTCTCAGAAATCATTTAGATATCATCACACTAGTACAAATTAGTGTTAAACAGGCAACTGCCTTGTAGGGACGGGACATGGCCCAGTGGTAAAGTGATCGCCTGATGCACGATCGATTTAGGATCGATCCTCGTCGGTGGACCTATTGGGCTGTTTCTCGTCCCCTGGTATGTACTAATCTGTCTGTAGGATTGTGTATTTAAAAGTTTCCATGTCGCTAATCCAAAAGATTACGGAGAGGCGACAGTGGGTTTCCTCTCTCATTATCTGTGTGGTCCTTAACCATATAACTGTAAAAAATGTTCTGAGTGCTTCATTAAATAAAATATTTCAACCTTCTACCAAATGTCATGGTGGCGGCGGCGGCAGCTAGCCACCAGTGGACTCGGGTTTTGCTTTTCTAAACCAATGTCCTACGACTAATACATCAAAAGCCGTGGTATGTACTGTCCTGTCTTTGGAATTCCCTTTTAGTACAGACAGTGGGTTTCCTCTCAATCTGATTAAAATTATCTCTACTGGTCTACCAGTAGATCTAACAGCATTGCGTGGACTCCCATGTCCAGGTGACATTTCATCTATAAATAAAAATTTAAATATTGACCAATTACACTTCGCCTTTTATAGCGTTATTCGGGAGCATACAAATTCTAAAAATATCGGGCGAGACTACTTATGGAATAGGCGAACTTGTTGGTCTATTTCAACATTAAAAAACGGGGAAAAGTGCTGTAATAAACTCTGGATTGTATACTAGTATAACAAATTTTATGGCTATACCATCGCGGGTTTTTTTCCGTCTTGAAACGAATTTTATATAAAATTTTATATTGAAATTAGTTTCCGGCATACTTCGTAATTCACCCGAATAATTTCGTATACCCTCGGCATAATCCTGAATGTTTTCAAATTCTTTTCAAATCACTGGCATGATTTTGCAAGTAAGGTTTTGATTGGTCGAATGAAAGGTCAACTGGACATGAGCTCCAATGGGGTGCTGTTAGATCCACAGATAATAATAATTAACCAGTGGAGCTAATCTTAATTATATTGGTTTCCTCTCTTTTGACTAAGTCATGTGTCACAAGATTACCTAGACACCAAATAGCTGTAGCCGCAGTTTAAAATGTGCTGAGATTTTGTTAAATAAATATTCCTTACTTTAATTAATTTTCATTTCAGTTTTGTTTATTTTTGTGATATTCCATTACGACTCAAACACGCTTTCCTGGGCACACACTTCATCTATATTGGTTGTCCATCTAATACTGGGGTTAATGGTTAAAGTTGTTAGTGATCCTTTCCAGCACGGAGAACTAAGTGCATGGTTTCTATTACGTATATTTGATTTAATGACCCGAATACCCCTGAGTCAGGAATATTTCACCGTTCATTAACATGATATGCAATGAATGACGTTCGTCAACAGAGGTCACCTCGACAGAATGGTCTTTACTGTCAGGTCCAGGGGAACCCATGCAGTTATTGCGAGATATTCATTAGATCTCATTACTGTACTTTCTGCAAGGTTTACAGAAATATACCATATCCACGCTGTGCAGAAATCCAACTAGGGCCATTCCAGAAACGATCACATGGGGTGAAGGTGGTGGGGAGCACCCGAATTATAATTTTATGAGTTCTGGGTCTCTGCGGGAGATTTGCTTAATGTAAGAAATGGCAAATGATTTAATTCTAGTTTATGAGTAGTAGGTGTTAGAAACATTGTCGCCACGCCTCCCTCTTGATCGCTGTTCAGACAATAAAGCACTATGCGCCCAGACTAGGAATAAAATTGTTAAATATCAAACTTTTAAATTATCCCTCCATATTATACAAAATTTAACCCAATTATATTTGTACATACATCAATGGCGTAGCCAGCACGAGGCGTGTTTTCCTCTCTGGCTACGCCCCAGTACATGTTACAAGTATGAATACGAGCATATACAGTTAGTGAAAATTGTAAATATAGGGTTTTTTTCAATTTTGATTTTAAAAATATGACTTTCAAAATTTAATTACTGTTATGAAATAACCGCTGTAGAGAATAGGAAACTAAATAACGAGCAAAACTACTTCCGTCGCGACGTAAATTTAAACTGTCATTTTCAGACAACACACAAAAAGAATATACTTTATTCATTAGTATGTTTAATACTTTATTACGAATGCTGAGAATGTTGAACAACAATTTCAGGGCCGTACCCTCCGGGGGGGGGGGGGGGGGGGGGGGTAGGGGGGGGACAGTTGAGAATCTCACTTTTTTTCCTTTTTTTTTTTACTCCAGAAAATAGCATACACATCTCAGGGTTTAATTTGTATAATGTTTCATTTGTTTATAAAAAAAGTAGTGCCCCCCAGGATTTTGATCAGGGTACGATCCTGAATATTATTTAATGTTTGTTTAATGACATCCAGGTACATTGTTTACTCAGAAGCGATTATGGTAATTGAGGTAAATGGTCTAAAGAAAGCACTCAAGAAAAAAGAAGAAGAAGCAAACTACCAAAAACCCCAACAAAAACAAACAAAATAAAAGACAAAACAAAAAACCTAAACCAAACAAAAATCACAAAAAACCTACAAAAATAACAACAACAACAACAACAAACTGATACAGTTAGAACATTGAGTTATTCACAATCTGCTATTGGGTGTCAAACATTTGATAATTCTGATATAGTTTCAGAGGAAACCCGCTACGTTTTTCCATTGGTAGCAAGGGACCTTTATATATACACTTTTCCACAGACAGGCATTTGATATACCAGTAATGGGGCACTGGTTGGGACGGGAGAAAAACAATCTGGTTCCAATGATGAGATTCGATCTTATGACCAACTTAAAGCACCTCTAGCCAGAACTCTATTGATTACGCTAGATCCCGCCCCTGGTGGGAATAGATGACATAACATATCTAGGTAATTTCGACAGTTATCTACATTGGTACATGAACAGAAGAATGCTGAATATTCTGAGTAATGTCAAAGCATTCAGGCGTTACAAACTACTCATCATCATAACACGTATTACTGTTCTTTCAAGAAGATTGTTAGATAATCTTATCGACGTGCCAAATAGTAGGCTAACAAACCGCAGAATATCGTAATCTAACTACGCCTGCGTAACGTTTTTTTTACAATAATAATTATTGTCATTTCGTAATTGGCAAAACATGTTAGAACCTAACATTACCTGCCATTAACTAAGATGGTCGTGTAATAGTGCTCGCTCGGGGAAAATGATTCAAAGTTAAGTTTATGCCAAGCAAGGTGGTCTTGAAATGTTTGTGGAATGGTGAGTTTGTTCATGGTCTTCATTCAATGTTTCTGGTTTCTGGTGAGTGAGGTGCATGCTGCCATCTGTAGACGAATTTTTTTTGAACGTGCATGCTTTGCACGCGACCGCCATCTTGGAAGTTTAATGACATGTACGTTCTGTGTTGACAAAGTGAATGGCCCAGTATTCTAATGCAGGAAGACGTAGTACAAAAAGCACAAGTAAGTCCCCCCCCCCCCCCCCCCCCCCCCGGATAATCCAGCAGTTCTAAAACAATAAAATGACAGATAAAACTGAGTTGGCGCAGGTCCTTGAGGCGATTAGAGGTATGGAAACTAAAATAGAGAGGGTAGAAAACAAAATGGTGCAGCTGGAAAAGTCGTTACTCCAAAAGGTAGATGAAAAGTTGTCGAGTTTAGAGTTAAGCATGAAGCATGAAGCTGCAAATAGACTCCACGAAAACTGAAATTAAGTTCGAACTGAACGAGACAGTTAAAAGTTTATCTTTTGATACAGAGACAAACAAAACTGGATTAGAAAATGTCCGCTAGTGCCAAACCGCAATTAAAAGCCAAACTGACGATAAAATTACAGAGTTAGAAAATCAAATGATTAAATTAGAAATCCACGAAAGAAAGCGAAATCTATTGATTTACGGTGTACAAGTGGACCAGTCACTAGAAAAAGAAGATACAGAGGCAGTTGTTAGAACCCTCCTACACAAGTCCGTGAAGCTCGACCAGACGATTGTGGAAGCTATGAGTTTCATAAACGTTCACCGACTTAGTCAACCAAAGAGTAGCCTTCCAGTGACAGCCGGACCTCCGTCCCAATCTCCTCCACCGGCCATTATTGTTGTTTTTGTGCACCAGCGTGACAGGGATCTAGTGCTGAACTCGGCAAAGAATCTGTAGATTCTTTGCCGAGTTCAGCACTAGATGGCTTACTCCCATTTGGTCGAATTCCCAATTGGTCGAACTGCTAAAACAATAATAGATATGGTTCAGTGATTTTATTGACATGCATGTTGTTACCTCAGTCATTATAATGAATTGTTCCAGATTATTTGGAAACCGATTATTAGTGTATAGATAGTATAGATATCGCTTAACGCATAAAGTATGCAAATATGACCAATATCGAAATAATCCATGTATTGAATGTAGTGAATGTCTGAAAATAATTTAAAAAGGTCTCCATCTAAAAATGTTTATTTTTCAACATTTTAAAATATTCATTGTTTCAAGTACACATACAAGTACAAATGTCCACTTAAGCAGCAGTTTCTTTCAGAATGTTACACGAGAAGGGGACACGAGTAACAATCAGGACGGATATGCCAGTTAAGCTGAAAAAAAAAGAGGGGCTTGCTTGCCAGTCACGCATATAAACTTAGGAAAGAAAAACACATGAAAACCAGAATAAGAGTTGTGGACGCTGATGTTATTCTCGAAGCTAGAGTGTGTGGGTGTGTGTGGAAGGCCATTAAATTCAATGCATGATGCTCATAATGTTTTCAAATAAATAAATGATATTTGTATATATGTTCATATGTATATAGCATTCCTTGGCTAGCTTACAACCTATTCATGATCCCCACCCCACAACTTATGTGACGGTATGTAGTCTTTTCTTAGTCTGATCCAACAAAGATGCTATTAGATTGGTATCATGCTTGTATCCTGGTGATTTATTTGTTTTCTTGTTGGATAATAATAAGATATGCTGGTCCCCTGTATATAAACACACAAACAGTTCCGTCTTATACACTACTCTCATATGTGTTTCTTTTTAGTAAAGTAGTAACCAACACACATCCACACAAACTGCTCATTCATTCATTCATTCATTCACACACACACACACACACACACACACACACACAGTCAGACAGACACAGACACACACACACACACACACACACACAGACAGACATACAGACACACACACACACACACACACACACACTCAAACCATTTCTTTGCTCTTGTATTGTAGTTTGTTGTTCCAACAAATACTTATGTGCATGTATGTATATTATATGATCATTGTGTACAGATTATGAGATAACATACATTAATAATCAAATATGCCAACTTTCAATATCACATAAATTGTATAAAGTATAAAGACACTGGAACATAAGTGACCAATAGGTATATTGTATTACTATTGCATATCAAAGTTGTGAATGCACTGGCATATATAAGCCGTAATGCAAATCCATGAAAGGAAACTATTGGGTAATCATATTTTGGTCCATCAAACATACATTAAAAAATTGTTCTCTTCTTCTGAATATCGGTAGTTGCATGCGTGTAAGATGATGAACAGGCCTATAATAAGTATATACACTATACTACTAAATATAATTATGTTACGCGACCTGCTTTTTGTTGAAACGATGAGAATCTTACCGCGGATACATAGCTGAACTATATACAGTAAATGTGCAACCTGTCAAGGTGTACTTCCAGTGTAACATAATAATTGTATATACTTACCCACTCCACTGTTGTTTTGATAGGGAGATACTAAATGCCAAGGTATGGTTATCCAACTTTTTCTGGGTAACCAAACTGGCGACAGGCGTGCACTCGATGTCGCACGTGCAGTGACTGAGTATCAAAACAGTTAGAAATACCACCTGTTTTGGTTTGTTATTAAGCAAATACTGCTCCCCAAAAGCGCAATACTGTTACACATGTATACATCATTTCCCCTGCGCGTGCTGTAACCTCACCGTGGTGCAGGGGTGTAACATTTTCTTTAAGAATGGCAAATACAGCACAAAATTGAAGTTTTGAGTAAAATTCAGTATCTATCTGTGATATTTGTGTTTTTGCACAGTTCTTTACACTGTTTTTGTTTAAATCTTTAATTTTTATATTGATGTTGATCATCACTTTATTTATTTGCATTACCATAGTTTGACACCCAGTGGCCGATGTATTTTTTCGTGCTGGGGTGTCGTTAAACATTCATTCATTCATTAATTCAAACATCATTTATTGTTGGGTGGGTGTTTTTAGGTTATTTGTGTTCTCTTTTCATTTCCCACTATTTTGGGTTTTGATTGTTATTGTAGGGTCGTTGTGCAACACGGTTGCCAACGACCCATTGTTTACTTTTTATGTTAAAAAGGTTTTGGTACAGCATATCATGTGTACATATACATTTATGAGTATTTGGTTAGTGGAGGAAGGTTATCAGGATTTACTAGAAGTATATCTCAAGACTCATGTATATCACTTTACATTATTATTATTATTATTATTATTATTATTATTATTAAAGTTATAAAATGTTCTTTGTCAAAATTCCAAATGGCTAATGGTATTAAGTTTGTGTCTGCAAATTGTCAAGGCCTTGCAGATGAAAAGGTTTTGAGAGATGTGTTAAATTACTATAAATTAAAAAATATTCAATAATATGTTTGCAGGACATCCATAAAGATGAAAATGGTGCACGGCGGATGAAACATTTATGGAATATGCACACACTAATGGCACCTTATAATACAAGACAGAGGGGAGTTGCTATTCTATTTAATAGAACTATTACTTCAACAGCCGAAATATTAAACGAGCAGAGGCGTTTTTACCAATCATTATATAGACTGAAAAGATTAACGACTTAATTAACACGAATATTCCAAAACTTAACAAAGAAACTTCAAATAAATTAGAAGGTAAACTATGTATGCAGGAATTAGTATCGACCTTTAAAAAAATGAAGAACAATGGACTAGATGGGTTCACGATTGAGTTTTTAAGGTTTTTCTGGATAGACTTAGGTGATTTTGTTTTAAGAACTATAAATGAAGGTTATGATAAGGAGCAATTGTCTGTATCACTTAGAAGAGGGGTAATTACTTGTATACCAAAAGCAAATAAGAACAGATATCTCTTTAAAAAAACTGGAGACCTATATCTCTGTTGAATGTCATTTATAAACTAGCATCCGCCTGCATAGCAGCTCGAATAAAACCAATTTTAAATAGTATTATAAATGAAGACCAAAAAGGCTTTGTAGAAGGACGCTTTATTGGTGAAAATATAAGGACATTGTATATTTTATTCGAAAGTAAGTCTAATAACATACCAGGAAAAAGCGTTCGATTCTATATCAATGCAATACATACACAAACTTTAAAATATTTACTTTTTACAATAATGCAACGGCACACATTTTACAAAACGGACATCTCTCGGAACCTTTCAACATCGAAAGAGGCTGTCGGCAAGGAGACCTCCTTTCGCCATATTTATTTATATTAGATGTAGAACTTCTTGGAATTCTTGTTCGGACAAATCCTCTTATTAAAGGTGACTTTTACTGAACTACAACAAAGGGTGTTTCTGTATACACTTTTTTACTTTATGTCCAATCCAAACAGGTCAGTACATGCCATGGCCTTTGAATTATCAGTCGTGGGACATTGTTACAAACGAAGACAAGCAATGAGCTGCATCCCCTGCACCCACCCCCACCCGGTTTCTTTAATTATGGTAAGGTGTAAAAAAAAAAAAGCAACAACAACAAAGAACAAACAGAAAAGAAACAAAAACAAAACAAAAAGCAACAACGTTTCCTCCGTTGTAAGATGTTCACAATGTGGCATTGTCATTATTAATAATAATAATTACCCTTCCCACCCCCCACCCCCCAACACTTTAGCCCCTCCTCCAAAAGTTTAAAAAAATAAAAAAAATATTGTAAGTCTGTGGTCAGACCAATGTCATGGTGCGTCACAATATTTTTAATTGAGGCGGCGCAGCATATAGAGAATAATACTTGGGTGACCGTTAGATACGGGAGAGACTAAATCGTAGACACTGAGAGTCGTCAGCCAGTGAGAGTCTACTGAATATTCATGATCAAACGGTTGATCGACATCGAGATTTTACGACATCGAGTAATGTTCTGGTGTATATATATAAATTATTACAACTGTAGATATTAATGTAACAAGTATTTAATAATATACAGTGTGGTTAATAAAGTGTGTAATTGAATGTTACGTAGCGTATATCAATGTCGTTGTTTGTTGTTTTCCTACTCTTCTTCTGTGGGATAATCCCGCCGATATTTTGATGAATTTTACACCAGTGGGTACGGTTATCTAAACGTCAAAATTGTAATGCACGTCTGTCCAACTTAATTTCATAAACAAATAAACAAACAACAACAACAAAAATCATTCAACAACTACAGAATATATAATTTAAAATAATTACTGTATAAATGAGTACAGGTCAAACCGATAGAAAAATGTTGTCCACTACTTTTAATTATAATTATTTAATTATTTGTAATAACAATTGTCCTAAATAAAAATAATAACAACACAACAGTAGTTACGGTACGTTTTTGGAAAATTCTAAATTTAAGATTTCAGTAGGTTGGATTATAAATACATTATCTCACTACCAAGTACACATGAAGTCATCCACTGATGTGTTAACAAATTACACACTTCTTGGCTAATGTCTATTTCCTCAAAGTAAAAATCTACTTTTGTAGACACAAAATTAATCAATTATCTAAGTGATCAGAGTAGATTTCTGTTTCTTTATTTTTTTAAATATGATTTTTATTAAATAGATTTGAATAAAGTACCACTGAAGGTTCATTTACCTTTAATATACATATACATACATACATACATAAGCCCCTACATACATACATACATACATACATACATACACACACACATACATACGTGACACTGTCCTGGGGGGGGGGGGGGCACACACACACATATAAATACATGTATAAATATATTTTTAAAAACATCGCTGCTGCTACACCCCCCCCCCCCACCCCCCACCCCGCCCCATTTCCTACGCTAGTGTTAAATGTGAACAAAACCTCAAAGCATTCCGTCCTCGAATTTCGAATTTTAGGGCCCCGTCAACCCAGGTGTTTAACGGATGAATATAATGATCTTATTCAATGTGGATATATATACATGTAATTATCTTGGTCAGCTGTAGCCAGTCTGATTAAAATTAGTTCTACTGGTCTAGTAATTAACCAGTGGAGCTAATTTTAATTAGATTGGGCTGTAGCCAGCCTGTTTCACTTGGGGTTTACTTAATTAAGGCACACACGCAACACATAAAGTCCAGCAGATTCTAAAGAGGGTCTATCGTACTTCAGGGGTGGGGGTGACGCCCCCAGTCCACCCTCCCCACTACGGTCACTGTCGGCTAAGTAGTTGTTAGAAGTAAGTTTGCCATATACATGTATATGATTTATAGTGTACTGAATAATTATTGTAAGTACCGTTATTTTGTTAAATATTGCAACCGCCTAAAAATTCTCCTCATCCGCCCCTGCAGCTACTGAATTACCACATCCAATATTCTGCCTAACATTATCATGAGTTGACACATGCACAATACAAGCAAAAAAAAAGAAATATTTATTTAATGACATTTCAGCACATTTTTAACTATGGCTATATGGTGTTTTAACATGATAACTTTGAAATTTGGTCGAGAAAGAAAGAGAAGAAACCAGCTTCCGCCACATGTTACTCATATCGATAAAACAGCAAGGGGTCTTTTATATGCCCCTTTCCCCCATAGGGCAGTGCATACCACGGCCTTTGATGTACCACTGGTTGAGATGGAGAAAAAGCCATGGGACGGCGATCGATTCTGTGACTATTTCACATCTCAGGCGAGCGCACTATCACCGAGCAACATTCTCCATACAAATGCAGACGTTATTGCCGCAGGCTATTACGACACTGCAGACATTTTGAACAAGGTATTTGTCGTGGGCGGATCAATATCTTATTGACATTCACATAGTCTAGAATGCAAAAAAAAAAAGGAGAAAAGTTTAAAGGATAAAGAAAAAGAAAGAAAAAAAGATGTATTCAGTAAAACGAGCGATCGCCTATAATTTTACTTCAGGATGTCCATCCCATCTTATCCTATGACATTCATTTAATATTAAATGCAAAAAACAAAACAAAACAAAACAAAGGCTAACGTTCTATAATTATCATCTGGTTACTGTCACGAAAAACATTTCGTACGGTGTTGAATAACGATTTAAGACCTTACATTACTGAAACAAAAAATACTGACATATTCATATCTATCGGCCATAATTGGTACAGAAGAGAAAATAGGATCGGGGCAATAGGGGTCATCCTGCCCTCATCACACCTCTTTTTTCCCCGCCTACACCTTTTATATGTGCCTGTCGCCCCGTGTATAGAACAGTGTGTATGCTACCCCAATATGGTTGTCCCCACACCCCAAATATAAAATCTTGACTACACTAATGGGCTCATGTTAAAAAACTATTTAACGTCTGGGGTAAAGTTCAAATTTAAGATTTACTAGACTAACCATACTGACATACAAAACAGTGTTGTTTTTAAAGAGACTATCCTGCATTTGTGGCCATTGTAAGATGTTTTTCACTAACATTGCCTTTTTGACAATTGAAATTAAAGACTAGTATTAAGTACATTTTCTTGTTGACAATACCAGTGTCTACACATCTAATTATTTGCGATCGTGTACTAAAATTTGTAACATCCATTGTTCTGTTTATTTTCTTTGTAATATATATATATATATATATATATATATATATATATATATATATATATATATATATATATATATACTGATGGAAAGAAATAAAGGATCACACAGATAGCAACAAGAAATAATGACTGCATAAAAAATCAACTGATATTGTCAGAAGTTGACTGGGAACATATAGGCAGCACATTAAACACTACAAACATTCAATCCCACATTACAACTTGCTATGAAATACAGACATTACTACGCTAGTTGTGAATTAATTTTGGTCTACAATTTGACGTGTTCCCATATTTCTTTCCATCAGTATATATAAAAAAAAAATTGTACATACAAAGTTATTGGAATGTAACATCTGGTTTTGGCTACTAACAAACGTTAGGACGAACGCAAACACTTTGATTCTACAGATATTGATATTCTAAACAGGAAAAAAATAATCTTTAATATGTAATTTTAATGATCAAAAAGGATCTGTTAGTGGTAAACACGTTACAATGACAGGAAACTCAGGACAGTTCCTTTAACGCGTATCCCTATCCCGAGTCGGGCCCCCGATCTTATCGGAGGTCGGACTCGGGATGGGCGTGTTCGAAACCCTAGTGGTATATGAACACGTTAAACTAGTTACCTACCTACCTACACGTGATATCGGAGGTCGGACTCGGGATGGGCGTGTTCGAAACCCTAGTGGTATATGAACACGTTAAACTAGTTACCTACCTACCTACCTACACGTGATATCGGAGGTCGGACTCGGGATGGGCGTGTTCGAAACCCTAGTGGTATACGAGCACGTTAAACTAGTTACCTACCTACCTACCTACACGTGATATCGGAGGTCGGACTCGGGATGGGCGTGTTCGAAACCCTAGTGGTATACGAGCACGTTAAACTAGTTACCTACCTACCTACCTACACGTGATATCGGAGGTCGGACTCGGGATGGGCGTGTTCGAAACCCTAGTGGTATACGAGCACGTTAAACTAGTTACCTACCTACCTTTAACGTGTTCTGGTTTGTTCAAATACAAATGAAACATAACCGATTCCTTGAGGATTAAATGTCATTTTTGTCTGGGTTTTTTAAATCACTTTCAAGAGAAGGGCTGGTACTTTGGCATATTTTGAAATGAAAAGGGGGTAAGGCAAAGATTTAACGTGCTAGTCAGCACATATATCCAACACAGATCCTAGGAGTTTGTTTGTTTTTTTAGGTAGAAAGGTAGAATACCCAGTCGATTGGGTGAACACTATGACAGGGATCAAGGCCGCTTTTGAATGATGCTTTGGTAGGTCGAATCCATTCAATGCGTGCTCGTGTTTACAGATGTGACTGAACACGGAGTTTTGAAACCCTAGACCGCTCACTCGTTGGCGCGCTTTGTGGGTATACCAGAACCGGGTAGATAGAGCACCATAGTTCAGATCACCGTGACCTTAAATCACCTCGACAAGTTTGGGAGGTTTTTGTACCCGGTTTAAAGATAGGACGGCTCATTAACCGTGCACGCGAGTCTAATCGCAGATCAATAGCCTGTATAATTTAATTTTTAATGAATTTACGTGTTTATATTCAATGGTATTTTACCTAGTGTCCTGGGCGCTCACCTCTCTTATCTGGGTTGTCCTGAACGTGGCTTTTAAAGGTGCATCCTAAACGTTGCACATCCATGTACTTACCTTTGTTTGGCACGCAATAGCCGATGTGCTGGGGTGTCGTTAAACATTCATTCATTCATTCATTCTCAACGTTGAACATTCATGTATTTACAGATGTATTTTTCGTACAGGGGTGTCGTTGCACATTCATTCATTCATTTATTCATTCTCAACGTTGCACATTCATGTATTTACAGATGTATTTTTCGTGCTGGGGTGTCGTTGCACATTCATTCATTCATTCATTCATTCATTCATTCTCAACGTTGCACATTCATGTATTTACAGATGTATTTTTCGTTCTGGGGCGTCGTTAAACGTTACAAGTGCCATATTTCGCTATTTTTACATGTATTAGTCACAAATAATGACAAACTAATCAATTCCACCGATATAATCTTGGCATAATTAACCCAGGAATACATTGATTAGCCAATACCGGCTATTGGATATCATACATTTGATAATTCTGACTCGTAGTCATCAGAGGAAACCCGCTACATTTTTCCTAATACAGCAAGGGATCTTTTATATGCACCATCCCACAGACAGGATAGCACATACCACGGCTCTTGATATACCAGTTGTGGTGCACTGGCTGGAACGAGAAACAGCCCAATGGGCCCACCGACGGGGATCGATCCCAAACCGACCGCGCATTAAACGAGCGCTTTACCGCGTCCCCCCCCCCCCCCCCCCCCCCCCCCCCCCCCCCGAATATTAAAATTGTAATGTGTTGTCATTCGTGTAAACAGTGGTTTCCTCAAGAATCCTATATAATGTTCATCGCGTATGAATCATAATAATAGCAGCCAGTTTTATGTCAATGTAGAGACGCTATTCAGATTAAAACCGTGTTAAGCACTAACCTATAGGTCACTCTCATTGGATTTTGCAATACTGGTGTAATCTTTACATTTCATAAGAATAACTATTTCTGTTATTATGCCACTTAGAAACTGTCTTTTTAATGTCAATGGTTTAACCACTATGCTATTTAATGATACGTCGATTTTCAAATCCAGTATTGACTCGGAATGTGCTAATAATAGGCGTGCTTGTACTCCATACTAGACTACAGTTCAATAGTAGTTCGGTGGGCTCATTAATATATTTAGTGTTCCAGCCAGTTGTACCCAACTGGTATAGGCGTACTGAATACATGTGTATGAAAGACTGTGCTACGGTGTGCTTTCCTGTTCATGGGAAGAAGAAAGGAAGAAATGTTTTACTTAACGACGCACTCAACACATTTTATTTACGGTTATATGGCTCGGAACATATGGTTAAGGACCACACACATATTCAGAATGGAAACCCGCTGTCGCCACTTCATGGGCTATTCTTTTCGATTAGCAGCAAGGGATCTTTTATATGCATCATCCCACGGCCTTTGTTACATCAGTTGTGTAGCACTGGCTGGAACGAGAAATAGCCCAATGGGTTCACCGACGGGGATCGATCCTAGACCGACCGCGCATCTGGCGGGCGCTTTACCACTCGGCCACTGTTTATGTGAAAACATTTTGCTGCTAATCCAAAAAAGTAATCTATTATAGTGGCAACATGGTTTCTTCTTTAACAGTCTGAAGTGTCAGAAATACCACGTTTGATTCCAAACAGCCGTTGATTAAACACCATTCTGTGATGTCATCAAATAAATATGTGTGTCTCATACGCTTATGAATACATGCATTTCATCCCCTAGACCATCTAACTGACAGTGGCCGCCTTCACTTTCAAATAGGCGTACACTCCGCGGGCCCTGGAAACGGGTACTGGAATGCAAACCCAGCAGGCCATATCTATCAGCATTAGGGTCGATCGTTAACCACATCACTGGGGTCGGTTCAGACCATCAACATCCGTACATGTAACGGTCTTAAAAGGCTTGTCCTGTGGCGTGTTCAGGACAGCGAGCGCTCAACAACAATTTGACTGGTACTCTCGTCTTCTATCACATCACATTTGTTTGACGTTAGGCGCAAAAGCGATACTAGCGAGCGACCGCGAGCGCTCATCGTCCGGAACAGAACACACGAGCTACCCCCACAATACAGTCTTTTGCATGATATCAACCTGATATAAACCAGTTTGCTAGATTGGGTGTACGTTTATGAAACATTTCACACATATCTAGCCTTACTGGCCAAAATATTTTAGTCACGTTTTACAAACACTGCGCAACCCACTCGTATAAACATGGCCTAGGTACAGCAAGTACAATTTGTTTGTCGGCAACAGTGTCTTTTCGTATCAGTTCATCACACAGTACGAGTGATTCAGGTGTGATAAAAGGTATAATGAATCATATTCCAAATAACCAACTTACAAGTATCTGACAAATACCGAATTTAAAAATATATTTCTTGTAACATAATGGGAAAAATAATAAAACATACATATTTTTTAAACTTTTTTTTTTCACTTTAAAATGTCTGAGCTGACTTTTAAATGTTAAACTGTAAAAACTCACTTCGTTTTACCAGGGCAGACCCAGGAAATATTTTAGGGAAGGGACCAAAAGGGCACATGGACCAACTCCCTGATTAGGGCACTTAAATTAAATGAAAATTGTATTTTGTAAACAAACTGTTAATAAAAAGGAGGCCATTTATTATCTTTAGGAGGACAGATTCTTTTGGTCCCCTCCCTAGGATCTGTCCTTGTTTTTATGTTTGGGATTACCCACTTACTAGTTTCTCAATGCATGGGTGATTTTGACAAAAACGTTTTCACTATATTAAAATAGGCTAGTGTATTTTATGTTGCATGTAATGCACAATGTGAGTCATTGTAATATGGCGTCATCCACAAAGCCACAGTGTCCTGTGTTTTTTTACAGTGTCATCCTAACGAAAGGAGCTGTAAATTTTTTTTTTAAAGATTATTATTTCTTTAATTATGACACCGTATCACATTATAAACTTCAGGTATTTGTTTAAAAGAACTGTAAATCCAACAACTTAATGTTATCCTCCTCAATTACCTATTGCAGGACTTATTATGATAGCCCCACTCCCATGGCTACTGATATTCATTGTTGGACTAGTAAATATCTATTATCGCAATGCTCGATGGTTAGTGAAAACTGTCAAATGCTGCATTTAAGACTAATTTGTAAATATGTATACATGTATCGTACTTGTACTCTCTGTTTAGATGACACACTAGTACCAGATTATTACTGTTAGTAAAATTGTATTTATTTAAAGTAAAGTATTGCTAGTGAATGTTTAATCGTGGCTTGTAAATTTTTAAAATCACTAATCCCACGGCTAGTAGATTTTTATACGAATTGTAGAAACACTGCTATTGTTTTCCAATGTATGCACAGCCTCAGATCCTGATGTGATTATTGATGATCCTAACATTTATATGCATTCTTTCTTGATCATTTTGCACTTTAAACACATATGTATATATCTTTTATCATTTGTTAATTACAGATACGATATCACTGATATCTCTCTCTCTCTCTCCCCCTCTTTGTGTGTGTGTGTGTGTCTGTCTCTCTCTCTCCCCTCTTTGTGTGTGTGTGTGTGTGTGTGTGTGTCTCTCTCTCTCTCTCTCTCTCTCTCTCTCTCTCTCTCTCTCTCTCTCTCTCTCTCTATATATATATATATATATATATATCACACCCATTTCAAACAAGGAATGACGATGATGATGATTATTATTATTATTATTATAGCATTACTATTAAAAAATCCAAAGAAACACCCCTCAAAACCACCTAAATTCAAATGTTTCACAATGGTATTGTATGTTATTTTTCTATCTACAAATAATGTTCTTAAAATGGTAAATTTTGGTTATTTCAGTTAGCATTATATTTTATTCTGTTTTTAAAATTCTAAAATGATCCCAGTTTTCCTGGAGCTATTCCATTAAAATGTATATTGTCTTTTAATTGAAATAATGCTACAGTAGGTTTATTTATACAAGTTCAGACATATATATTGATTTAATTTTTTGCAATTCATATTTCATTTCTATTTGACCCTTCTCCATTACCCTTTTGATCACAAACTAGTTTCTGACAAGGTAAAGCTCATATCCTAATACTTCAGTTACTGAGTAGATCTATGATAAATGCACTTGTAAGCAATAGTGCCAGACTTTATTAGAAAAGATTTAAGAAAATGTATCTTGAATAACAGTATTTATTTATTTCGCATCAACTTCTCGTCAGCCTACTAAGTTCGTCTTTTATTATAAAACAAGGTCAAAACCTCCAATACATTAAAACACCAAGAGTGATCCCCCCTGAACAGATAGGTTTCTGCTGGTAGCACAAAATCGGCCACGGTCGTGTCGTGGTTAGGCCGTTGGACATAAGGCTGGTAGGTACAGACTTCGCAGCCCGGTATCGGCTCCCACCCAAAGCAAGTTTTAACGACTCAATGGGTAGGTGTAAGATCACTACACCCTCTTCTCTCTCGCTAACCACTAACAACTAAATCACTGTCTAAGACAGACACCCAAATAGCTGAGGTGTGTGCTCAGGACAGCATGTTAGAACCTAAATTGGATATAAGCACAAAAATAATTTAAAAGAACGAAAAAAAAAGGTAGTACAAAGGAAAGAAATGTTTCAACACCATTTGAAACTACAGCTATTTTGTTGTCCAACATAATATGGTTATTTCAACATTGAGCCTTTTTGACGACTAAAATTAAATATTGAAGATATTTTCTGTTTTAGAATTACTGAAGATATTTTTTGGCTTAGAATATTAGTTAAGGTGTTTGTCACCCTGTTTGTGTTAGCCCAATAATTAAGTATGTACCAAAACATATATATTACGAAGTAAAATGAAAAACTACTGCTACAAACATAGCACACAACCACAAACACACTGGATATGTATACAGACATTGAAAATGAATTTAATATGTAATTTTAGTCACTGAAAAAGGCACCAAATAGCCAAACCTTAAAATGTGCTATTGTTTTATTAAACAAATGTTGCTTTGCTTTCCTTTTTTCAAATATAGAAAGTACACACATACATTTTTATTATTGCTCATTTCATGAAAAAAAAACCCAGCAAATCTCTGTAACAGCCAAAATAGATGACAATATGAAAGCAACAGTTCCTGATGACCATTCATTCTAGCCCACTGGAATCCAGCTTTTGCATGAAAAATCTGTCTGACCCTAGGGCTAGATAAATCTGTCCGACCCGAGGGCTAGATGATTTCTACATACGCGTGACATCATAATTCATGCTTTACAACTACTGACGTCATAACTCATGGTTTTCAGAATTCTGTTTGTCATTTCACATGGTAAAACAAATTAATATTTTCAACTTTATTGGTAAGTTGTTACATTTTTACATCATTGCATGAGGTGGACTATATTTTTCCCGCATATGATTAAATGAGTTTGTAGGTAAAACGTTTACGAATCGTCCTATAATAAATAAACCGTCACTTACAAAATTAATGATTTGCTACTGAAATTAAATGGGCAAGAAAAAGAATCAATCACCGATGTGAGGTATAGATTCTATCATTCCAACATCTCTTAATGATATCCTATGTATACACTATCTTGCAGCATTCAATACTGCAACCAGCTAGGGAACATTTTGATTAGCAACATTTGCAGTTTAATGAAAATTGATGAGCAACATCAGTTTAATATTTTACAATTGCGTAGCGATATCTGAAACTTGTGTAGCGAATCGTAATGCAATAAAGAGAGATTATTATATGAGCTTGTGTGTCATACTGATTTTACGAAACGAGTATCACGATTTTTGTATTGCCTGAGTGAGAGTGAGGGTAATTCATGAATCCTGAAACAAGTTTTGTAAAATCAGTACGACTCACACGCGAGTGTAATAATTTCTTTATTATCCATATTATTATTGTTGTTTTCTTTATGAATAACAAGACCCAACTCAAAATGTTTCAGCCACAACTAGAAGGAGATGTCGAAGTGACGTCATATTTCAAATGCACAGTCTGAGCTAGGACTGGAGAAGCAATGTCATGTTATGACGTCGCTTCCCAAAATTATGTCATTACACTTGTTATTACACGTGTGCTTCGTATGATCATTATTAACTCGGTTATGTTGAACCAAATGGATAATAATGAAAAATATGTTCCCTGCAGGAATCCCATGATGCCAGTTCAAAACATCCAAATATGTTGTAGCAGCCACTTAGCAGAAAGCAGATTTTAACTTACTGTAGTAGTCGTTACTGTAGTAGTCATTACTGGTTGAAAACTGGTTTCAAATCTGTGTTAACAGTAAATGATTTTTAACAGCAGGTTGTAACAGTCACTGGTAGGTAAAACATCCATGAAACAACAACCAAGGTACTCCATCATACTCTTTCACTTTTGAAAAGTATAAAAAAGTATAAACCATAAAGTTATTAACAGACTTGAAAGAAGATTTCACTGATTAAAACCAAGTATTGACTTATTTCAGGACACCAGTCACACTGTCACATGTTGGTCAAATTGTATTTTCTGATCGCACCATCTCTACATGCTGTGTATACATGCGTTCCATCACAAACTGTCCGATACACTGGGTCACAGTCTGATCCGGTCAGCTCGGCTAGACATTCGAGTCTTTCATCCACATAGAAACACGAACCATCACCTTAAAAACACAAAACAATAAAGCATTATGTATGTGAAAAATGTATTAATTTAAGCTTCAGGTATCGTTTGAATTTAAAAAAAATTTAATCAACTTTTAAAACTTTTGATCAACATTTTCAGGACAACTGAATTTTAAATACAATATTAGTATAAATTGTTTGACAGTTTACATAATCATAATAAATGTTAATTACTGTTAAAGACACAATATGCAGTACTGGAACTGGCCAAATGGCAAAAGTTTATATTATGGCCTCTTCTTAGTCTTACATTTTACAAATACAAGTGCTTCACAAGCCAAGAAGGAATTATAAATATAATTTAAAGACATTATATTTTTAAATTATAAGATTGACTGCAAGACAATATAAAGATCTTAATCTAAATCAATAAATAATGAACACCTGTGATCAAAGACAGAAGTCAACAAACTGAAACTATTATACACATTGTCTTCATAAGCAGCTAGTAAACATAATGATCTGAGCTTAAGTGCTATTTTATTTTCAAAGTGAGATCTTTAGTAAGTACAGTCGAGACTGGTCTAATGGTCACCTGTATATAATGGCTACCTGTCCATAATGGCCACCATAATTCCCACCCAATGCATTTACATCTTTTCTTAACCTGTATATAACGGCCACCTGTTCAATGCGGCCAACGACCACTATTTTTGGACAAAAATGAATGGTTGAACCTGCTATACAGGCCACAAAATTACAATGACCACTATTTTTTGTCCACAATTAACAGTTAACTTACCATAACGGTCACAAGATATATACATGTGCATACATATACCTGCGCCGTCACAATATAAAGTTATTGTTTTACTCAAGATGAAATAAAAGAGATGCATGCTTCAGTGATATGTTTGGTCATTTAATTTACAAGGCAACTTGTTATTGGTTGAAGCAAGGCGTGTACTGAACTTATGTATATATTCAACTTTGAACACTGACAGGTAGTGTATTCCAAGGTGTGTGATTGCCGCTAGTTAGACAAGCAGTTCAGACAATCTACCGCCATGGTTGTTCCGCCATTATATATCGACAAACTGACACTTTTGTTAAAGTATAATGATTTCTTATATGCAACCTTTTGCGTGTCGTACATTAATTTAATACGTAACAAAATGTAGTTGAAAGCAATTAAAGATAAATGATTTTTTCAAAAAGTGTGTAATAGAATGAGTTTCAACAAAACTTTAAGTAAAATTTTTATGTAGTAAAAATTAAGTTTCGCTCTCTCTCTCTCTCTCTTATTATTATTTTTTTCGACGACTGTTGATACTTTATGCATTCCAGTTTAAATGTGGGGGTTTTATAGTAAATTATTTTACATGTGTTTTCCTTTACCTGTATATAACAGCCACCTGTCTATAATGGTCACTTTTTTAAGCATATAAATAATACATTGAAACATAATACATGTAAAAGAGATTGTAACAGAAAAGTCATTGACATCTTACCAGTAGAGACAAAGAAACCCTGTTTGTATGGCAAGAGAGATAAAACTGCTGATCTTGATTCCTTCCATTCTTTGACTGGAACTCTGCAATGAAAATATACATTTTTAAACTTGCATAAACTGACACTGTTTGAAGAAAAAACTTTGTTTTCTTTAACAACATCATTACAGCACGGCATCGGCTATTTTTTCATAAATTTCATATTTTTCATAAATAGCACATACCACAGCCTTTGATATACCAGTCGTGGGGCTGTGGTTGTAGGCAATAAAACTTCAAATGACTTCAGTAAATTTGACACAACATCTCACTTACCTAACATTTCTCAAATCTACAATTGTTATGTGCCCATCTTGCGTGCCGCACACTGCTGAGACATCCGTCAAGAAAGCACATGTGTTTACAGGGCCATGACAGTCTAGTTCAAAGATCTATTATAAAAAAGACAGATAATTAGTGTCCTACATTTAAAGCAGAGCTAGCTTTGGCACTCGTCAAATTTATGAACTGTGAATTTTAAAGACAATTAGCAAATTTTATTTTAATATGGCAAATTAAATTAACCTCATAAAGATACAAATATTTCTCAGATAAGTGAATGATCCTTTGCTAATTTTAGAAAAATATGTTTAACTCAGTATTATATTTGAAAAACTTAGTGTTCTGTTTTAAATCAATACGTTTTTATGCTACTAAAAAAATCGGAACAGAAAATAAAATAGTAGCTGAGATGTTTATAATGCATTCATGTTTTATGGTCATACAGGTACAGTGGCAGATCCAGAAAATCCATTTAGGGGGGCCCCAATGACATGAGGCGGAATGCCAATGGAACTTTGGGCGAGGTTTGGAGGGGATCATAAAAAATTTTAAATTAATATATAATAAAATTATAACTGTCACAAAATTTAGGGGGAGCCCGGGCCCCTGGGGCCCCCGCCTAGATCCACCTCTGAGGTATGAGAAGATATTACTCAGCGAAATGTCTGAGGTTATTTTTAGTGAGAAGCCACACACCTTCGTTCGAGAGCGAAGACCATATCCTTGAAGAGTTGAATTTTCACAAGCTAACAGCAACATTGTTCCTTCTGTTGACACTTCCCTTTCACCTACAAATAAGGGCTCTTGCTCAAAAAGCATAAAACCCATGATATTTAAACTCCGAAACTTAAGACAGTTAAAGAGAAATAGCTGTGAGTTTTTCACACCAGTTTTACATGCTATGTCAAACATTTACCATTAAATTAAAAAACAAAGCATAGACTGTTTTTGTTTTTTTCCCATCTGTGTTAATATATGTAGGTTTTTTAAAGTCATTTACTAGACCAAGAGATGCAGTAAATTTTATATCTAAGACACATAACATCCAATGATTAAGCAATAAAGTATTAAGAAAGAAATATTACTTTTCATTCTGGTTGCTGTTGACAAATATTTATAGAAAAACTGTATCATGGCTTCAAGAACTAAAGGAGATAAACACAACATATAAGACTTACTAGAAGGACTATTTGGTGTACCGAGATCTATAGAGTTGTCTGTGATGTGCAAGGAACATGCATTGACAATGCCATTACACTCATTAAAAGTTGTTAAACATGACTGGTTTCCAACATCCCAAAGTTTAGCTGTCCCATCTTTGCCACATGACACAACATTACGACCTTTATCAACAATAGCAGTGTCTAAAATTCCTAAAAACAAACATAAAATAAATTTGTAAAAAGTTATCATAGATTTCCGAGATACAATAAGAACATCAATCATATGGAAGCCACCCTTAATGCCTAGATGGACACTGAAACACTGAACACTTGGAGATGTGTGAACTGTACATGTGAATTTAAATCAATGACTGCAGTTAAAAATAACTATAATGGTAAGTTAATGGTAATGTAAAGTTAAACGTCAATCTATATCTGCAACCAGATGGGCATGTCCGACAGATGTCAAACTTAAGTGCATTATGGGCCTGTGTTTAATTAGAAGTCACTCTATTGACGAGGACCCAGTAGCTTTTTAAAACATGATTAAGCTAACCATGGTTTAGTCTAATACATGTATAGTTTCTTTAAAATCTTTTTGTATAAATAAAGTATGCATCGGACTCAAGAAGTTATAAATAAAAATTGAACATATTTCTGTTAAACATTGAACTGAATGGTGCACAGTTATTTCAACAAGGTGGAAATTTTAGACTAAAAAGGAAAAAACTACATCAGAAAACATTATTGACATTCAAAGATCTGGGGCCATTTGTTCAACCAACTACATGTTGCCTATCCTACAGAGAACACTGATATATTGATTATTCTAGAGCCTTAGATCTGGGCCATTTGTTCAACCAACTACATATTGCCTATCCTACAGAGAACATTGATATATTGATTATTCTAGAGCCTTAGATCTGGGGCCATTTGTTCAACCAACTACATGTTGCCTATCCTACAGAGAACACTGATATACTGATTATTCTAGAGCCTTAGATCTGGGGCCATTTGTTCAACCAAATACATGTTGCCTATCCTACAGAGAACACTGATAGTTTGATTATTCTAGAGCCTTAGATCTGGGCCATTTGTTCAACCAACTACATATTGCCTATCCTACAGAGAACATTGATATATTGATTATTCTAGAGCCTTAGATCTGGGGCCATTTGTTCAACCAACTACATATTGCCTATCCTACAGAGAACATTGATATATTGATTATTCTAGAGCCTTAGATCTGGGGCCATTTGTTCAACCAACTACATATTGCCTATCCTACAGAGAACACTGATATATTGATTATTCTAGAGCCTTAGATCTGGGGCCATTTGTTCAACCAACTACATATTGCCTATTCTACAGAGAATACTGATATATTGATTATTCTAGAGCCTTAGATCTGGGGCCATTTGTTCAACCAACTACATGTTGCCTATCCTACAGAGAACACTGATATTTTGATTATTCTAGAGCCTTAGATCTGGGGCCATTTGTTCAATCAAGAAAGAAATGTTTTGTTTAATGACGCACTCAACACATTTTATTTATGGTTATATGGTGTCAGACATATAGTTAAGGACCATACAGATATTGAGAGAGGAAATCCGCTGTTGCCACTTCATGGGCTACTGTTTTTCGATTAGCAGCAAGAGATCTTTTATATGCACCATCCCACAAACAGCCTTTGATATGCCAGTCGTGGTGCACTGGATGGAATGAGAAATAGCTTAATGGTCCCACCGACTGGGATCGATCCCACACCGACTGTGCATCAAGTGAGCGCTGTACCACTAGGCTACGTCCCACCCCTTTGTTCAACCAACTACATGTTGCCTATCCTGTAGAGAACACTGATATTTGTGGTTATTCTAGAGCCTTAAGAATGACTGGTTAGCATTACTACACATTTTCCATTCTCTGCTGATCAGCTATATCATTACATGCTGGTTACACTATAGAGAACAATGTCATGATATTTTGAGTGTTTCTCTACCTGATGTATGACCGGTTAACGTTACTGCACATTTGCCGGTCTCTGCTGACCAGATTTTCAGCAGCATGTCGGCACCACCACTAAGAACCACGATGCCCGATGGAAAAAATCGACATGTGTACACATCAGCAACATGCCCTGCCAGTTCCCGCTGTTAACAAAATAAAAGTAAACTGTTTATAAAATTAATACAATAGTAATGTCTTTGCATATTTGTGACAAATTTTAGTGTAGCAATAAAGTTAGTAAATAATAACGTTTGTTTTGTTTAACGACACCACTAGAGCACATTGATTTATTAATCATCGGCTATTGGATGTCACACATATGGTCATTTTGACAGTCAGATATGAAACCCACTACAGTTGTTTTCATTTGTAGCAAGAGATCTTTTATATGCACCATCCCATAGACAGGATAGCACATACCACGGCCTTTGATATACCAGTTGTGGTGCACTGGCTAGAGTGGGAAATAGCCCAATAGGCCCACAGATCGGGATCGACCCTAAACCGACCGTGCATCAAGCGAGCCTTTTCTCACTGGGCTACGTCCTGCCCTTAGTAAATAACAATATATCTGGACACAAAAATAGAAGAGAAAACCTGGTGCCGCCATATATATATATATATATATATATATATATATATATATATATATATATATATATATATATATATATATATATATATATTCTTACCAATAAAGCAGCAGGGGATCATTTATATGCACTTTCCTATAGACAGAAGAGACCAAAACTTTTGATGTACCAGTCATGGGGCACTGGTTGGAATGAGAAACAATTCACTACAACTGAGCTCTGCCAAGCTTAAACATTGCTGGTATATCTACCGGTACTTACTCTGACTTCACCATCACTTGTCTGCCATATCCGTAGTTTGTGGTCGGTATCACAAGATACACCCAAACCACCTGACGTCACATCCAGGCAAGCTACCTTTTGAAAGAAAAAAAAAGTTATTATATTAATTTTGCAAAACAATAAACCTAGAATTGCCTAAAGCGTGTCCATATTAATTTTATACTTTTATGATGGCTACTATCAAACTATTAGGATGAAGCTAGATGAATGATTTTTATTCTGTGAAATGCAAACATATTATAACACAACACAATTACCTGTATCTAAAATTACAAAAAAATAAAATAAAATAAAATATACCAATCTGATAAATTCTGTATTTATCACACAAATTCCATGACCTTTTCCAGGCATTTTCCATTACTTTCTGGAGAATTTTTCTGTGATCAACAACATAATCGAACAATATTACAATGTATTTAACTGATTTGTTGATTTGTTTTGAGGTAATTTTAATTTGGAAAAAATAAATTTTCCATGACCCAACTAACTCGAATGCCTATTTTATTAATTTCATTTTAACTTCATTTCCGTACTTATATCCAATTAAGATTCAAGCACACTGACCTGGAAACACACCTCAGTTATCTGGGCTGTCTGTCCAGGACAGTAGGTTAGTTGTTAATGGTTAGTGAGAGAGAAGAGGGTGTAGTGGTCTTACACCTACCCATCGAGTCATTAAAACTCACTCTGGGTGAGAGCTGGTAGCGGGCTGCGAACCCTGTACCTACCAGCCTTATGTCTGATGGCTTAACCACGACACCACCAAGGCCGGTCGATTGCCTAACTTACATCATGATTTGTTACCATATTGATGCCATATAAATTCACTTACTAAGGGGAATTAAAAATCACTCTCCTCAAACTGTCTCACGGGAGTGATAGCTCCCTTTAAAGGGTGAGGACTGTTTAAGTGGTATCTGGTTTGGAGAAGGTTATGTTCTATACTGATATTTAAAGGGTGAGGACTGTTTAAGTGGTATCTGGTTTGGAGAAGGTTATGTTCTATACTGATATTTAAAAAAAAGACTGTGAAAACTCTCCAGTTTTTAGACATTTTTGGTTTCATTTCCAAAACGAAATGAATCTGCTCAATAAGTTAATTTCTTCTTACTGCCTTCTGGTGTATTTTCAAAAACCTTTTCTGTGGTGCGACAAATTTTCTTGATAATGTCCCCTGTGCTCCATTATATCCAACTGTGATAGACTTCTGCAAAAAATATAATTATAAAGAGCATTTAAACTTTAGTGACAATGTTTGGTAACAAATATCAATCAACAAATACTTACTATACAAAGCTGCCATAAAATATCATATTGTATTCCAGTTAATATTACTACGACTACGAGCTTCAGTAGTATTTTTGTGCTCAAGGCAGGTTGTGCTTCCACCACAATAAAACAAAAAAAATTCCTGGGATAATTAAATATATTAAACAAGTTAAAACCCTTAGAACTTAAACACTTTTCATTATAAAATTACAGTTTTCAGTGGCTTTTGCATGCATTACAGTCAGTTTGTAAAACTTGGGTCTCATACATTTTCATTAGTATCTGTAATAGTGTATCCAACAATTTTCAATATAAAATGACAGGGCTAGCTCTGGGTCAGCAGAAAATTTCGCCAAATTATCTGTTAAACTTAAAAACTTGCAAAACCCAGTTATTTTGTGTCAAAATATCAATTATTGCATAAAATTATTTTGCCAAATTATCTGTTAAACTTAAAAACTTGCAAAACCCAGTTATTTTGTGTCAAAATATCAATTATTGCATAAAATTATTTTGCCAAATTATCTGTTAAACTTAAAAACTTGCAAAACCCAGTTATTTTAGTACCAGAGCTAGCCCTGAATCACGCTGACTAAGCTTAGTAAAAACTGTTAATAATACCAGCGTATAAATTTTGGAATTACAAGAAAATAAACTTGAAGAACGTAAATTTGAATATTTATCAGTGGAAATAAGCAATTTGTGTACTTTTCAAGATAATATTTTTTAATTCAAGCACTGTTAAGGGTTTTGACAAATTCAAGGACTTTACAAATCTGTGTGAACCGTGTTATACTGCCTCAATTATTTAAATCAGTTTGTTCCATCCCAATATCAATGCTCTTCATTCACTTTGTGGAGTGAAAAGCAATTTTGGCTTCTCATATTGAGAATCAGTTTTAAAAATTAGATGTCAAATTAGATTCCTTATTAACCTTATTATAATATGTTTTTCAACAAAAATGCAGCAAAACTGATAAAAACTTCTAATTAATATTATTATTCCTGAAAATTAAGCATTTTGGATACATATGACATTGAATCTGAAATCTTTGTATAAAAAATAATATGAAGTGCAGAATCTGGCTGTGAAATTGAATACCAAAAAACACATTGAGCATTTTAAATAGTAGGTGCTGTTTGCCCCATGTCAAGTCTGAGCCTTGGTTATATTTTTGAGAGAAGATGCTGTCATGGTAATCCTATATTGTTACATTTTAATTTTCTATTCCTGCCTAATCCAGCAAAATATTTTGTTATTTCATGGATTATTAATTAACATTCAAAGCTATAGCTCTATTACAGAGGTTCATTTTTTATTTGTCTTTATAATCAATAAGTACATATGTATACATGTACCTTAGTAACACTTGCGATAGAAAACCCGTTAGAACCAAGCATGTACGGAAGTCCTTCTCTCGATATTCCCTCAGTATTTATATGCCCATGGACACCAGGAGAATCTGAATGAAAAACCAATAAACTAAACTATTACATGGTTTGATTAAGTAATGTTAAAACATGTAAATAGCACACAAAATTATTACATGTAATGGTATTTGACTACAATAATGAAAAAAAAGAAAAGAAAGGACAGTTGACTATCATAGGCCTAAATGTTTATGCAGGGATAAATTCTGTTGTTGTTGTTTGTTTAATCACACTGTTGTACGATGTTGAACCATCAGCTACACTGTACATGTATGAAGATGTAAGTAAAACACTTTAAGCTCAGAATGTTCTCATAATTGATGATGGCTAGGCAATGTACATGTATTTCTATGGACCTAGTTGAAACAAAATGGCACACCAAAAACCTAGATGTAAACTGAATGATCAATTTTAAATGGGTTAATCAATATTAAAAAGCAAAATCAAGGATGCAGCTTTAATTCAAATTAAAAATTAAAAAACACTGTATTCTTACTTGAACCTTTGTAAGTCACCCATGCTTCACCTCTGTTTTCCCTAAAAATAAAATGTAATAATATGAATAAACAAAAAATATTTCTTTCTATCTTTTTTCTTCTTTTTTTGGAGGGGGGTCATGTTATTAACAACAAACTCAACATGCATCCTAATAATGAGTATAATCATATTGATATGTCAGTAGTTCAAATTCTCTACATACTATGAAACTTGATTTCCGTGGTAACCGGAAGTCTGGGTAAACATTTTTGATGAAAGCTTTGGCTAAGTTAAAGTTTGCCTAAGTAATGGGGTCTGCAATTGGTTGTGCTTTAGTTTGAACAAAAAACCCCAGTGTGATCTGTCAAAAGTCCAAAATGGTTTGACATCATACCTAGTACACTTTTATCTTTCGTCAACGTCACTACATGTACATCTGTATTTTTTTTTTTAAATAATATCACTTTCATCCAACATTACATGTAATGTAAATGCCTAAAAAAACATAAGACCTGAACATGCCTTAGTACATGTACATGCTTTCTATTATTCTAATTGTTTATACTGTTAGAAACATTTATCCGTTTATTTTCCGAGTGATAGTTCTGAATATTCATGTCACATTCACAATTTTATCTTTTTTCGTGTTTTTTGTTTGGTTTTGATTGTCATTTTGGTTAATAAGGGCACAAAGAATCACCTTATATTAATACTTGCTAACTGGCTAGTAAATGAAAAAAACACAAAAAAAACCCAACTCGGGATTGTTACTCATCAGGCAAGACATAATTCATCAAAATAAATGCTGATTGTAGTCAACCTATGCTTCTAATCTCTATATGGGTGGACTAATCCATCACACACATATCGGGTATGCGTCTGCACACAGTTTACCAGGATTTGATTTATTTGGAGGGAATCATATATCGGGATGGCATGGGAGCATCCCTAATTCATCAAGATTAACCGTGAATGCTTGCACATGCATTCGAGGTTAATCTTGATGAACTAAGGTCGACGACAGTCACTTTTCGCACCCTTGTTTTGGCTTCGTACACAATAAATATAACATATCTTACCGTAATTTCACTTGAAATCCATATTTCGAAAAAGGTACAATTTTCTAATCCCAAAATATTGAGAGTCCATGATACTGCAAACGCTTTAGGCATATCATAAAATATTGTTTGTTTCCGGTTACCCGACCGACCCTAATTTGAAACTGCCGACCCTAAAACGTTTTTTGTATATCCAATTTTTTTTTTTTAAATATAACAACGATTTCCACGAAAACAATCCAAAACTATCACAAGCACTAATTTGGTGTCAATTAGTGGATAACCCTACTGTGTTTTCCGATTTGCATACGTATATCGGTGGTTTTACTGTCGCAAATTTAGTTTTATTGGTGACCTGTTAGCCACGAAATGTTTTCTTCTAACAGTTGATTGATGGAGTTACTTCACTTCAAATTGAAGTTCGGTAACTTTCGTGAGATATCGGGCGAAGAGTCGGAAAATAGTTTTCACGAATATATGCGATCTTTTCCGATTTACTCTATATCTAGCGTAGCGAGGTGTTCCGATTAATAATAATAATAATAATAATAATAACTATATTTAATTATTTACTCCAGCGACAAACTGGCCTTCTAGAAATTTAGTGACCTTCTGATAAACTAGGGGAGGGAATGTTTACCGATACTGATGGAGTTTACTGCCAAATCAAATGATTAAATATGTCAGTAAGATCTCGATGCGTTTCGTTATTTTTTGTAAGTGGTCACTGGGAACTTCTTAGATACACTAGGAAAGATAATATTCATAAAAAAAATTAAAAATGTTATTGTTGGACAGATAAATACAGAACCCTGCTTTTCAGTTTTCATTAAAAGAAATTGTTATAACTTATTTACTGGTTTCTATCCAATTAAGGTTCAACCAAGTTAAGTGTTAGTATGAGAGTAAACATTCTGCCTATTATTAAACAGCAAGGGATCTTTTGTATGTACTCTCCCACAGATAGGTTAACACTATGTTGCCCTCAAAATCAAAATGCCTTGCCTGTTATAAATTTATAAGTTGCCCATGTAAAAAGAAGCCTTTAAACACACCTATGTGGATAGTACTACAGATTTTCTTTTTTTAATTAAGTTATGAAATAGATATAGAAAATAAAATGGCCATAAGGTTTTTGTCCTTTTGAAAATTGTACAATGGAAAAAAAAAATCTTATATTTAAAACTGCACATAAAATATGCCCCCAAAACATCACTTTACTTCATTTCTAGGGAAAACACTGTGATGGTTTGCATAATGCATTTCTATACATGCAGACGTTATTTTGGATTCCGGTAGTCAACATCTTTATTTAATATCCATAAATAAAATTATTTTCCAAAATAAAATGTTTATCCTACCTACCTACCCTATATTTTTCCAGCATGTAATAGGAAACAAGAATATGTTTTTTTTTTCGGCCTTAAAGGTAGGGTCAACTCAAACAAAAGCTGTATGTGTTGGAAAGATGCATACCCGGACTACGAACACATAGACACTTTAACAAATGAAAAACGCGTAATTTTAGAGTTAATAAAAAACATGATTATTCCTGCTAACTGGTGTCAGCCATTTTGTCTGGTGGGAGAAAAATGTACTCTATTAGGCCTATTGATATGCTGCGTTGGAGCAAAAATGACAACCCATGATACCCAGGTGATAATTTTCTTTTCTTTGGGACTACGTAATTGGTCAGTTCTGTGGTTTTAGATGGAAAAGTCTACTTAGTTTTACAGAACTATTTACAGTAATAAACCATGTCCATTACCATTTTAGGGGTGACAGGTAATATTCCACAATACCAGTATGTATTTTTGTGTCTGGACAGCATCAATTAATTGGCTCGTCTGGTTACCAATCAAATACACACCTGCCAATCAGGAATCACAGGTAGAAGCAACTAACAGCATAGTCCAATTAACTAAGAAAACACTCCGTGTATCATTTCAGTACATAGGTTCATACATGAACAAAACATTGTTAATTATTTTGACTTGTTGTGTAGCCACTTTGACACTGGTATTTTATTTTGTATTGAAAAATAATATATATATATAGTGCTGGATATACTTATTGCTGGCTTACTGGGATGTGTATTAATATAGAACATTGCAATGTATGACAATTTATCATCCCGCAAAAACCAGGTAGATTGTGTTTCTCTAGTTCTAAGGCTCATTCCTGACGTTACGCGTTAAGTATTACGTAACCACCAGCTCGCCAGAGGGGGCGTACTCAATGAGATTGTACAAAATGGCTGCACCTGTTATATATAATAGCCATCACGTTTAACCGTTTTATTAATTAATTATACGATTATACTTGTTAATATTAAGCAATAATGTGCATTATACATCATTGAATATGCATACCAGGCCAAATGCCTTAATTGTCCCTTCCTTTAATGGAATCCTAGATTAATTCTGAAAAAATATTAATTTTAAGTTTTAAAACATGAAAGAAATAAAAAGTACCTTTTGTCAAATATAACATATCAAACAATTACTGTTGAATATGTTTTATTTATTGTGTACGAAGCCAAACAAGGGTCCGAAAAGTGACTTTCGTCGACATTAGCTGCTGATTAGGAGCATCCCAAGCCTGCCCCCCACCCCACTCCACCCAATCCTGACCATGCCAGTGGATACTAAGTAGGAAATGAACATTAAATAATTAATGAGCTCGACTCTAGATAGCACCTTAAATTCATATTTAGTTAAATGTAGTACAACGAACCATAATACATGGTCCCAATCACTTTGTAAAATAATTCTGTCCATGGTGGCTTCCATCTTGCCAGAAGTGAGCATACACTAACAAAAATTAACAGTAATTTTTAATTATAAAGTGTTTTTAAACATGAGTTATTTTCTTAACATTAAGTACTTAGAAATTATTTTAATACTATATTAATCTGTATCACTAAATATTAGGCTTTCACTTCTTTACTGTGTTTTACGACATATGTATTTCGGCAAGTGACTTCATCTGTGCTTCCTGTTTCGACGCTAAACACAGGAACTTATTTTGCTTTTTAGCTGCTTAAACCCGTGTTAAAACACTAGCTGGTATCATATTGTTGTTGATTATATGTCGAAATATAAAATAAGACACGAGATAATTAGTTTATAGTAGATTATACAGTTATATAAAATCATTTTGGATAGTGGGTCGGTCATCTGATGAACTGTCAAAGTCAGTTTGTGCTACAGCAACAGCTGAGTGTCGGTTATATTGATACTGCGCATCGGAACTAAACCAGGACTAATTAGCAAAAGCTGATGTGACAGGAGAACCAACAGGAAAAAGATGAAAGATGATGACAGATTCAGATGGTTAAAGCCTGTCTGATCAGATTGTTGCCACTGTAAATTATACATCAACTTTTGTTTTAGTTTTGTTTATACAAAACTGACAGATCATGAATACATCTTGGACACTGAAGCGAAAACTGCAGAGAGAATTGGATGTAAGTTGTAAGACATCTAAAAACTGCAATAACCATATCCCCCATCAAAAACTGTCATTTCACTAGCACTATGTTCCATTAGTTAATCATGGAACAAAACCTGCATAAGCATAATGTTTGATTATATCATAATATCATATTTTATTCACTAAATAAGTCTCAATTAACCAATTACGAGAAAAGCATGTGGGAAAAATTAAGAAATTATTTAGTTTATTTGAGACTTATGCACTTTGTCATGTTAAGTGATCACTATATTGAAAATAGACACCTAAAATAAGTAACTAATTACCATCACTCAATGTTAAGGACATCTGTATGGCATATACTTGTTTTTAATTAGTTTGTGCAAGAAAACAAGAAATTGTTTTCTAAATGGCATATCTTTTAGGGTTTTGTGCCTTTGCATGCCATCTTGGATAATTTTTTATGGTGGTTACAAAATAACAGCCTTTGAAAGTTTGATCACAGTTTTTATCATAAACAAAGACTATATATCTTTTTTGTTTTTCAGGAAAGGGTGCACACCAGTTTCCAGAGAGTTTTGCATGTGACACCAGATTTAATCAATCGCCTTGGTTTGGAAAAAGAACTAGAGGTAAATATGATACATGTAAACAGTCTGGCCAATAACCAGGGGAGGATAGGGGGGTTGGACGATCCCCTCTCCCCCTCCCCGCAGAAAAGAGAGTTCCACTCCAAAGGGAAAAATAATGCGTAATATCCATATAAAAGGACAGGTCTCTTGTAAAGATGAAGACCTATTAAGACAGGGGACAATATTTCGAAATCTGAGGTAACCGGAAGTCGGTTCACATGGTTTTTACCTAGGTAACCAATTGTTCGGTTACATGAATTATATTTGCATAACCTGTATATTACCTGATCAGTTACCTCAAAGTTATTATTATTCACCACTTGCCATCGGAATCGCAAAAAGTAATTTTTAGTTGCCCGAATCTAAAACCCACTGTCCTCGGGCATCGGGCCACCGTATTCTAGAACCTAGCAGCTTGTGGAAGTTAACACTTTTGTAAAATGATTAAATATCAGCCCAGTACTGAAACAAAATAGATACATTTGGAGGAAAAATGCCCATTCCCTGGTGCATGATTAGACTAATAATTTTCTTTTATAAATAACAAATAAAGGCTACCATTTGTCACTGATATGTAAAATTTAGTATATAGCAGATTAAAAAAACAAACACCAAAAACCCAAACAACAAATGTCCAGTTCCTCTGAACTATAAAACAGGATACTCACAGAGTCACTGGTGCATGATTAGATTAATAAAAATAAATCTTATAAAAAGAAAGACCACAATTTGACACTGATATTTTGCGGTGGCGGTGCTACTTTCACTTTATCGCTGGTACTTCTATACTACAGTGACGTTCCAAATGTTTGTTATTTAAAGCTCATTATGCAATGTTAGTATTTTTCAGCTTTTGCAACATTTTTGGATTTTTGTTAACGTTAAAACCGTTTTCATCCTTTGTAAAATTATAGGTAATCCAATATTATGTCTACATATATTCCTGTAGAGATAAAATAGCAGCAGATAATTTAGGCACCTTAGCGGTCCGTGCACATTTCTTTAAAACTGTTGGTTTGTCTCTATTCTGAGCCTTCGGTCGCAAGTTACAACCGTTGCAATATACCGTTGTCTACTGGTTTGCCACGCATCAAGTTCCTAAAATTAGTCTAAAACAGTGGTCGGAATACTAGTAGTATGTCTGCATGAATAAACTTCAGGTAATCGTGAAGTCTGCAGGTTTTAATTTCTGAACGTCTACAGGTCACGACGTAACCGATTTGCAGTTCACGTAAATTTAATTTTGCGTAACCGTCACGCGAACAGAATGGCGGTTTGCGTGAAATATTGTGCCCTGTTAAGACTAACAATGTTCTGTTATGACATCTAGTACATGTTGAAATAACATTTATTAGGTAAATCCATCACAAATCAGCAAATATTTAAGATCGCCCATGTACTTTGGTCTCCCAAATATTCCTGTTATCTAAATGAATAAATCCGAAATTTGGGCTCTGTATTCCTAGTACTTTTTGAGAAATGTAATTTTGCTAACCCTGGTAGGTGTTAAATTTGAAGTCCCATTATTTCAGGATATAATGTACATAGAAACATGAAAGTTTGTATGAGTACTGAAAAGATTAAGCAGACTGGTAGTTTTCAGTAGTAGACAACACACTGAACAATTTTTAAAATGCCATTTGATCTTACGAGCAGCCATTCAATATTAATCTTTTTTTAATTGTTTCTCTGTCAAGTCCACCCCAATGCTTCGTGAGTGCTAAAATCATGCATAATTGAAAAATAAATTTCCTAAGAAAGATAATGAACTTTGATACACATAAACTGCATACCATTAGCTAGTATAAAATGATACAGGTTTCGGTTTTTAACAATCTACCCACATTGTTTCATTGAAATAGCCCCCAAATTGTGTGTTTTTTCCGACTTCAGTAGGATGTTGTTCCATAATTAATCATCACATAGTTATAAGATTTAAGATTTATATATCAACTGGGATGGATTTAACAGACAAAACAAAAAAGTTAAATTTGTGTATAGTGTTTTTGTGAAATAAAATGGAATTTTCTTTTTATCGTTATGTACAATGGAATATTGAACTTTAGGTATCGGCAGTAATTTTTGATGACAAACATTTATTTCTAATGCATTGTTTACAAGTTCTTTAATAAAACATCTCACATTACTAAGTATTCATTAATTTATGATTTATTAGGTGGAAAATGTCCCAGGCTGCAGCATAACCATGCAAATTTCAATAAGTAAAATATGAGAAGTAACCAATTTCAACGAAAATTACCCTAAACATACATAGTAATATCATAAATTAATACAGTAAGTGCATATTCAACAAAATTAACAATTACTTGCCAAATTAAGGGAGCTAACTCTTCAAGATACGGCAATACCTGTATAGCTCGATCATGGCCAATATAAAGAGAGTTGACTAAATAAATAAGATTGATTACTTTCAACTAAGCTATTAGTATTGAGGAAGTATGTCATTTTTTCCCCAGTATGTTTTTTTATTTGCAACAGGTTTTCATTTTTTAATACCATTCAATAAATGTACACTGCTTGTAATGTAAACAATGATTATACATGATCATATATGTATATACTCCATCTGTCATCTGATGAGTTATTTAGACAAAACATTATTACAGTTTTACTTTTTAAATATGCACAATACAAAGCTTTGTGACATTTTGAAATAATATCTGCATGTGACATTTTATTGTTTCTTCTTAGGGTCACCAAGGATGTGTAAATTGTCTAGAATGGAATTCAACTGGCACGTAAGTAAACTAGTAAACTGGGGCCTATACATTTCATTGCAGATTAATTACAGAATGCCTTTTTCTTGTAGAAGCATGATTTAGCTTAGGATGCAAGAATTTTTCCAATAAATAATGGAAATGGCTGTATTGATTTCACCAAAATCAAGGACTCTTTAAAATAGTTTTTAGCTTAGTGGTATATTGTGATATGTCATAGGATTAGGCTTGCCACAGTCTAGATCCCCCTAAACAATTTCCTTCACATGCACCTGCTATAGACCAAATGGTACTGAAAGTTTTTTTGTTTGTTTTGTTTAATGACACCACTAGAGCACATTGATTTGTTAATCATCGGCTATTGGATGTCAAACATTTGATAATTTTGACATAGTCTTAGAGAAAAAACCCACTACATTTTTCCATTAGTAGCAAGGGAACTTTTATATGCACCCTCCCGCAGACATGATAGCACATACTACAGCCTTTGATATACCAGTCATGGTGCACTGGCTGGAACGAGAAAAATATCCTACAACGATGTCCACTACACAACTCGGAGAAAAGCCACTTCTGGCCGCATGGAACAGACCTACATCAAAAGCTCTGGGGATCCAGGGAGGACCTGCAAACAACTGCCCAATTCATCACTCAGATCGGAATATCTGTATGAGACAATTTTTACAAATTTGAACGAAGAAGAAGAAGAACGAGATATAACCCAATGGGCCCACTGACGAGGATCTATCCCAGACCAACCACACATCAAGTGAGCTCTTTACCACTGGGCTACGTCCCTACCTCTAACCCTATCCTGTTACATGTTGAATCAGGGCTAGAGAGTACTCTATGTAACACTTTCTATTGTCAATTTTTGACTTAAATGCACAGAGTTTCCTAAATCTGATGTCACAAACCTTTAATACATGTATGATCCTTTTCGAGTTTGTACATTTATTGTAGGTTTATTAATGCTATGAGTGATCTTCAAAATCATAAAAGTCTGTGACATCATCTAAGAAACTATATGTATTTTAGACCCAGGATGTAACAACCCCTTTAGTCATCAGAAATTTCAATTTCTTTTCAACATTACCTGTCCTCAAGCCTGTGCTCAGATTAAGACAGAGCAAAAGAAAAATGCGTCCGGACTATACAGTGAAGGAAAAAAAGAAGGAAGTTATAGTCACATGACCGGAACTAGAGGGAGCATACAGTGGAAGATTTTAGGCCATCACATTGACTTTTGGGCTATTAGCTGTAGTGGTAGAGTGCACTTTGACAGATAATGTATCTAAAAAAGAGAAAACGCCTCATGTTTTCTCCAAATTGACAGTTCATAACACTAAATAGCAGCCTAGTTCTATTCTCAAATACATGGTTAGTCGACTAGTGTTACTACATTTACAGTGTATGTTATGTTGTTGTTGTTTTTTTGCACAAAACTAATTGCTGCTGATTAAAGGGACACACCCTAGTTACGGCTAGTTGTTAACCATTACGGCGTTGTTTTTCGCTATTAAACCCATTTTTTCACAAATAAAATTGCACTTTACTTACCATTTATTATTTAGAATATACATTTCCATTCACCTGAAGTGTTTTTTTTTGGTAATCCTGGTGTTTGTAATACCACAAAATGCATTTTTCGTATTTCTGAAAAACGGACGCACGTTTGAGAAAAAAACGTTGAGCAGACAAGGTCTAATCTATTTTTAGACGGGATATTTCCATTTCAATGTCACAGATGTTGGTATACCACGTGACCGTTATCATTTTGGTTCGGTTTGTTTTCTCGTGCACGGTTCGCGCAATCGACATCCGATTTGTTGTTGTTCATTTGTGAGATTTTTCTTCACAGTTCGTGAACATTTTCAGTAACAATAAAGTTCAGACAAGTAAGTATCTCAATACAAAACATTACAAACCCTTAAAACCAATAATTTTGCTAAGTCCTACGATATCTGGCGAGGGGATACAACCAGGACAGAACAGTTGGAACATGTCCAGGAGAGGTGAAACGAACGCACCCCAAGTCTGTGAAATTTGTCGTGACGTAGGCATTGTTGTGCTTCAAGCGACATCTACCGGGGACATCAGAATACAAACTTTCAAAATTATTTCAAGCAATTGGGACATGGGGATTCCCATGGTATTTATCGATATAAAACCTGCTTTTTCACTCCATTTGATAAAAACGTGATCTAAGTGTGTTACAGGTTTGTAGATTAACCAAATTATAATTTATTTTCGCTGGATGAAACTAGGGTGTGCGGATTTAAAACAGTGTGTTAGGATGATATTAAATAAAATTTATTTTTGATTAAATTTTCTTTCTGTAAATTAGTTTGTTATAATTTATGTATTTTAGGCTTCTTGCAAGTGGATCAGACGATGTTCAAGTTTACATATGGGATCCATTTCTATACAAAACACGTGCCATAGTGCGGACTGGTCACCAAGGAAACATTTTCACGGTTAAGGTGAAAATAACTGCCTCTATTTTCCTTGTTTATTTTTTTTTCCCATTGGTATGCCCTTTTGACGATTTAGTCCACTTGCTCTTTTTCTCTTGGTCCCCTCACAGTATATTCTCTGGATCTGCCCCAGACTATTACCTGATTAGAATATTTTAAATTCCATCCTGAATTAATTTTGAAGTTTTTAAAACATTTAAATTTTTATACAAAGTTTTAAAAATATATTGTATTGTGCTTTTACCCACAGCTCTTTACACTTTTTATTTTAGGTTTATTTTTAATTTCATCCTATTTACATACATGTACTTACCTTTGTTTGACACCCAGTAGCTGATGTATATGTTTGTGATGAGGTGTTGTTAAACATTCATTCATTCATTCATTCATTCATTCATTCATTCATTCATAAGGTTTCATTATTTTTCACACAGCTGAGAAATTTATTTTGTATTAGGTTCTTCATAACTCAGCAGAAAATTATTTGGTTGTAATTTGTTTATTGGCATGCAGCTTTTTCATTTCCAAACAATAATTAATCATAATTTTGTTGGAAGCTGCCATTGTGCTGTGTTTAATATAATAACTTTTAAACACTGCTTAATTTCCATCTTGAATAGTGTAACACATGGACATTCTTTTTTTCTTCTTTTTTTCAGTTCTTACCAAGCTCCAACGATGGAGTTCTCGTTACCGGTGCGGCAGACTGTAAGATTCGTGTCCACGACATCGCGATGCAGGAGACGACACACGTGTTCAGCTGTCACGCAGGGCGAGTCAAGAGGGTGGCCACTGCACCTAACATCCCATTCATGTTTTGGAGTGCTGCAGAAGACGGAACTATTATGTTAGTCGGAATTATAAACTTTTCCTTCGTTATACCAGTCATGGGGTATTGCTTGGAACAGACGTTTTGTTTCTTTTGTTATATTATGCCCACAGATGGAATTTAGAGCGATCACCTGACATATAATGTGTCATGGAAGCAATCATCCTTTATGGACTTAAGGTTTTCCTCTGTCCCAGCCAATGCCCCATGACTGGTATATCAAAGGCTGTGGCATTCACTATCTTGTCTATGGAAAAGTACTGCATTTTGGGAGGAATAGTCTTTGTGGCGGTAGCAGGTTTCCTCTCTTACTCCTCAGCCAGTGTCAATATAACCATATATGCTCAGTGTTCTCGCTGGGTGAAAATTAAAGGAGGGCGGCCGCTCGGCACCCAACCCTTAACCCCCCCCCCCCCCCCCAAAACAACCCAATAAACAAAAAGCCAAAAAAAAAAGGGGGGGTGGAGTTTGGTTACCATATTGTTGTGTGTTGGTAGACTTGTGAAAAGACATACTCCTTATTTTGGCTACAAAAAAGTGCAAAAAGGTTTATAAATACGAAATACATGCAGACTCGTCTTTTAATTGAACCAAAGATGATATCGGTCTGACATTCACGGACAGTTCCGGTTCTGCTGAACCGATCAAAGTTTTATTATTATTATTTCTTAATAAAGATTTCAAGATATACGAAAAACAATAAAGATGTTTGTAAAGTGATCCCCTAATGTCGGATACATTTTTTGTTATTTCCTTCATCATCGAATGATTCGATCGCTGTGATAAAATAGTAGTTTCGTTTTTGTAAAGGCAGTGTAGATATTATTTGGCACTCAAGATAAATGATTTTAATGATAAACACTTCCACTTCCGTTGTTTTTATAAGCGTTCATATCCCCCCAAAATGAAAAGTTTACAATATTTTATAAAGAACTGATGAATAAACAGAATGACAGAAATGACAGAAAGTAAAAATCATCCGTTATAACCAATTATATCTGCAATGGAGGACAAAATATCAGACGATAGTTAGTGGAAACAAAAGACAGAATGACCGTTCTGATCACGTTTCAAATTTGGTGCCAAATAAGTGAGGGTTTTTTCAATCAGAGATTGCCGAATCCATAAAAAATAAAAATATTTTCATTGCTCAAATAAAATATAACTTTTATTGTGTCTATTAAACATATAAATGGATACAGATATAGGACAAAATAGAGGCTGTTAAAAATACTGTTAAATTACGGTACGGTAACTGTCGTAAATGTTTCGTCAATTGCATTTTCGTACACAACGCGGCTCGTTTCCTTTGATGTCCAGTGTGCAGACTGATCGTTGTTTTTTTGTGTGGAAAAAAGTGTGCATTTGGAAATAGCGGAGATAGGTGCTGGAAAATAAAGGGGGCGCACAAAAATAAAGGAGGGCGGAGAACGTGAAAGGAGGGTGGCAAAATGGAATAACGGTGCGGGCCGCCCTGCTTAAATGGAGCAGCGAGAAGTGTTTTTAAAAAAAAAATTAATTCTTTTATTACCCAGAACATAGATACGGGTAGATGTACCTGAACTCTGGTACCCAAAATACATTAATTCAACGTAATTCTTAGTTGAATCGGTCATCTGTGATTAAACAAATGTGTAGTATTCTATTCAATTACCAAGTTTTAATAGTTATGGTAAGAGTTGTAGGGATGTAAGAGCTACGCAGAAACATGGAAATGCATGATGAAACAAAAACATGATGTTCAATACTGTTGACCACACAAGGTTCATTTGCATGTTTCAAGTTTATGATGTATGCCTTATATTATAAGTTAAAACCAGTTTAGATTTGTTAGCATTGAATAAAAATTTTGGCAGTTCCAGGGGTTGCAAACAACAATTTTCCTTCAGGGACACTTGAGCGGCCCCTGGACCCCGGCCGGAGTAAACTTTTTTGTTCCAGCCCCTCTCACATCCCTGGAGTTGGGTTGAATCATATAATTTAACATGAAGAAATTCAGTAATGTGCAATTAAAATTAATTATATCTAAAGCCAACTTTAAACAATATATTATTTGATGACCGACACTTGACAATCAGTGTATGGGTGGGTTTTTTTCAAGCCATGCTTTTTTCCTCTTTATTTACAAAGCAATAATTACAACAAATTCATAAACCTGTTGACTGACATGTTTTAAAATATTGAGTGGCATATTGCAATTTCTAGTTTTGTTCATGGTAACCTAATGTGTGTTGTCTAAAACAGCATTCTCACACCGACTTGTCCACCCACTTTAGATGTTCTCCACAGTACAATTCGAATGCCCCTATAAGAATATTTTCCTTGTTACAGGCAGTACGACCTGAGAAGTCCAGAAAGCAGTCAGAGCAATCCACGGAATGTTCTAGTTAATCTGAACGCACACATGGGAGAGTATGCTGAAGCTAAATGTCTTGCCATCAACCAGTTGAGACCTGAACTCTTTGCTGTTGGTGCTAATGATCCGTACGTGAGAATGTATGATCGCAGAATGTTAACACCCAGAAGCATGAAGTTTCCTGGAGATGCCAGCAGCAGGTGCACATTTCTTAATATTTGATTTATATATTAAATGTTTTGAATTTTAACACTGGTAATTCTTCAAAAAAATTCTAAAAGTTATTTACTTACAATACTAAAAACTGTAAACAAGTTACATATAGGAAAAAGTAATTTTCACTTCAGTTGCATAATGTTTACTTTGTGCCTTAAATGTTTATTAGTTTTGTTGGGAGTGGGATGTTGAAGAATATTTTGTTTCTTCTCTGATTAATTCCACTTTTTTCATTGAAACATTAAAAAAAGAGGAAAAAAAGAACAACATTTAAACAGCCATTTGTTTTAAGATGCCACTTTAATATATAACTCAGTGACATTTTCTTAAATAAGCAGACATCTTTCTTATTTGTTACCTTTTTTATACTCCCATGGGTATGTTTGACTACATTAAAAATATAATATTTGGAGCATCCATGTAATTTGAATACTATGTATCTGACACATGTATGCATACATCTAGCAAAGATTTGAAGATTTCCAAATTTGGTGGAAAGATCTAGCCAAGACTTGTTGCTGCTATATTATTTTAGGTTGGCAGCATCAATGTTAACTTATGTGATCATTGTGAAAAAGAGTTTTATCATATTAAACATTCATTAAAATTGTTCCATTATGTGATTCAAAGTTATTACCTAGTTAGCATCCTGCCATATAAAACCCTGTTCCCTACAACCTGCTGGTGAGCTGTAATCCAATCCGATCACAGAAAATGTCTCAGTAAGAGACTGAGACATGGAATCTGATGCAAATACAGGCCATAAGATTTAAAATTTCTTGGGGAAACACTTTTTCGGTTCCGTGCTTTGTGATCATGGGAACACATTGGAAACTGTAGTCATACTCAATATGATAATCATGGGAAAAGAAATTTCGGTTCTGTGATTTTAGCAGCATGGTACTGGAAATAATTGTTTACGTGAAATCTGAGGACCTGCAAATAACTGTACATCAGCTGTTTCAAATGATGGCACCAGTGTAATAATTTACACCAGCAAAATGTTATGAAAATTATGATGTTAACTTTCTGCATTCATGTTTGAATTTAATTTTAATAGCATTTAGCATATTCTAAGAAAGTATCAGTGTTTGGAAAATGGGTTGTCGATTAAATAATTTCAAGAGACTATGTAGCTTAAAATACACAAGCCAGTATAAACTCAACTAAACTGTAAGTAAATCTAACACACTAAAATAAATTTCAAAACATAACTAATTTTTTGGAAAAGAATCATTACTTATTTTCATAATTTATAAAACATTTGGGAAAATTGTGATGTTTAATTTTGTGTTCTCTTGGTGTGTTCTGTAACTGGCCATTGTGAGAGAGACTTTTTGCTGATTCAGGTTTCCATGGGAACATCCACACCTTGAGACCATGGAAGGGGAGGATTACAGTCTGCCGCAGGGATGTCTTAGCTATTTTGTGGCAGGTACTAGTCCACCAGTTTGCTGTCTGTCTGCTGGTGTGCTCATCCCCATTTGCTGCTGAATAGATTAACGCGTGCCTTTACTTTAAATAATTAATTTTAATCCTTGCCACTTCTTTCCACCCATCAACCTCCCCCCCCCCCCCTAAAAAAAAATAAAAAAATAAAAAAAAAATAATAATTTAAAAATAAAACCATTGTCCTACCAAAAAACCCAACCCGCAACTCATGCCATAACTGAATATTGAACATATTTCTTTTTTTTTAAACTTGTAAACTGAACATATATTATATTATTAAATGTGTAAAGTATACAAATTTCTACAATGACTACTGAGTAGTAGCAGTGGCATGTCATTTTCATCTCATTTTGATTTACAAAAAAAAACACAGCTAAAAAAGAAGTCAGAGGTATAAAAATTACGCTCAAAAACGGAGTAACAGTACAAGCATTTTATTTCAATCTTATTTTTATTGTGTCATAAATGGAGCTTTTTGGCATTGTTGTGCCTTGGACCGAGATGTTCAAACTAACTTGAGATAAAACACATTAAGTGTTAACAAACAGACAAATAACACTTATTCTGCTTCATCATATTGATAGGATATTAAATGAGCTTCCATTTAGTATCATGTTTATGTCCCAAGTGAAATAATTTTCAGTTGTCACGAGCTTTAGCAAGTGACAATGAAAATTATTTCACAAGGGACATAAACATGATACGAAATGGTAGCGAGTTTAATATCCTATTTGTTACCCATAATCGATCTTAATTTATATCACTCATCTAGTTTCGTTGATGTTCCTGTAAGGTTGTGCGCCAGTTGATGATGTCATTGTGTGACGTCAAAAGTGTTACGTCCCACTGGGCATTCTAGTGGCACGTATAACTTTGATATGTACCAAGATATTTTTAACAATATGGGTAATAAAGTGAGTTATTTACTGAGAATTTAGTTTTGTTTGCTTTATTAATTTAGGTTTTTGTTTTTGTTTCGACGTTACATTTTTAATTTGCAGAAATAATTATTTTAACATTTTCTAGCTCATTTAGCTTTTGCTTTGCAATCTAAAGTAGCTAACTAATTTAGACATCTATTACAGTGCTTATATCCAAACATCATTTAGCAACTTTAGTATTTTTTCGTTTAATAATTTAGCTGCCATATACAAATTAAGCAGTACAAATATTTTGGTGTAGATTACATTTCAACACTTAACCCAGGCCCAATCAATTTAGAATATGATTCATTAAAACTTCTTTTTTTTTCATTAAAGACATGAGTTATTTCAGCAGCAAACTAGTATCGGCAAATCAGCAGACATTTTGCTATTTTGTAACTTAATGTATCACCTGCTTTGTTCTCCACTTTGCTTTGCCAGGACTGCATGGGAAAACCTCAATTTGATGAATACATTATTCTCACCCGATGAGTTTGGTTTACCATCTGACTGTGCAGACTTTTATGTAGCAGGTATGATAGTTAACCTTTGTTTAATATCATCTGTTGGCCTTTTAATAAACTGCGTTTAGTTAATTTCTGTGTTGTATGAGTTTAGTACTCAGGTTATGATAACTGATACTAAATAGATTCTAGATGTGTTTTATTGTCTGGTGGAATGAAGGTATGTACATGCTGACATTATTTTGTTATCATGTCATAGCTTTGTCTCTTGAATTCTGTCTTTTACAGCAGTGGTAATTTGAAGGTCATAAAAGATTTCAATAAAAACTTTAAAATACAGGCCTAGAATGTCCTGGAAAAAGCATTAAATTTTATTGTGTCCTGGAAATATGGCCACAATTTTGGTGGTTTATTTTTTTCACATCTTTACTTTTGTTGTCCTCATAACCTGTCTAAATTCAGACAACAATTTGTGATAAAAACATTCATTGATTGAACATTTCATTCGAAAAATTAAAACATGTCCTGGAAATATCCTTGAATTTTATGTTTTTTCAAGTGTAAGGACATGTAACACTAGAATGAATAAAGTGAAAATTCATATAAAAATATATTTTTAGGTTTTAAACCCATACCACCTCAAATGAAAAAAAATAAAGTGAAAATATTTCTTTACAAATTACCATCAAATTGCATGGGTTAAATTTTCTGTTTGGTACAGGTATGAAGGCAACTGATGGAACAGCCATTGTAAAGCAAGCACAGCCCTACCTTTAGTCACTGTTGACTATTTTAGTAACTTTGCAATGGAAGCTGCATACCTTGGCTGATCTAGCATTTTGGCTTCATCCCTGTATTAACAGGGCGTCGTGGCAGGCCATCGGTCTACAGGCTGGTAGGTACTGGGTTCGGATCCCAGTCGAGGCATGGGATTTTTAACCCTGAGTGAGTGCTCCGCAAGGCTCAATGGGTAGGTGTAAACCACTTGCACCGACCAGTGATCCATAACTGGTTCAACAAAGGCCATGGTTTGTGCTATCCTGCCTGTGGGAAGCACAAATAAAAGATCCCTTGCTGCCAATCGGAAGAGTAGCCCATGTAGTGGCGACAGCGGGTTTCCTCTCAAAATCTGTGTGGTCCTTAACCATATGTCTGACGCCATATAACCATAAATAAAATATGTTGAGTGCATCCTTAAATATAACACTTCTTTCTTTCTTTCATTCCTGTATTAAAAATAAAAATTGAATCTATATAATTTGATGGTCATTAAATTTGTTACGAATCTTTTTTATTTACTCTGATTGATTTTGTTTACTGCAACAAATTTTATTTGAGTTACTATGAGTTTAAAACTTAATAATATATTTTTGTATTAATTTTAACTTTATTCATTATGGAGTTATGTGCCAATTCATCAGTTCCCTTTTGATGCAAACAGACTGTATTACTAATTATCTGCCCATAATAGCAAGAACGATTTAAGTTTTTCCAAGATATTTGGCAGTCAGTGATTTATGATCAAGTTTGTTTTTATTTTACTACTTATTAGGATATCAATAACAAAATTACTTTTCACTAGCTGCTTTTGATTAAAAATAGAAATGTTAGGTGAAATTAAAATTATTAGGGGCTATTATCATGGTGGACTCACAGTGACAGAATATTATTATACTGAATCCTATGAAGGACACAATTTCTTTGGTTTATCTTAAATATTGACATTATACAACAGGGGACAATATTTTGAAATCTGAGGTAACCGGTTACGTGAATTATATTTGCGTAACCTGTGGATTACCTGATCGGTTACCTCAAAGTTACGTTGAAATTATATTTTAAATACATAATTTTTAGCTCAAACATAAAGTTAAAACAAAATACAAAAGAAAACGTTTTATAAAACAGTTTCTTTAATGCTTGCAAATCGAAAGAAGTGACTTGTAGATGTTTCTTTTGTTTTCGTACGATCCTAGCGTTGTAGTTTTATTATTATTATTATTATTATTATTATTATTCACCACTTGCCATCGGGATCGCAGAAAGTAATTTTTAGTGCCCGAATCTAAAAACCACTGTCCTCGGACATCGGGCCACCGTATTCTAGAACCTCTGTGCAGCTTGCGGAATTAACACTATTGTAAAAGGACTAAATATCAGCCCAGTACTGAAACAAAATAGATACATTTGAAAGAAAAATGCCCATTCCCTGGTGTATGATTAGACTAATAATTTTCTTTTATAAATAACAAATAAAGGCTACCATTTGTCACTGATATGTAAAATTTAGTATACAGTAAAAAAAAACCCCACCAAAAACCCAAGCAACAAATGTCCAGTTCCTCTGAACTATAAAATAGGCTACTCATTGGTGCATGATTAGATTAATAAAAATAAATCTTATAATAACATAAAAAGAAAGACCACAATTTGACACTCAATATTTTGCGGTGGCAATGCTACTTTCACTTTATCGCTGGTACTTTTATACTACAATAACGTTCCAAAGTTTTGTTATTTAAAGCTCATTATGCGATGTTAGTATTTTTCAGCTTTTGTGACATTTTTTGCATTTTTGTTTATGTTAAAACCGTTTTCAACCTTTGTAAAATTATAGGCAATCCAATATTATGTCTACATATATTCCTTTAGAGATAGAATAGCAGCAGACAATTTAGGCACCTTAGCGATCCGTGCACATTTCTTTAAAACTTTTGGCTCGACTCTATACTGAGTCTTCAGTCACAAGTTACAACCGTTGCAATATACCGTTGGCTACTGGTTTGCTGCACAAACATTTGTCGGAATACTAGTAGTATGTCTGCATGAATAAACCTACTGTAATAGTGAAGTCTGCAAGTTTTAATTTCTGAACGTCTACAGGTCACGACGTAACCGATTTGCGGTTCGCGTAAATTTAATTTTGCGTAACCGACACGTGAACAGAATGGCGGTTCGTGTGAAATATTGTGCCCTGTACAAGCAGCTTATACTAATCAACCAGGAACATATTTTGAAATACATGCAATAAGATTATTAGTTAAAATGCATATAATAAGATCATCAACAGGCACAAATAAGATCAGAATCTGGTTAGGAAGCATTTATTCTTTGAAAACATTTATTAAACAGACATTGAAAAACTGCCACATATTACTTATTAATGACATTCCTGGATGGTTCTGAAATATACTGAGAGAAAGAAATAAGGGAACACTTGGTATAGTAGTCCAAATTTCAATCAATATTACTATAATTGTAATGTCTGTACAAAGATGGGATTGAATGTCGGTGTTGAGATTGAGCTTGAGTAACATGGTTAACTTCCTGACACTGTATTTGTTAGTGTTGATGTGCTACCTTATTTCTTTCCATCAGTATATTAAGGTTAGTACATACATTTGTACTACAGATGTCCTTTTTGTGTGTTTTAGGGCACTTGCCTCAGAAGCAGTCGGACTACAAGAAGAAATATCGGACCCTTGCTGCGACCTATCTGACGTTCAGTCCAGACGGCAATGAGTTGCTGGTTAATCTCGGTGGTGAACAGATCTATCTGTTCGACATAAACAGGAAGAGAAACGCCCTCAAGTTTGACACAAGTCAGTTTGCCAAGTCAAGTGTTCCAGTTAAAGGTGAGGTAGAGGTCTCTCATGATAATAGTTGTCATTACATATAGGAGTTATTAAGTGAGTTTGAATGCTTCATGACATTTATCCTTCTTGTCCCTTTCCTTTTTTTCCTTTTTAATTCTCTTTTTTTTTTCTTCTTCTTCTTTTTTTTTAAACTTGGCAACTTCTGTCTTTCATTGTCCACCTCCAGATCTAATCCTTGTGACACTGCCTTTGTTTTATAGTTGATACTAACCACACCTCTACCATTTCCCATCATCTGTTTCAATAAGCTTAGTATGACCACTTTAGAGAGTGTTCAATGATCACTTCTGGCATTGTAACCACTATTATACTCCCATGCTATATCTGTGTGGTTCTTAACCATATGTCTGATGCAATATAGCCGTAAATAAAATGTGTTGAGTGCGTCATTAAATAAAATATTTCCTTCCTTCCTCCCTTCCTTCCCATGCTACAGGCAATCATTTGTTTGTGACTGCATTTTTCATGTACCTATGCATGTATATATATACTAATAAATTTTAGCAGGGAAGTGTCTAGACTGTGAAGAGCGAAGTTTATAGGGGTGGTCAAGACATGATCTCCCGGAAAAATGTCTTGGAAAAAAAGAAGAAAAAAAGGGTGGGGTGGGGTGATTTCGACCCTGAAACCCACCCCTGTATACATTCCTCACATATGTATTTACATTACTGCTAAATGCACTTTTAGACTAAATTGCAAGTTATACTTAACTTATTTGTAGGTGAACTTACATTTGCAACCCATAAGGGTAGTTTGATGATAAAGTTTATTCACTGCTGCCATCATCAAACATGTTTATTAGATGGTGTGTTTTTGTAGTGAGATAAAAGTTGTCGTGCCTGAATTAATTATCCAGCATTTACTTGACTTGTTATGTACAACATCTATATGCTTGGTGTTTCAGAAACAGCCTGCCCTCCTACAAATGGTTTTAATATTCATCGAAATGGCACGACAAATGGTGTCAGCAAACACTCTGTTCTTCCAAGTACATCGACTAGTACACCATCGGTGCTGGTTCGAGATGTGGAGGACGAGAAACAGAGACCAGGAAAAAGGTTTCTATTGTTACAAGCTTTTAGTTGTATGAAAACAGAAAGTTTAAAATTATGTTCATTATTATTAAAGATCTTAATAATTATTTTGTAATCTGAATGGGGTTTGGGATGGGGGTTTTAGGATGGGTGAGGGGCAAATTGTCAGTTATGTATTTACAATCATAAATAAACAAATAAATATACTCTTAATGTTATTATTGTTTTAAATATGAAAAAAGGTATAGTAAAGCCCTGTGACATATAGCTTAAAGTTACTGGGTTCATGTCCCATGTGAGGCAATAGGGAATATTTTGTTCCAGTACTAGATCCAGCCCAGACTGAGTGCACCACAAGGCAAAATGCGGAGGTGTAAGACCACATACACCAAGTTTCAGGCCTCTGAAAATTCAAGAACGATCGTTCCGTTCATGTGATGCTCACACGAATCTAATTTTGCATAACCTATTTTTTGTTTACTTGTATATAACGGGTTACTCAAAACGGAAATGGGTTACTTGGATTTATTTCTGTGTAAGCTATAAATGGGTCACACAGATTTTCAATTCTCAGAGGGCCTGAGTGTTAACCACTTGACTGGTGTGATTATGTGTGAATCTCCTGAGTGTAAGACCCCCAAATAGAAGATTATTATCCAGCAAGCACAATAGATTCCATATACCCCAGGCTTGGGTGATGCCAAGACGGCTCGACTGCATGGCTGTGTTCCAAACTGAAAGGGAAATACTGTAGCCTCACCATTCATCCTCATTATCGTATAAGTGTATAATAATTACATGTTTATGATGTCCTGAAAAAAATGTCTTTGTCTCTGTATTACATATTTGTGACATTTAAATTAAAAAAGAAAAAGTTTTAAATAATAAAACTAAACATGTTGGATTCAAGGAATAAAGCCCATCCACTGAGTGTATACAGTTGGCATGTTTAGATAACTTGTTTGAATATTATAAATAATATTTTATAAATGTCTATATACATGTATTTAATAAGGTTTGTATATGTGATGATGAATTAATTTACTTTTTTCAGTATGTTATGTATTAAAATCATTATTGTAGAACTTTTAAAGTTTTATATCCTTGCTTTCATTTCAGACACAAACCAGATTCCAGAAATCTTGGTTATTTTGTGGAATCATTGAAGAAGAGAGCCAACAGTTGTTTTGAGAAGGAGCAATACACCAAAGCTATAATGTTGTACAATAAAGCTTTGGCAATGGCAACACATGCAGCTGTACTGTATGGCAATAGGGCAGCAGCATACATGAAGAGAAAGTGGTAAAATATTGAAAGATGCTTTTGTTTCTCCTTGCACTTCAACAGAGCTAAAAGGAAATTCATATTGGCCATATGTTTTTGAGGATTTTAGAATTTGGACTCACACAATAAAAACTGAATGGGCATTTGATTAATGATAATATGTGTATTATTATGGTGAAATGCATTATTATTGTACTCAAACTTCAGGTTTGTATTTAAACTTTATTATAAATTTGAAAAGTTCAATAACACGATGTTGGAACCACATTTATATCTTGGGATGAAAAAGTTGGTTTGTGATATTTGTAAATAATTTTATGTATCAAACATGTGCTTTTAAAGATTTATATTAAATTATTTATGGACTTGTTAAAATTATCTCACAATTTCACACACTATTTGAAAATCCTCAAATGGAAAAAGTTATATATATATATATTGTATTAAACAACTATTTCTGAGACAACTGAGAGAATTGCAATTCCCTGATGAAGGCTATGGGATGTTGCTTAAACATAGTGTCCAAATTTTGATGAAAATGATGAAGTATATTAACATTTCATTTTGAAAAATCCACCTGTACTCATTTTTCCATTTTACTTCAGGGATGGAGACTTGTATGCAGCATTACGAGACTGCCACTGTGCCTTGCGACTTGATGGTAATCACCTGAAAGCTCACTTTCGCTTAGCCAGGTGTCTGTACGAGCTAGCCTGGCCACAGGAGGCTCTCAACTGTTTGCAGCACTTCAAGACAAAGTTTCCTGATTATGCCAAGAGCCACGCTTGCGAGGCACTAGACCGAGATATTAAAGCCGCTATATTTTCTTGTACAGATGTGGGTATGTATTATTACAGATGAAGAACACCTTTGAGAATTATTGTACACTAGATGTAACCCATGCTTAATGCGTGAAAGTTTAGATGGAGTGTGGTGGCCGTACCCTGAGCTTTCCCCCCAAAGAAAATACAACCTACATGTAGAAAGCCATCCAGCCTTCATTAGGCGAGGCTACATGCATGGGCACTTTGTATATAGCCACTGCTATGTTAAATGGCATAGATGGCAGTGTCCATTACCTTATGGAATTCATCTTTGCACACAATATTTAGCATGATATGTGTATGGTAGTCGATTGGATCTGAATGCAAAAAGATCCTTGCAGAGTGCAGCATCAGGTAAGTAGAAGCGATTAGAATAAGAAACGTGTTAAAATTGTTATATTGTATTGTATTATATTGTATTATAGATTACAGCAGAAACAAAAGGCCAACATAGTACATTTTAATTGAATAATAGGTGTCCTATTATTTTAGTTCAGACCTGTAATGTGGATTTATAATGATTGTGATGTGTAACTGTTATTTGTTTTGATGGCTTCTAGGATTGATCCACTATGACAAGTTTCTGGTCATTCTTTGGTAATTTTAATATTTAATATTTTATTTTATTGCATGTAAAATATTGATATTGTAAAATGTTGGGAGGGGCCTTAAATATAGGCTGATGCCTGTTGGCCAATCTGCAAACCTCTACCGTTTTTTAAACCATAATAAATATTGTTTAAATCATTTTAATATTGTTATTGCAGAAGTGGGAGCTTCCAAAAGTGATGAAACGTCAAACAAAAGACGAGCCCCAACTCTGTCTGAACAGGAGAAAGTTTGGCGAAATAAGGCATACGATTATGAATTCCGATTCTGCGGTCATTGTAACACAACCACCGATATCAAAGAAGCTAACTTTTTTGGAAGGTAACCGTAATGGTTTCACAGCTAGACATTTCAAAGAATAAAGATGGTTAATATACTCATACTGTATTCAATATCTTACTCATGCGTTGTTATGATTTTATGAATATCATATCAACAATATGTCTTTCTTTTTTTTTCTTTTTTAACCATCATTCAGAGCTTTGAATCAACATCATGTCTATTAAAGATAGTTTATTTTTGTAAGGGAAGTTGAGATTGACAATAAAGGATTTGAATATTTTACTAAATGTAATTATTAGTAAATAAATTACTAGTTAGTATTTTTGACCCAGTAAACTACTTGAGTGACAAGTAAAATCTTGAGATGATGAGCTTTTGTGGAAATCATTTTTAAATACAGAATGGTTCAGTTAAAGAGTTAGAATCCACCATGAAAAATTCTTGACTGCAAAGATCACCATTTAATGTTTATTCCTATGACTATTAAACACCTTGTTACTGATAATTTATTTTATCATTTCAGCAATGGTCAGTACATTGTTGCTGGATCTGATGATGGGTCTTTCTTCATCTGGGAGAAGGAAACCACCAACATAGTCCGTGTTCTCAGGGGAGATGACTCCATTGTCAACTGTCTGCAGCCACACCCTAGCTACTGCCTTCTAGCAACGAGTGGCATTGATCCAGTGGTTCGATTATGGAGTCCGAAAGCAGAGGTTTGTATAAATAAAAGAAAAATCTAGTTTTACAATTGCAGATCTGGGCCAATATTTTTAAGCTATCTTAGCATTAAGATATCGTAAAAACCATTGTACGCTATGATGTCACTATGGCATGTGTTGTAGAGACGTTATAGCCTATGATGGTTTTATGATATTGTAACACTAATCTGTAACGTGAGACCATGATTGTTAGGCAGGGTAAAATATGTTTTGGCTATTAAAGTTTGTTTACCATTAAATTAGACATTACTTGTCTAATTTTAATATGTTTCTTGTCACCCAATAGCTGATGTCTCTTTTTTGTGCTGATTAAATATTTGTTCATTCATTCCTGCTGTTTGTAGTATTTCTGAATGCAATTTACTAGTATGCAAAACAGAATAGAGAAAGTACCTTGGAATTTAGGGTCAGTGACTTGTTGGGGTTTTTGTGTGGGTTTTTTTGTGTTTTTGTGGGGTTTTTTTATCTCACTGCCCTCTTTCCTTTCTCTCCTTTGAATTCCATCTCATTTCTTCCCAGGGTCAGTGACTTTAATCCATGTGCATTGACCAGTCCTCTGGATTTCATGGAAAAAGTTATTTCTACAAAATCATGGCACTGAAAATACACTGACCATTATCACGTAACATTATCCATCATTACTATGATTACTAAAACAGTTTTTGATGTGTTTTCCACATAATTTGAATTCCACAGCCCTGTTAAAAAATTTCATATTCAATATAAAGATTTTATAAATCACTCCAAGTCTGAAAAAAATATGCTGTGTGTATTTATAATGATTAAAACATGAGAAAGAATTATAATAGTAGTGCATCTGTGAGATTATTTTGTAAACAAAAAACAACATGTGTACGGCAGAAAAATAAAAGTATATTACACCTATGTCATATTGCAGGATGGCAGTAAAAATGAGCGTGAGATTGACAACTCTGATGATGCTGCATCAGCCAATCAGAAGAGGATGAATGCCGACCCCTTGGAGGTCATGTTGATGAACATGGGCTATCGAATTACGGGCTTTCTCGATGTGGACGAGGATGAAGGGGAGAGATCTGATAACCCAGTGAACTGTCGACAGACATAATGTGTAGCTGTGTTCCAGTAATATCAAGTCTTTAAAAAAAGACTGTTGTTTTCCTATTGTTGTGTTAAAACAACTGTAAATGTGATGATGTACAGATAACGGCACATTTACAGTGGATGTTTTAACCAGTGTTGTGACTGAACCCATGTTGACTGTTTGTTTTTCATTTCCTAATAGATAAAACACCCTCAAAATACATCACAGTTGAACTTTGTTTTTAACTAACTGTCCTCTTTAAGTATTAGAAAGTGGCCTCTGAAGGTAGATGACTGCTTAATATAGTTCAATTTGTACTATTAAACGATTTGAAAAGATTACGGTGGTCTTTTAGGCAATAACTGCTCAACAAAGTTTCGACTGTGTTTGTAAATCTTTAGAGAGTTCCCCAGTTTACAAGCAATCAACCATCAGTAAAAGACCTGGCTACAGATTTCAAAAGCTATCTTAACCCAAAGATATCGTAAAACTGTCATAGACTATGATGTCACTATGACACATACCATAGCCTACAATGGTTTTACAATATCATAGCACTAAGATGGCTTTGAAAATATGAGCCCTGGAGAATTAGATGTTTTTCATACTTTCATTTAGAATCTTGCAGATGAAAATATACAGGAGATTGGGTTGGATTTTGAAATGCTGAAAAAAATGACCTATATTTAGGTGTTGTGTAGAGATTTCAGCATTTTAAAGATCATTTCAGCTGTTATTTTTAAATGGGTTTCGCATCTCTGCTTTTATTTGGATTAAAAATGACATCTACACCACAGACAACTTAAATGCTGAGAGTTAATGTAGCTAAAATAGATTCCTTTTATCTGTGAAGTGATGTACATTAATTTTATACTAGTCACCTTTTTTGTGCATAGCTTTAATCTAAGTAAGGTTGTGTCTACAAACGTTACCTAATGGTATGTGTTATGCTTGCTTCATTATTTTAATACATTATTGATTACTCGGTAAAATTAAAATCATTTCCTTCTTGAGGCTATCCTTGATAAAAACATTTTGATTTTCAGAAGGGTGGTCACTCATAATTTATTCAATATGTATATTATACTGAATCAACTGAGAGCACCCATGAATTGGGGGAATTTTTCATTCAAATCTTGTATTGGTAAAAATAAAAATATTATGACTGAAAAGTTAAATATTTTCAGGTTACAGAAAATGAACTCATTTGTAGCATGTATGTTACAAATTCAATGTGTAAATTGTGATGATAAAGCAAGATATATTTTAATAAAACATAGAGAACTGTTAAAATATTAGCAGGCTTGATTTATTACAGATATGTAGCTTTTATATGATGGTAGCTTTTTACAAATATGTGACCATATGTATTCAGTCTGATGTTTAAATATTTATTATCTCAGATTTGCAAATGATTTGTTATTTTAACATAATGCTTTCTTAATTTGAATTTGTTGAACAGATTAGCAAAACAAAGTAGAAAGTATTCTTTAAAGGGTCACAATGTTATCTTGTAGATGGGTTTTTGAAACCTGACAAACTTTAAAACAGTTCCATAAGACTTTTGTTAGTATCTAAAGGTCTGTTTACACATAACTTTTTCACAAGCATACAAAATGCACTCTATTTTGCTACCTCAGCCCTCCACACCCATGTTGCTTTTGCAAGCCTAGAGCTACATTTGTTGGTTTTGTTTTAAAAGCGTACACTGACATTAAAGGGACATTCCCGAGTTTGCACCATTGTAAGCTGTTTCCGACTAATAAAATATTTCTACGATTAAACATACATATTAAATATATTTTCTTGTTTAGAATATCAGTGTCTGTATATTCAATGTGTTTCGAATCGTCTTAATATTTGTAAGAAGCCCAAACTGGATTTTGTCTTCAAATAATTTCGTACGTACAAAAAAAAATATTTTAGGAAATATAATGCAATTCAACCTAGTACAAATATTAGAACAATCAGAAACATGTTTAATATACAGCCACTAATATATTATGCACAAAAATATATTTGATATGTAATTACAATCGTTAAAAAGTCTCTGTTAGTCGATAACATCTTAAATACTGCAGCAAACTCAGGAATGTCCCTTTAACAGGCATGCATACATATACACACAGCAGCGTACAGTTTGTGAAAATGTTTATAATTGGAATGATGCCTAAAGGTGGAATTAATGGTCATTGAAATGGTATCTATGTATCTGTATCAAGGATAAGTAAATGCAAACATTTGTTTTATTATGTAATAATTGTATTATGTAGTAATAATGGAATTGTATACTAATATGTACAAAGAAATGGCAAAGCAAAATGTTGATAGGTCCATAATTCATAACATTTCCATCATTTGACATGTATGTTTATATAATATTATATAAAACGTTTAGTTACAATATTAAATGAAATAAATAAATAGGTAAAGAAATTCAATAGGTAAAGACTTGAATTTCAATATTCCAAACGCTTTAATTGAGGAGCCAAATGCATTAGCCATACCTGTGTTAAGTAGTGCCATGTGGTACAGTTAATTTTCTTCTGTATAATTTGCAGGTGCAGAGTTCGTTTTGAAAACAGTACCACTTTGCAATTTTGAGGGTACCTTTAAACAAATTGAGGGTACAGGTTTTTACCCATTTTACCACGGGGGGGAAAATCCATGGTATTAGATTATTATATTATGTGTCTATCAGTAGAGATGTTCGGGTGAGCATGTGTGATACAACTTAATATGAAATATGAAATATACAGTGTAAACATAATTTAAAATCAATCGGCATCTTTTGCATTTTCCTAGAATTTGACCATGTAAAGTTTACACACTATATGGAGCTTTTATAAATCATTTGTTTCATCAACAAATATTTAACTCGGAAAGCCATTATTCTGACATATACATTTGAGACATAACACAGTGTGATCATGTTATATTTCAAAGTCTTAACCATTTCAGATTATTGCATAAACAGAAATATTCTGCAGATACACCAATAATTAAAAGATATAACTTAGACTTGCCTAATATGTGTGCGTACATGCACACACACACACACACACACACACACACACACACACACACACACACAACAACAACAACAACACAAATATCAACAACAACAACACAAATATTTATATTTTCATTTTACTTTCACTTATGCTATTTATTTTTTGTTAAATTTAGAAACATTTAGCGCAGTGTAATGAGGTAGAACTAATAAAAAGCAACACACTTTATTACATTAATGTGTTCAGTGATTGTGATATTGTTAAATAATTGTGATGTGAGTACAGTAAAGTACCAGTTTTGACACTCCAGTTTTGTATAGTAACAAGATGCAACACAGTTGAGTGTTTGTTGAAAAATAACTGCAACACGAGTTTCAATAAACAAATGTGTTGATATTGGTGTGTTTTGTTCTTAATGCACCTGTCTTAGTCATTCACTGGCAGAATGCCTGCCCCAGATGTGGTGGGTCATGTAAGACTTTGGGTGCAGATACAGGACTTTTCGGGGGAGGGAATGCAACATTTAAAAGTTCATGTATAGTCCTAGTATTCGTGGAGGAGGTGCAACATTTAAAAAGGTCACATATAGAAATTATGGAGAGGGTGTAACATTTAAAAAAGACATCTACGTTATTCATGGAGGGGTGCAACATTTTAAAGAAGTCCTTTTACAGTATTCATGAAGGGTATGCCAACATTTAAAAAGAGCACTTCCAGTATTCAAAAGTACATTAATATGCATTATTTATCAACAATTTTGCCCAGAAAGATCAAGCTATCATTTGTGCTTGTTTGCTCTGAAGGTTTATCTTGATGAACTACATTTCATTTGTCCCCCACTAAACACAAATAGATGTTTGGCTATTCGTCTACTAATTACTGGATTTGATGGCAGGGGTGGGTTGGCGTCTATACCCATCACCATCCCCCCACCCCCGCTCAAGCAGATCCCCCCCAATATATTTTGTGGGCAAGCATGAATTAAATACAATTCTGTTATCAGTCTAAACCCCATGCAAAAATTTCTGCCCACACATGTGGTGGGGTGAAATGTAGGGATGCACACCCCTGGACATATCCATTTTGACATATCAAAGACTCGGGTATGTAATGTCCTGGACAAACATGTTTTTGTGTCAGAATTAATTTATTATTAAACAGCTGCATATTATGTAAAATTTTGGTTGCTTGGTTAGATAGTAAAAGCTTGAAAGCATCCACCCAGTTTATTGGATTGACATAAAGTTACCCATTGTATTGTGGTCGTCTATATATACATTTATAAATTAACGCCTATTTCATTTTATTTGTTAGGTGTATTTTTATAGTTGGTAAAACCGGAAGTCAGTTTATTAGCGCCCCTTCGCACGTGGAATTGTCATTGTGCGGAAGCTCATCTGAAGGTTACGGTAAACTAACTAACAACTGTCAAAATGGATTTTTCACCACCACCAGGTGCCAAATTAGACGCCGCTAATAGAGAACAGCTGATGGAACAAGTTAAACAACAAATTGCGCTTGCCAATGCGCAAGAATTGTTACAGGTAGACTGCAGCATCGATCACGTTTCCGTCGATTGCGTTACGGCGTTTGCTTCTTGATCTTGATGGGCGATTCGTGTTGGGGGTGAGGGTGGAGGGGGATGGCATGACGTGCATACCCCTCCCCCAACACATGCGAGTGTTTTAAATATGTTAGGTAGCTTAGTTATAACTATTACGTTATACAATGTCATGAATATGTATTGCATCACATTTCGGTTAATAATTAAATAGGTGAGTTTGGACTATTATGGTAAAAACCAAAATACTTTCCTCAAAATTAATAGGAAGTTAACTGGTGCCAGTCTAGGAAAGAGTACCGTATTTTCCCCACTATTGGGGTATTGAATTAACCATATGAACTGAGTATTGCATTAAACATTACAAACGATGTAGTGCTAGGCCTGGATTCGAACTCCAGACCATCGGGACTGTAGCCGACCACTGTATCCACTCGACCATGCAGTGGATCAACAAGTGAAACTGCATTTTAATACTTATAAATCTCATAGGGTGTATTTTGACGGAATGAACCGAACGTGTACGGAATAAAACGAAGATTTAGTCCCATGATGCCTCATTCTGTCTTCTGTTCTATATTTTCTTAGCACCCGTGTGGAAGAAATTTTATATAGAATAGTCAAAATGTCTACTTTTTTCCAAAACATAGCGATACACCATTACGAAATATAAACTTCATGTTGTTTTACAGAACAAATTGTTTTAAAATATATTGTATATAACTATCGCTAACCCTAACCCTAACCTTAAACTAATTCCAATGGTTTCTTTAAAGTAGAGGTGGGGCAACTTTTTGCCCCAGTCTATAAGCACAGACACTTTTTTTTAAATAAAATAAAACTGACATAAGCGATAATGTATAGTCGCAGATACTGTGGACTTCAGTCTCCACAGGCTTGGCTGTTTGAAAGAGTTTGACCTGTACCCTTCTATTCTCGCAACCGAACATACGGGTACTTTGACCCCTGGCCACCATTGTTTATCATGTGACACGGTGAAGCTTCTCCTTAGTTACGTATGGTTTGATAGTGAAATGAGGCAACTTTGGTCGATCATTTACAACAGTTAACGGTCACGATACCTAAAACATGTTGTGCAGTTGGCTGCATAAACCATAACATGATGTTAAAAAAAATATCGTTTTACAAATTTCCAAAAGAAGAGACTAGGCGCCGCTTGTGGGTAGGGTCATTAAAACAACAAACCTGATGGAATTCCATGGCTTCCCTCACAGAATGTGACTACGTTGACTTTAATGTTGTTGCTTGTTGACACCAACAGAGATTAATTTAGCAAACAAAATGGTTAAAGCATGTGCAGTGATAACAATCCCACATTATACTGTCAATAAAATACACAATTCCATAGTCTTCCATGACCCCCCCCCCCCCCCCACACACACAAAACGATGCATCCAGTTCTTTAATAAAGAGTATATTCCTTTAGGCCAAAAAAAAAATTGTTTGTTTCCGGTCACCCGACCGGCCCTGAACTTTTTTTTTTTCTGCTGGGGTGGGGTGGGGTGGGGGGAAGCGCACAGAGAAGTTGTGGTCGTGGATCGACAAAGCAGACGACAGAAGTACTCAAGTTGGATAACTCTTACACGTCAGTGTGTGTGTTAAATGGAGGTTGAGGGGTGTGGGGGGGGGGCAGCAGCGATGGTTTTTATACACCCCCACCCCACTTTTTGGCACCTTCTTACGCCGTGCCCTGGACCCAATCACTGGTGTTGTTAGAAACTGGACCCAGACTAGACATGCCTGGACGTTGAATGGATATGAGCATAACTAATTTGTTTGAAATTGGAATCATTAACCAGTGTTCTACGTTGCGACTAAAATGTTCGCGTGGCGACTGACTGAATTTATTATCGTCGCCATCTGGCGACCGACTCCAAAAACATATTAAATTATTTGCCATGTGCATTCAGAGTCCTAGCAGCGAAAACAAATGAAATTTGTTGATATTATTGTGCAGTCGGAACATTTCACTATTTACGAAGTTGTCTGATTGATCACTGTGAATTCCGTATTAATTGTCGGTACAATTCAGAACTCATCATTGATTTTAGTAATTTGGCGAAAACAATCCAGATACTTACAACACATTCATAAATGATACAAAATGAGTAGTGTCGCACTGTGGCGAGTAACATTTTAAGCTTGGCTAGTAAATTTTGTTTGTCCACTAGCCAAAGAAGAGTAAGTTATAAAACCGAGTGTAGAACACTGTTAATAGCACGTGCTCTTATTAGGTACCACGGTAATTGGTGACACACGAGATCGCATGACAGTACGGTAACGTGTGTGGCGATTAAACGGCTTTTATTACAAACTGCTAAATACTGTAGGCCTATAGAGGAAAATATATCGTATTATCGTAACTCCAGTCATCTCATACATTGTAGGTTTATTTTCTAAAAAAAAAAACGTGCGATCTCAAAACAATCAAGGATTTCTCAATACCACATGCACAAACTACAAGTCATCGCGGTTTTTTCACATGCAAAGGTGAAGGTCATTTGAAGAAGACGTGGTACAATTTTCGTTGTTGGCTACTGCTTAGGCCTAGTACCCAGAATTTGTTAATATACACGGGTGTAGCCTGTAGGAAGACACATAAAATTAATATATAAACCATCGATGCTGCTACTAAGTATCCCCTTCTCCGCTTCCTACGCCAGTGATGTAGATAGGCCTATCAACTGCTGGGCATGGGTAATAATTAAATAAACGGAATATTCAAGAATAACCACAAACATTAAACTGTTCACATTTATTTCAGTGTTTCAGTTAATTGGGAATAAATTAATTTGGGTGATTTTAACATGGGTCCGTTCAATAGGCTAATAAACATTAAAACTACAAGTCCGTCCCACAGGGAACGCCTTAGCCCGAGTACTCTGACTGTAAGAGAGCTAGACGGACATTTGAACATAAACACGCTCTCATTATTTATGTCCAAATGTCCATCTAGCTCTCTTACAGTCAGAGTACTTGAGCTAGGAACGTCTTTTTTATTACTATGAAATTTACTACAAATTATTCATTTCTAAGTCGATTGATTTGTAAATTGCACACAAAATTAGTATTGTTTTGTTATTTCCAATACAAGTTGGACAAATCTGTGAAGTTTTTGTGCAGTCATCTACTGACTGGATAAATCTGTGAACTTTTTGTGCAAACATCTATTGACCAACTTGGACAAATTTGTGCAGTCATCCTCTGACAAAACTGGACAAAGCTGTGAAGTTTCTGTGCAGTCATCTACTGACTTTTATTGGTGAAAGGAATAGTTTGAACTTTTTTTGTTTTCCTGTCTTGAAAATGGCATGTGAAACTTAAAACTGACATTGACAGTGAAATTGTTTTTATTTCTCTCTGGCTGCAAAGAGTAAACTAAGATTTTTCAGACAGCTTGCCTTCATGTCTTTCGTCTTGAGACTGAGTTTTTCTCTGGCAAACACATTTAAGGTAGGGTAACCTTTGAACTAAAAAAAACAAAAAATCCTACCTGGGGGAAAATAAAATTGTCAATCGGTCCCACGTACGTGATGTCATCACTATCACTGGGGGGGGGGGGGGGGGGGTGAAGAAGAAAGGAATACAAATAAAAATTGTGTTTTAAAACAAAATCATTAGTGGCATTTTTATATTTTATCTTGAATCATAAACGCGAAACGATAAACATCAAAACGTGAAAGAAAAACAAAATGTTTGATCACAGCGAAAAAAACACTAATTATATATATTTTACATAATGGAATAAATAATATAAAAAAGGAATAAAAGTTAGGCATTTTAACTCCCATATATGTATAAAAAGTACCAGTATTCAGTACTGTCCTGAAAATTAATAAACAATAACACCGTTGGAGCGTTTGACAACTTGAGCTGGCACACATTTAGACAAAGCAATTAATAACATTGTCGCCGATTTGATGACATTTGACCTCTCCAGGCTCTAAAGATAGCTGGTTTAGCTATTCTAGTTCACTCCCACTTTGAAAAAAAAAAAGAGGTGTAAACTTTTTTTAAATTTTAAAGTCCTTTATAATTATTTGATACACTACATTGAACAGTCAACAAGAAACACATTTATAGATTATTTCAGTATATTTTATGCTATTTCAAGCAGTTTGTATTTCACAAAAGCCTCTTGCCTCGGACTCTGACACTCGACCCGACAGAGCTCTGTACACAGGCGTTGACATGTGTTGATTGTGACCAGTTGCAAACTCCGGGTCCTTTGTTTTAATTGGAGTGTAATACCTTGGTAGCTTTCTCACCAAGAATGATGTTATTGTTAACGTTTGTTTTATCTCGTGACCAGCACAGCGGCTTTGACAAATGTCTAGCCTAGTGGCAGTAGATTGATTGTAGGTCCGACTGACGGCAGACTTTAAAATCACAGACGTCTGAAAGACCAGTCAGTTTGACCACTATTTATTTATTTATTATCATTTTAAATCATGCACAAGATGCCAATGTCTGGGCAGGCCGATCCAATTGGCGGATAGGAATTTGTTCCTGTAATAGAAACGGACAGGTGTTTCGGACTGACAAGAATGACAAAAGTAGGACTGGCAAACGCATGTTTTTAAAAAATAATTTCGGTCTCTGAGATCGAGAATCGGTCCCAGACCGGGAAAAAAGGGCTTTTCCCCACCCCTGCTACCTACCCTACTTTGTTTGGCCATGTTACCTGAAACAAACTTCTTTTTTGTGTGGTCTTTATTTTTCATTTAATCTTAGTTGCTTGGATATTATCTATACTTGTATTTATTTTGCCATACTACATCTTATTATTTTATTTTTTAATTTTAAAATAAAGTTTATACTGCTAAATTACACACATATAATAATTATAATATAGGCCTAAATTCTTGTTTAAACTTTATTATTATTATAAAAAAATTGCAAATGTGTCTGTAACAGGCCTGCAGTAAGAAAATATAGGTTGTTTCCCCCCCCCCCCCCCCCCTCCGTGTTTAGTATTTACTTTGGTGCAGAGGGTAAATAATGTGCGTGTGCCTTTGTTTCAGTATATATATATATATAATATGTGTGTATATATCTGTGTATATATCTATCTATATATATATGTATACATATACATACACACACACACATATACATAAATCTAAAAATACATAAAAATCTACTCTATTGTGATCAATATAATTTGGTGGTTGTGGTACATTTGTAAATTTTGCTTGTTCAAGTTAGAGGACTTACCTTTTTACATATATATGTCGTTTCATGGTATTCTACAGTTCAGTGTGTGTGTGTGTGTGTGATCTGCTTTAGCAATTACCTGCAATAAAATGAATGGTCAACTGCCATAGCTGATATTTGTTTTCCATTTTGAAAACACTGTTTGACATGGAGAATATAGCATTTAACCATCTCTTTCATATATTTTCCTTGAATATGCTACATAAGTGCATCTACATGAGGTAATTTAACCCGGGTTAAAAGCAACTTAGGTTAAATATGTGTAGTCTAGTAGAAGGCATACCAATATAGATCAGTTTATTAACAACCATATTTGCCTCCTTTCTCCAGCTGTATACTATTAAAAATTAGTTTTGTAGATATTACTTAAATTGAACTGCAATAACAATTCCAATACAGCACAAGACTGAACAAGAAAATATCTTCAATATCCATTGTGACTAGATATAAAACAACACCAATATTATACATATATATATATTAACCATTATTTACTCAGGTAAGTTTTTGTGTTTTATTACTAAATATACCAGGTTAAACCCTATTATTAAAACATCTGCATGTTTGTTCGACGAGGTAACACTTAAGTTTTATTAGGTTGTAGACCTCGACATAAAAATAACTGAGGGAACTGATTATTTGCTCCCTAATGTAGTTTATTGGGGGGGGGGGGGGGCAATTTAAAATATTACCATATTGATACTACATGTATATAAATTCACATGCCAAAGGGAACTATATATTATTCTCCTTGAACTAATCTCAGGTGTGATGGGTAAGTAGAGAGAGATATTGCTCCCCCTAGATGTCAAGGTCTGAGGATAGCTATAGTTTTATTATTGTTTTTGTTTTTTTGCCTGCATTCAACTGGTAAGGAAGGGCAACATCATGTGGTAATTTTGCAGTCTGTAAAAACAAAAAGAATTTCATTATTTCAAAAAACTGTATTTTGTTTTAAGAATAAAAGAATGTATTCAGTTGAACATTATAACTGTTGCCATTACATCTATATAATAAGATATGACAATAATACTGTTGCAATTTTGAAGTTGTAAAGTAACAACTTTGCCATTGTTTAATTATTACATATTATTTGGAAATAAAATAATTATTAAATCATAAAAATAATTAACTTAATCATGCATACAAATTTTATTATAAATACAAATTATATATTTTGTAGCCCGCATCATAATTATTATATTAATAATTATCTTATCATTTCAAAATTGTAAAAATTTATAATTAACATTACCTGAAAATTGCATCAACAAAAATTATATTCTGCCCAACCTGCCCTGTCCCCTCGACATTCAAAGTACACGGAAACACATCAATACTAAATATAGATTATACTAATTCAGATTCCTGTTGTTCGTTTCTCTTATATGGCAACCCAAGCTGTTATAATACACATAAGACGTATTGCAACTATGTGTTAGCTACAGAAAATAAATGACAATATGTAAGGCATGTAAAAAGTTAATATGATAACTTTATTTTATGTAAACCAGTAATCACTAAGGCTTTGCTTCACCCCCAAAGACCCGGATGATCGGTAACTAGGCCGTGTGACGTCACGCCGGTTCCGAGACTATCAAAGGCTCTAAAGACTAACCCTAACCATTGAAAGGAGGGTACGGGTCGAACTCTTAAAAATATTTTTGGGGCACTTGTTTTTATGTGCTTGCCTTAATAAATGAATGGCAAAAGATATAAAAGGCATATATTTTATTAATTAATAATACCTTTTTGGGTGTTTTATAGGGGCGATTTTTGAATTAATTACTGAAAAAGGCTTGTTTAATCTCAGGGCAGCATGGAGGCATGGTGCTGCACCATGCTAAAACAAGCTAGGGAAAACACTAGATTTAAACTAAAAACTTCATTGTTCATTAAGGACAATAAACTGTAAATGCCATAGTTTTAATAAGTGTACATATATATTTCACAGTAGGCCTAAATGCTCATGATTTACAAAAACCCACCCGAAAACGACGTTTAAATAAAAATAAATGATTTTGCTTTTTTCTCTCTCTTATTTTTTTTTTTTTTTTTTAACTACAACTGAAAAAACCTACGGTCAAGGCCTGAATTAAGAGTGGGGCTCCCAAGTGCATGATCGCATCAAGATAAACATTTCCAGCACGATATTTATTATTGTGATGTTTATCAGAGGTCCAGTAGATGTCAAAATGTTAAAAAAACAGACCGTATGTGTTTACCTTAATTGGTGAACTATACAAGTTCCATTTACCCCTGGCTCGAGTGATATAGCTCAACTGACAACAAGCATGTCAAGCAGTCCCATACCAAAAGATAAATACTGTGCAGTTTTGTACACTATTATATGTTTGTGGCATCTTTGAAAAAAAAATAAAAAAATCTTGATAATGACAAATTTCTTATATTATTATAAACAATATCTTGAAAACATGGATACAGGGTGTGCACTTGGGAATTTGTTTGACTTGCCGTTTGGGCTAGTCATGTCAACACTTTGACTTGCCTGTGAAATTTTTGACTGGCCCAAATTTTATAGAAAAGTATACATTGTGTAGTACTTGGGATACAATATCAGTTTTAGTGGACACACACATTCGGTTTTAAAGTGTTTATAAAGTGGTAGTTGTTATGCAAATACCTAGCTTTTTATCACTATTTTCTACCATGCAAATGAGTAATAAATTGGCCCACATTTTTTTGTCCTACTCCATATAAAAAAAGATAAAAATCTTGTCTTGTCTTCCGATTAGCAGCAAGGGATCTTTTATTTGCACTTCCCATAGGCAGGATAGCACAAACCGTGGCCTTTGTTGAACTAGTTATGGATCACTGGTTGGTGCAAGTGGTTTACACCTACCCATTGAGCCTTGCGGAGCACTCACTCGGGGTTTGGAGCCGGTATCTGGATTAAAAATCCCATGCCTCGACTGGGATCCGAACCCAGTACCTACCAGCCTGTAGACCGATGGCCTAACCACTACGCCACAGAGGCCGGTCCAGATATCAGTGATGCACATGCAAATACAGCACTGTTGTACGCAATTTATGCAGTGCTCTAAAAACAACAGTGCAGCTATTTTTAACAACCACAAAGAGCTTTTGTTTCAGTTGTGCTCAATTATCAATACTTAACTTTTTGGTTGTTTTACAAACATTTCATTTTGGAACTTCCAAAATAATTACGGATGGGACGGTTCGTTTTAGTTTTTTTCCGGTTCAGTTTTTGGTCCGTGTTGATTTATTCATGGTTTGATTTATTCACAATATGTTTTATAAGTAGTACAAGTACGCCAATTATCATACATACATTTTTATCAACTATTTTACGATCAAGACATTTTATTTTTAATGGGTCATTTGTAAAATAATTCTAAATATAAAATTATATCTTGACTTGAAAACAGAAATTGCATTTTTACCATGCCATGTTAGCATGTTGGGTCTGGGATACTTGGGCAATGTGTCCCCCTGGGATTTGAGTTCAGAAAGTTGGCAAAATAATTTTGGGGCAAGAAATTGCTAGGGATAGTCTCTCCAGTATTTGTTTTTTTTAAATTCAATTGTCTTTAGATGCATAATATATGGGTGTCATGTACACATTATACAAGTCTAAAAGAAAGATATATGTCAAGACATATTTCTATAATGTTTATTATTACATTGATAATTGGGAAACGGTGCACTGAACTGTGGGCCTAAAACTGTGGTTTTCGGTAACATCCCTAGAAATATTATGATGTATCATTTGCAAGAAATGTTGATCGCCAGGCAGGCAACACAAGATACAGTTTTGACTTGCCCAACTTTGTTTTGACATGCCTCTGGCAACCGTAAAGTGCACGCTTTGTGTATGTATGCTAGTACGATTGTTTAGTTTGCACATTAAATTTACGTTATAATTTTTACATCAACAAAACAGGATATGCAATTTTAAGCAAAATGGGTTATGTGTATCTGAATTTATTTTTGTTAAGACACAATATCAGTTTCAAATTGTGGTCTTTGTTATTAATATAAATATATGTATTTTTTAGTCTAACCAGTGAGTGCTATTTGTTATTCTTCAGAGAAACCAAGAAATGGACATTTTACCTCCAAATGCATTTATTTTATTTCAGTACTTAGGTGGTATTTAGTCCTTTGATGATAGTATTGTTCACTTTACCCCGTAACAAAACGGAATCCTGTCAAAACCAGCCAAGTTTCAAGGTCCCGAATTTTCTAAATTAATAACACTGGATCCTGTCTAAAGCGGATAAATATTAGGATCCCTGGCATGATCCAGTTTAGACTGGTTTCATTGTATTAAAGTTTTACTCCCAGAATGCTTGTTAATTCTGTATCACATTTAACTTATTAATTACGTGTATATATTGTTAGTTAATTTTGTCCTCGTTTTGCAGAAAATGTCGGAAAAGTGTTTCAAGAAGTGCATTCATAAACCGGGAACATCTTTGGACAGTTCTGAACAGGTATCTAGATGAACTTAAATATTTGGTATATAGCCAACACACATGTAAGCAATGTATAATTACATTTGGGTTTTACTAATCATATGATTACTAATAGCTCTATTATCTGAGTATTACTTTTTCACTTTGTAGAAGAAATACTTCGGAAGCATTTTTAGTCTGATAGGAAAGTGGGCAGGTGGTTGTAGGGTTACATTGCTTTTCCAATTGAATTATAAATGTAGTGTTTTCTCTGAGACTATGAGTCAAAAATTACCAAATGTTTGACATCTAATAACTGAATAAATCAATGTGCTTTAGTGCCGACTGTGGTTTCATTAAACAAAACAAATTTTAACTTTCCTATTGTATTTTATTGACTTCATAAATTATTAAAATTTGAAATACAATAAAATAAAGCCTGTTTTTCAAACCTGACCATTGAAAAAAATCTCTTCTTTTTTCAGAAATGTATAGCCATGTGCATGGATAGATACATGGATTCATGGAATTTAGTGTCACGGACATATAGTAGCAGACTTCAGCAAGAAAGAAACCGTGCACATTGATTATATACTATCACGAAGACTAGTGTGTCAGTTAAGGTTTTGTGTACATTTGTAGTGGGTAATGATATTGAAATCAAATGCACTGGCAAGTGTTTGGCGACTTCATGTGATAGAGAGCTCAGACCACAAGGAGTTTTCATCCCAGAAAGCAGGATGACTGGATTGTTTGTGTAGCACATTTACACCGATTGTGGGAGCTTTTTGAGTTAAATATGCCTCATGTGCAAATCATGATATTCATGTATCGGTTGTTTCTGCATCATGTGGAAACATTTTCAGTGATTATTAAATAACAGACAATCGTAATTAGTTTTTAATATCAGTATCTTGGAACAAATATGATTACATGTATAGGTTTTATATATGAATCGAGTGATTTTGCCTCATTTGTTACTAATCATGTACATCCATGGAAACCCTGTGTTAAATCTGTTAAACTTTAAAAGTGGTTTAATGCATGATAATGTAATTTGCATTAAAGCAAATTTGCAGTGTTGTTACATGTACAAAATGTATATTGTCATACACACAAGACTCACCAGTATTTAACTCACTTCATTCATTTTTCAGTTTGATATACATGTACTTAGTTGCTACATGCCATAGATTGTTATAACCTGCAACAACCTACGCTAGATCCACAGGGGAGTTAAAACTTGTGCTGATTTATATAATGTTGTTTCTAGTGTAAATTGGGGATAACTTGTCTTGTAGTGTTATTAACATTTATTCATTCCTGGAGACACTAAAAATTTCAATTTTATGTCCCGGTAGTTTATTTTTTGTCCGTTATAAATTTTAGCCCACAAATATCTTTTAAAATCTCTATAAATTAAAGATTCCTAAAATAAATTTACATAAAATTAAGTAATATTTGGTGGTATTACTGGATTTTTCTATGTGTGTGTGGGGTCAACTATTACAGTAATTATAAACTGGATGAGCTTAACTGATACCCTCACTTATATGTACAGTTTTATTAACAGCTGAACCAAAGTCTACCTGTACCGACACCCTTACTGTATATTGGAACAAAGTCAGTAAATCAGAACTTGTTTGCATTACTGTAGAATAGTTACACATTTACTTTTGTAAAATTTAAAACTGGTAAACCAGTTTAATGAAGACAGTATGACATTGTTTCAAAAATCTGTATTGCCAAGTGATTTCCTGTTTTTGAGCATTTATTATTTAGAAACTTAACCTTTTACAATAAAGATGTTATACATGTGTCTGATTTGTTATTCATAGGGAAACCAGTATTCAGATTGTTTTAAAACAGTCTATAGAATTTACCCATTAACTGGCTTTGGTATTTTGTATAATTTATGATTCACTCTAGAACCGTAATTAAAATATGTCGAGTGTATCTTTAAATAAAACATACATTCCTTCCTTCCATTTGTACAGGTAACAAATTATATTATGCTATTTATTCATAGCCTTGTGTTCCTAAGTCGTACTGCTTTTTTATATATATAAAAAAAAAAGGGCACTCCATCCAGTTAACCTCAACTGGTATATCAAAGGGCGTGGTATGTCCTGTCCTGTCTTTGGGATGATGCATGTAAAATATCTCTTTACTACTAATGGAAAAATGCAGCAAGTGTATTAAAGACTTAGTGTATGTCCGATGATCAATAAATCAATGTGCACTAGCGATGTAAAACAACTAACTTTATTTTTTTAAATTGGACTTTCTAAACTGGATTATGCGGGGCAGGCAAAATGTTCTGGTATACAAAAAAAATTGCACCAAGTCTACCGGTACATATTATTTATGACCATCTATCGGAGCAGAGATAAATATTACAGTATAAACTATGATAATAAATTATTTTATATTCTTAGTTTTTTTGTTTGTTTTTTACCGACCTCGGTGGCGTTGTGGTTAGGCCATCGGTCTACAGGCTGGTAGGTAATGGGTTCGGATCCCAGTCAAGGCATGGGATTTTTAATCCAGATACCGACTCCAAACCCTGAGAGTACTCCGCAAGGCTCAATGGGTAGGTGTAAACCACTTGCACCGACCAGTGATCCATAACTGGTTCAACAAAGACCATGGTTTGTGCTATCCTGCCTGTGGGAAGAGCAAATAAAAGATCCCTTGCTGCTAATCGGAAAGAGTAGCCCATGTAGTGGCGACAGCAGGTTTCCTCTCAAAATCTGTGTGGTCCTTAACCATATGTCTGACGCCATATAACCGTAAATAAAATGCGTTGAGTGCGTCATTAAATAAAACATTTCTTTCTTTCTTTCTTAGTTTTTTTTAACACTACCCAGATTCATACACCATACTAAAATTTTTAGTAAAATTAAGCTTAGTTTGTTTCTAAACTGGTATCTAACTGTATAATTTGTTGTCAAGTCCTAGTCATACAACTTCTAATGCTAGACAGCCTCGAAGTTGCAACGTCTAAGAGTTGATCAGGGGTACCTCTGAATGTTTAAAGCTGTTAAATTATTTGTTTGGTGGGCTGTTGGGTAGTGAATATTAAATGATTGCTACAAAGGTGTTATAATGACAATAACATAAACTGCTGGATTGTAACCAGTTCCTTTCTTTTGAAGGAAGGAATTTTAACAATGCACATGGAACACCTTTCTTTTGAAAGTTACTGGTAGATATAACATTGTAAATGTTGGCAATGATTTCATTCAATAAGCAAAATGCAACAAAGATCTTTCATGCATACTGATGTTAAAAACATATCGGGGCTACCTGTGGCATTCGCCAATTGCAAATTTTAAGAACAAATTTCATTTTAATTTGAACAAATTTGATGTATTAATTGATATTTTGTAACAAAATAACGGTATCGATAAAATTTGGAAGTTTAATAGATAATTTGGTGAAATATTTTGTGATCGAAAAATGAAGTGGTATTATTGATAAACAAGTTTCTGATCACACTATACAGTATTTACGGTATATAGCATTGAGACGTGCACACAACACTGGTGAAAATGGCCTACATCAATGTAGCACTGAGACATGCACACAACACTGATGAAAATGGCCTATATCAATGTAGCACTGAGACGTGCACACAACACTGGTGAAAATGGCCTACATCAATGTAGTATTGAGACGTGCACACGAAACTGGTGGAAATGGCCTACATCAATGTAGCATTGAGACGTGCAACCACACTGGTGGAAATGGCCTACATCAATGTAGCATTGAGACACGCAACCACACTGGTGAAAATGGCCTACATCAATGTAGCACTGAGACGTCCACACCATACTGGTGAAAATGGCCTACTTCAATGTAGCATTGAGACGTGCCCACAACACTGGTGGAAATGGCCTACATCAATGTAGCATTGAGACACGCAACCACACTGGTGAAAATGGCCTATATCAATGTAGCACTGAGACGTCCACACCATACTGGTGAAAATGGCCTACAACAATGTAGCATTGAGATGTGCACACAACACTGGTGAAAATGGCCTACATCAATGTAGCACTGAGACTTCCACACCATACTGGTGAAAATGGCCTACTTCAATGTAGCATTGAGACGTGCCCACAACACTGGTGAAAATGGCCTACATCAATGTAGCATTGAGACGTGCACACAACACTGGTGAAAATGGCCTACATCAATATACTAGTAGCATTGAGACGTCCACACCATACTGGTGAAAATGGCCTCTGTCCGGTCAATATTAGTCTAGTCTCTACCCTTTGACCAGTCCTGCTTGGGACACCCTACCAGGAGCTGATGCTCCAGCTGGCATAGCTCTCCCAAGTCATTGAGAGCTACCTCACCACGTCAAGGAATGGACCATGAGATAGGAGCCACATCAAACCCATTGAATTGTGGATATACTCCTGAAAGGCCAGATCCATTTGTTTAATGACACCAGCACATTTCTAAACTATAAATATTGGTGTCTAACATGGTTATTTTCAAACTTTTGTCTACAGTCGGAGAGAAAATCTAATGTAGGCCTACATATGTGCATTTTGGGACATTTTAAAACTATCTATTTTAATGGTCATCAAGACATTTTATTAACAGAATGTAAAGAAAACAAAGAGACTGTATTCTACATCCCTTATGATTAGCAGTGGGTAGGTTTATCATACACACGCAAAAAATAAACTATGGCAGTTAATGTTATAAATCTTTTAATTTTTTTAATAATATTTCACATTGTCAATTCTTTTTAATACATGTAGGTACAAAACTGTTACCCATGTTTAACAGATGTGTTTAACTGAAAGCTTTACAGATATTTCTGACATACTATGTGTATTCGAAAAACTGCATTCAAGAATGCAAATTTATTCTTATTACACCACCATGTAATGTAGGATTTGAGAATGGGAATGTGTTCATGAACACATTCTTGCTTCTTCAAACCTTAGAAATACTTTTCATGCACCAACACTGAATATCAAATACACAGAATCAATTAAAGCTTGTGAATCTGACTATCACCCCATGTTTAATTATAGACATTTTCACATATGTACATGTATTGTATTACATGGTGTGCACAAAAAACACCAACAATATCGACAGTAATTGTTATCCTAAATTGAAATAATAATATATAAATGCACCAACATTCTGATTTCCAAGCATGTAGAAATCAATATTGAATTTGAATAATAAATAAAATGGCAAACATTCTATATTTAATAGATTGCACATATGAATAGTGTCTGTATGATAACATCACAAGTTCTAAACCAGCATAATATGTAATAAATTTACATAACAAATTATGCACATATTGTAATAAATCATGCAGTTACCGTTTGTGAAGATTAATATAGAAAATTATCAATACCTAAAGTATAGATACAATAACAGATTGTTTAGAGTGGTGGTTTTTGGTGAGTGCAACTGTTTCCAGTTTGTTTTGTTTAACAATACCACTAGAGCACATTGATTGATTAATTATCAGCTATTGGATGTTACAAATTTGGTTATTTTGACATTTATTTAGTCTTAGAGAGGAAACCCACTACATTTTTCCATTAGTAGCAAGGGATCTTTTATATGCACCACCCCAGAGACAGGATAGCACATACTACAGCCTTTGATATACCAGTCATGGTGCACTGGCTGGAATGAGAAATAGCCCAATGGGCCCACCAACGGAGATCAATCCTAGACTGACCGCAAATCAAGTGACCGCTTTACAAATGTATGATACATTTATCAACCACCTACAAAAAATTATTGCAAACAAATGCAACATTTAATATTGTTATCTTTTAGTTGGTGAAGTATTTCTTGGTAGAAATGGATATTCTTCGATTCTGACGAGAATTTTGTTTTAAAAGGGACTGTCCCTGAGTATGCAACCATTATAAAACTTTTTTAAATAATAGATTCTTTTTAAAGACTAATATTACATATTAAATAAATTATCTTGATTAAAATACCAGTGTCTGTATATCCAATGTGTTTGTGGTCATGTGCTAATGTTCGCAGAAGCTATTTTTCATTTCACTTTATACAAAATAGTTTTTCATATGTATGAGTTTATTGTGAGGTAAAATTAATTTTGGGCGACTACAAACATGACAACAGCAGACACCTTGTTTCTACACACACTGATATTAAAAAAAAGGAAAATATATTTAATATTATATGTAATTTTAGTCACCAAAATGGCTCTGTTAGTAGGAAACGTCTTCAAATGGAAGCAGACTTGGGCCTAAATTATTTTAAAATTAAAAAATTAATCATTGTCAACTAGTGTCTTTCATCAACTTTTGTGACATTTGTATCAGCTACTTGTTACAGGAAAATGTTTTGACTTAATAACAAATTAATTACTTTATTTTGGCAAAGACTTGACATCTTTGAATAAGTAATCCCTTCTATATTGTGTCTAATCGTAGAAATTCTCCATATCTTTGTATTCATATTGATTCTGAGAAATACCACCACCTTTGACAATAAATATACAGTAACATAAGCATTTCAATACAATGTCATTGTCAAGACACTATCTCCCAATATTTCTATCAATAAATATTTTGCTTTTAACAACAGCTTTCCTCCACCTATAACTGAAATTTGGTAAAAATTAAAATAAATTTAAAAACATAATAACCAGTCCACCAATAGGAAGTAGAAGACATTCCTGAAGATTGCAAAATATTAATAATTCAGTTCCTCAAAAAAAAAAAAAGTATATAAAGAACAGCTCAAACAGACATTAAAATGTGGAAATAAACAGTTGGTCCACAAAATAAAAAAAATGAACAGCCATTGATAATTGCCACTAATCAACTAAAAATAAAAACCCTGAAACCAAAATAAACTTGGGATACATAATTTGTATGATCATTTACGGATGGGTCTTTTTCTAATTTATTCACAATTTTTAGAATCATTTATCAATTTAAACTGGATTTTTCAAAAAGTTTGTGATTTATCACAATCTACACTTCTGTGATAAAATATAACAAAATCATAACTTTGAACAACGTGGGAAGGCGGACATCTTAGGTGGAACAGGCCACTAATAACTGCAAGCTTTTGAGTTAACCATTTCTGTTTTTACCCAGGCAATTTTACATAACCCTGTTGACTCAGTATTGTGCGTTCATTTCTTATAAATAAATACAATTGAAAACCATCTCATTGGTACAGCTATAGTAAATGATGTCAAAGAATGTCACAGCTGATGATACATTTTTATATTGGTACTTTGTATTATTGTTATTGTTAACAAATCAAAAAAAGAAGAAGAAAGAATTCAAATTAAAATATGATGTTGTTCTGCTTTTATTAACAAGTATGTTGATAAGAATTGTCAGTTATTTCTTTTAAGATCATCGGGGTATGAACAAAAAACATGGATTTTTTTTTACATTTATGTGAACAGCTTCGTTGATTCACATAGTTTTTGTTTGTTGTTCATACTACAATGGACGAAACAACAAACAATATCCTTAAATGAATGGCAGCAAAAAATATTTATAGCAAAAATATCCTACATCAAAACATAGACTAAATATGCCAATGGTGCAATGTGATAGTTAAATTGTATTGTATTTCCTTTATCTGTGGAAATCAAGAGCATTGATATATGTAGCAAGTGTTTATCACAATTCAGCTTTTCCCGTATGAATTTTAAAATGCTTTTTTAAATTAACGTGAAAGACCCATAAAATTTGTCCTATAGACTAGCAACATATCATGAAGTCTTATGTGTGTGGACCCATGTATTGTTAACAGTAGTCAAGAATCTAGAAGAGATTGTTAACAGTACTCGAGGATCTAGAAGCGATTGTTAACAGTAGTCGAGGATCTAGAAGAGATTGTTAACAGTACTCGAGGATCTAGAAGAGATTGTTAACAGTAGTCGAGGATCTAGAAGAGATTGTTAGTCAGGTAGTTCGTACTCGGATCTAGAAGAGATTGTTAACAGTATCTAGAAGCGATTGTTAACAGAGTCGAGGATCTAGAAGAGATTTAGTCGAGGATCTAGCAAGCGATTCAACAGTATTTGTCGAGGATCTAGGACATTGTAGTCGAGGTCGAGGATCTAGAAGAGATTGTTAACAGTAGTCGAGGAGAAATCTAGAAGAGATTGTTAACAGTAGTCGAGGATCGAAGCGATTGTTAACTAGTCGAATAGAAGCGATTGTTAACAGTATAGTCAGGATCTAGGACAGCGATTGTTTGATGTAACAGTAGTCGAGGATCTAGAAGCGATTGTTAACAGTAGTCGAAATCTAGAAACGATTGTTAACAGTAGTCGAAGGATCTAGAAGCGATTGTTAACAGTGCTGAACCATAGTCGAGGATCTAGAAGAGATTGTACAGTAAAAATTAGTCGAGGCTAGGAAGAGATTGTTAAAACAAAACACAGGTTGAGTTTGGGCTGGTGTCCACTTGTTTAATCACACACAATGCATGTACGTCAAAAGGACAATTTTATAAATCAAACTGTCATCAGTACCCATGAACTTCTTTACTCTTTTATCAAATGAATACATATAATTAACTACTGAAGTTAAATTCAAGTGTTCTTACTTATTAACATGGAATAAATACATCACTTTATATGCATTTTAAGTAATAATAAGTTCATTGTAAACTGCTAATCACGAAGTAATATAGTTGTAAATAAAAAGGTATTTGACAAAATGAAACTTGTTTCTTTTCATTACAGAATATTCATATGTTAAATCTTTTATCATTTCTGACAAAATAGGTTTAAAAATATTACCAAAACAAATAATGACACCAAAGTTTATTTTACGTATATGTACACATTACTATATTATTATAATTATGTAATTGTCACCATTAATATTACATCCCAAGAGCCTAGTAAGATGGCAAACCTGTATCCACTTCCTTTATTATTTAAGCACTGAAAATGTTATTCAATTAAAGACCATGTATTAGTCTACAGAACTGACTCACCAAACACGTGGAATGGAATTTCTTCTTGCATGTTTTGCACATGAGTTTTGGAAGCTGGAAGTTTGTGCCGTGGAGGACGGAGTAGCAGATCATACAGTCGTCAACTCCCTCAAACCTCTTGTCAATGTTGTTCTTCCACAGCTTGACACCTTCCAGGATTGTCCCATTCTGAAACAAAACACAGACATATTATACAGCTCATCAGTGTGGTAGTAATTGGTTATCCTTAGCATTTTGGAATCATTTGTCACTTGTCACTTATTCAACAACCAGTCCAACTGACAGACTTAGGGTTAGTTAATCTTTGGAAACTGTTTATCATAGCTTCTGATTTAAAAAACACCCCCAACAAACCTTGATCTAGATTATATAACAACAGAAATACATGGCCACCATAAAGGCTATTTGATATAAATTATAGGCAACAAAGTATCTATTATGTGCCCTTCTGGGGAAAAAAACCCCTACATCGCTGCATTTAATACACCAGTAATGGAGCACTGGATGAAATGTGAAATAATCCAATGAGTTCAAAGGAAACTGATCTATCAACCCACAACACTGCCACTAAGATCGGACACCCCCCAAACACTCCACATATTATTCTAATTAAACTGAGCCAGGCCCCGTGCTTATAAACCTTAAAGTCTAGACTTTAATAAAGTCCAGACTTCAACGTCATAGCAATGCCATTCAAATAGCATTACGTTAAAGTCTGGACTTTATTAAAGTCTAGATTTTAAGTTTTATAAGCACAGGCCCAGATCCTGCCCACCCCCATATAATTCTAATTATTACACCAAACTAACTTTTACAGCTTTTTGAATACTGTAAATCATGAAATTAATGCGAGCAAGTAATTAATGCGAAAAATGCGGCGAACACATCGACGCAATAATAACTTGACGCATTTTGTTTAGTCTCATTCCCAATACAAAAAAGTTCATTTTGCGATGTGAGTATTTTTCAAATTTTCTTAAACTTCTGGATTACTGTATACATTTAAACTGTTTTGAACATTTGTAAAATTATCATCAACAAATTTTATTACTAAATATATTCCTTTAAAAATGAAACAGTAGAAAATTATATAACCGCAACCAACAATCCGTGCATATTTCTTCAAACCATTTGGCTCGACTCTATACATGGCATTTTAAGTTAGACTGGTCGCAAGTTGTCACTGTTGCAATATATCGCATTTGTTAACGTCTATTCCTGTGCTGCGCATCAAGTGTATAAAATCAGTCTAAAACATTTTGTTAGAATAATACGTCTGCGTTCGCGTGAAATATTGTGCCCTGCAAAAGCGACCCGTTTACCTTTTATTCCTACTGGTGGATTAATTAGAAGCAATCACCACACAAAAGTGTGAGGCATACCCTTAACAATAAGGTGTAGTTATACTAATTACACTACTTTAAGTAATTAGGGCTTCCTGGTCGACCCACCATGCGATTAGCTTCAGATTATGTAGTAGCTGTCAAAACAACTACTGACTTCTTTTAACATGAACGATGAAGCCCAAACAATATAATAAGAACACAACTGTGGTTTTTATGTGATGTGGACTTTTGCCCGACGCATTAATAAAAATACGCATTTTTGTTCACTCATGTACGGACGCAATAATATCATGACGCATTAATTTCATGATTTACAGTAAGTTAATATTATAGTAATTTAGTTATAATTTCTTGTCAGATTATGATCTTATTTTGAACCTTCAGGCAAGAAACATGTAACAACATATATTTCAATATATAAAGCAGGAGCAGCACAGTGTAAAAAAATTGTGGTATGGTTTGAGGTTGCCACTCTCCTTTCAAATCAACCTGTGACGGAAATTTTCACAGATACAACAAATATGGCTCGAGTCTACCCCTTATTGATATGTTGTAGGGGAGGGCTAGAGGTGACTTGAGCTACAACAAATATAACCCACAAAATAAAAAAAAGTGGAATGGCCATGCTATACCTCTTTAAAAAGTGGTATGGCCATGGTCATACCGTCTGCATCATATCATTCCCGTGTACAAACCTGATGCTGCAGAAATATGTTGAGATGTAGAAGCCACTTGTCCCACTGTGCCTGTGACACGCCCACTCTCTTGTTACTGATAACAGATATGTTGCCTAGTGGGTAGTTTTCAGGCAGAGAGATCACAACTTCTATTGTCACCTCAGCCATTACATATCTTGCAACAACTTCTCTTGTCGATGGCCGTCCTTTGATCTGGAATAAAGATTTTAAGAGGTGCAATTTTTAAACAGCAAGCAAACAAACAGTATATGACACTTTTTAAAAACTATATATATTCAAGATGTGCCAATTTCACAATTTTTGCATTAAAAAACCCGTCTCTTGCTTCTGAGTAATCTAAAACATCTAGCTTTTTCAAAATTTGCTTCACAGTGCGCCCATTCTTTGATTGGGATTTCTCCCATCCCAACCAGTGCTCCACAACTGATCAAAGGCTGTGGTATGTGCTGTCCTGTCTGACGGAAAGTGCATGCGCTGCTAATGAAAACATATCAGGTTTTCTCTGAGACAATATGTTTGAATTATTAAATGCCAATAAACCATGTGCTCTAGTGGTGTTATTAAACAAAACAAACTTTTTAAACTTTATTATTTGTCATAAAAAATTCCCTCAATTGTCCTGGTTATTTCTAAGCAAATGTAAATGGTACAAAATATATCTATAAATGTGGCATGCATGGTATATTTATGGCAATAAACCCAAATTTAAATCATTATCAGTAAAATCATAACAAGTTAGTGGAACAAATAATTCAACATAAACACTGCTAAGTATTTTAACTTTTCTGAAAGTTATTTACAATTATTAAAGTGGCTCTTTATATCTACAATTCCAGGTTTTACCACATCAGAAGAGACTTCAACATGCTACATAAGATAATGAAGAGACAAAACTCACTGTGATTCCATCAAGGTTGCTGTCTGTAACTTGCACAGAAGAAATTTCTGAAGAGCTCAGCAATGGACTTACATGGGTCTTTGTGAATCTGCAATTACAAACACAAACAAATGTTACTCATAAAACTCAGGCAATGTTACAAAAATCTCTTCAATATTATGCTCTATGGATTTAGAAAGCCTCCCCTTAAAAACCAATTGTAACATATCAAGGATTAATTCAATAATCTTAGGGGCGGGACTAGCCCAGTGGTAAAGTGCTCGCTTGATGCACAGTCGGTAAGGGATCGATCCCTGTCGGTGGGCCCATTGGGCTATTTATTGTTCCAGCCAGTGCACCACTACTGGTATATCAAATATATCAAAGGCCGTGGTATGTGCTATCCTGCCTGTGTGATGGTGCATATAAAAGATCCCTTGCTGTTAATCAAAAAGAGTAGCCCATGATGTGGTTACAGTGGGTTTCCTCTCTCAATATCTGTGTGGTCCTTAACCATATGTCCGACGCCATATAACTGTAAATAAAATGTGTCCAGTGCGTCATTAAATAAAACATTTCCTTCCTTCCTTCCTTCAATAATCTTAGTTAATCGACTGAAACATTCAGATTGTAGTTGCCATTTTATAAATGTACACAGAATCTCATACAAAAGGTCTACCACTGAGGAACATTTACCTCTGTTAATACAAGATTACAACTGAATAAATGTACCTACTTGTCAATATAAAGTGATGTTTTTCTGTCCTGGTCGATCCACCACTGTCGGACAAGGGCTGGTAAAGTTTCCAGACTCTGGCGGTAAACCATACACACCAAGCGCTGAATATCATTGCTCGAAGGCTGGTCTAAAAAAAAAAAGAAAGACTTACAGGTCAACATTTTAAATAAAAGTCTAAACGAGATATTTGTAATTCTCCACTAGTGAATGGTGGTTTTGATAGCAACTCGACAAACTGTTTCTTGTTTTTCAATAATATAAACACATTTTAATTATAGCATATTTACAGAACGTGAGTGAAAATTCTTGGCAAGAAATGATTCGCAATGTTATAATAGTGAAAACAATATTTTGACCCAGTACCATGAAGGACCAACTGGAGGTCATCTAGGGTGGACCAAAACCACAGCTAAAGTCAGACGTTTTTTCTAAGAGACTGGTGTTCATCCTGAAACCAGTGTGCAAAAAGGAAAACCTGTGGAAGGAAGATACGAGCACCCATACTGTACACAAATTAGCTATAAAACATTTGAGACAGAATTTACAATGGCAAAAATGACTATACGACACACATCTAAACTTCTGTGAATTTAGGGGGGAATCGAGATGATGCAGTAGGAAATCTTCAAATGACGTCATGCTAAAAATGTCAGCCTAAATCTGCTGTATCACGTGATGTTGGGAGCTATAAAACAAGAAGCACCTTGTGTTAAGCCTCATTTGGCTGGAAACGTCTCGAAAGAAACAAACAACATGAGCAACATCCTAGGTCTTAAATTTCGTTGTCCGGATTGTGACTATATCACCAAATGAGCATGAGACTTACAACAGAGGCATGCCGCTACTGTGCATACACATGATGATCACATATCGAGGTGCAGTCCCGACATCAGAAGGGAAGTGACACGCAGGGGACGAAGCTGTTCACCATATCAGAGGACCCATTCATCAAACAAATGCCAATCCCGGGAACTGATCACCAAGAAGTCAGGCCTGATCTCCTAGAGTCCGGAATCGATCACCAAGAAGTCAGATCCAATCTCCTAGAGCCCGGAATCGATCACCAAGAAGTCAGACCCGATCTCATACAGTCTGGAATCGATCACCAGGAAGTCAGACCCAATATCCTGAGAGTCTGGAATCGATCACCAAGAAGTGAGATCCGATCTCCTAGAGTCCAGAACCGATCACCAAGAAGTCAGACCCGATCCCCTAGAGACCGGAACCGATCACCCAAGAGACGAACTCCCCCACGAGCAGGGATCAGATCACTGAGAAGCCAGTATAGGTCGCAGAGGGAACGGGATCCAAGTCATTGCAGACAGCCCCACCCCAGTTTTCGACCTGCCAATTAAAACCTCTACAGGAACGTCAGAGAGTGATAGGTGCTCTGTGGACTTGTAACGGTTTCCCACAGAACAGAAATTGATTGAAGGGGGTTACTCCCCCACCTATATACAACTGGGAGACACAAAGACACAAGCTACTTTCACAACCATTGTCGACCAGGGCAACACATAAAAGCTCATACTGCTCGAAGTACCTGAAAATGTTACAAAGTGGACCGGCCCTTGATGTGAGAAAAGGCAACGCAGATGGGTGGAGAGCCTAGGGAGGTCAAGGTCACGGTAACAAAGATGTGGGTGGAGAAAGACTGTAACCTACCCGGTTACCACTGAACTCTGTGAACTGTTTTTAATTAATATTGAACTATCATTGAAAATAAAATAATAATAACAATAAATAACCAAATTTAATTTTTTTTTTTTTTTTTAAATAATAATAATGTTAACCATTCCTTGTTCTCTTTGTCTTTATTATTATTATTGACTTTTATTAAACATTTTATATATTTGTTTTTAGATGGGTTAAGAATGTTTAACTTATAAGTAATGTTTTTAGGCAAACAAAAATTATCGTCTTGGGATGATACATCAAGAAGAGCGGGGGAAGTGAACCGGACCTATGTCCATAATTTTATCAAATACAATGCAGTATTATTGTAAATGTTTTATTTACAACATAACACAGCAGAAATAGTTATTACGCTAATTTACAATAGGCTGCAAATAAATCAATTCTGTCAGGTTTCAGAATGAACTTAATATATATATATATAATTGTAATATTCTGGAAGTGAAGAAATAATTATTAAGAAACAAAAAATTATTCTATAATAATAATTATGCTTCAGTGAATATTTGCAACCTATTTCTGGGTTTATTGTTGTGGGCTGGGTATGATGAAGATACCCAGAGAATGCCGTCATGTACACAGACAGGTAGGCAGTCAGTCATGTGGTACACTTCCACCCGTATATAACAGGGTATATATAGAGGATACTCCTCTTGTGTCTTGTGATATCATAATTTATCAGCATGAGTGCTGATAAATTATGATATCACAAGACATGAGGGGGGTATTCTTTTTATCATCCATTATTTTTCTTTTCATTTGCGACAATTGTAAACAGTATCAGTAATGTGGGTTGAATGTCACTATATTTGGCAGTGGTAGACTCGTTAACTAGCAGAACAACAGTGGCATGACATCACTAATGATAGGTTTAGCGCTGAAACATACACAGTGACATAACAAAAAGAAGCTATATCTCCTAGGAGAATATCGAAGGAGATATCGCAAATGATTGTGCCAGTGATATCTCGCCTTCAATGGATTATAAAAATACATATGATGAAATGTCACTCCATTACTCACCTGACGCCACTAAGTCTTCAGTCGATTCAAAGTACACACTTTGTGGCTTGTCCGATATTAACCTGAACAGGTGATCAAGCAGACGAGGCACTAATTGTATTTTCTTGAAGTATACAGCATACTGTGCTCTTAGCTGGATACAGAAAAAAAAAGGAAAGAAAAAAAAGGGATATATTATAAGGAAAAGAGGTCACTGTAGCATAAAGCTTAATATGTTGACTCACCATTAAGCACAAACACACATGAAATGAACTATAACCAATTTACATTTAGCAATCCGAGTCGTATAATAATAATCAAAATATAAAATGGAAAAAAAAAGGATTATTTTTATCAGAACATTTAGCATTATAATAATTTAACACATCAATAATACAGAATTTGAGCTGATGCATGCAGAGTATGAATTTAAGATACAGTGAAACTCCTCTAAACCGGACACCAGTTTACAGAGGTTCTCTTCTGCACATATATTTAAAAAAGGACCATGAAAAACGTCTGGTTTTGAGGGAATTCCGGTTTTGAGAGGTTTCACTGTATAAAGTCAATTGTGGTCTATAAGGGTATGCAGTTTGTTTGGCATTAAGCATAAATCTACTCTCATTATTTGTATAAGCATAATATTACTATTTTTCAATGACATATCATAGTTAGACAGTTATAATTAACTTTGCTTTAACCTTGACATTGTAAATTGTGATCATGGATCATATAAAAAAGAAAAAAAAAGATAAAGCTATATACAAAATTTCAGGTTAATATCTCAAGACCTTCTGAAAAAAAATCTGGAAAACATGTGGGTCAGACGGATGAACAGACAGACAGACAGAAAGGACAGAGATGAAACCTATAGTCCCTTCCGGTTGGACCGGTAGGGGACTAAAAATCAAAATAAACTTTGCTTTAGTGGATCATTGTAGAGTGTACCTCTGGTGATGAGCTTTTGAAGAATCGGAGCAGTAACCTCCACGCTAGAAGATATCCCAGCGTGTATTGAAACTCGTCCGTCTTCGGCTCCAACAAAACACAGTCCTGTACCCCAACGTCGGCCAACACAATGTCCAGCGCAGCGTCCCCATCTTCTATCACTTTCATGATGCAAGACGGTGGGCATCTGTGGAGAAAAATGATTTTAAATCAATGGGAAAGGGTTTGAATATGAATTTAACTTCAAATCAGTGCTATGTTTTTAAAACTAACTTTAAAAGATCAATGTGTGTGTTAATTAGCAGACTTGGTTGAAGTACATTAATTTTAGATCTATTAATTTAAAGGGAATTTTTCCATTTCAACATCACAGACTCTTGATTTACTCTATTGTAACTATATCCAAATATGTTACACGATTTATTTTAATCTGACACTTTTGTCAAGTGAGATATACCTACAAAGAACTAAACTAATCTTTTTGCCAGTAAACTATATTTGATCAACTTTTGGAAGGAAGGAAATGTTTTATTTAATGATGCACTCAACACATTTTATTTATGGTTATATGGTGTCAGGTTACGGACAACACAGATTTAGAGAGGAAACCCGCTGTCACCATTTCATAGGCTACTCTTTTCGATTAGCTGCAAGGGATCTTTTATATGCACCATCCCACAGACAGGATAGTACATACCACAGCCTTTGTTATACCAGTTGTGGTGCACTGGCAGGAACGAGAAATAGCCCAATGAGGGATTGATCCTAAATCGACTATGCATCAAACGAGCCAACTATTGGAACCAGACAGTATTTTACCGTGACACTTCCTCTTTTGTTTCTGGTTCAAAGTCATCTTTGTACTCTTGTTCATACTGAGGTAGCTCAGACATTATGCTGTAATAAACAGAGTACGAAAAAATTATACATCGTTAAGTGGGTTGAAATATTTATAATAAGAGAGTATTAAGAGAATTATCTCCCAAGCACACAGATGATTCATTTTCTATCTTAAAAAAGATTATTGATAATATTAAACATTATATCTGCATGTGTTACTGTAAATTTATAAGCTTTTCAAATACTTTCATAACTAAAAGAATGGTCTAAATATTTATTTCAAATTGTCTTAAAATATATATGTAGAATTATCTCAAATAACAAAAACGAAAGGAAAAATTACCTATTAAGTATCCAAAATGATGTGACCTGCACAGATTTATCAGCAAACAATAACATTGGACCAAAATGGTTAATCAAGGTTTGAAGAGTATCTGGCAAGGGAGATGATTCTCCGGCAATGAAGTACGGGGACAGCTGGTGGCCAAGAATCTGTTGTTTTGGACAGTGAGATACGGCCAACCCCACAGAACACAGCCACACCGACTCCAGACCTGCTGCTGCTGAATGCTTGTATGCTCCTGTATGAGAAAATAACATTTTAAAGATATATAGAAATAACACTAGAATAATTCCTTTAAAACATGATCAAAATCTGCCAATTTAGAAAACTGCTATGATGAATGGTTAAGGTTAAATATTTTGTATGAGTGTTAAACAATCAGGGCTGAAGAAAGGCTGCCCACTCGCCAAATGCGAGTAAAAATTCTTACTGTAAATTTAAAAAATGCAACTACCAGCCCGACAGTCTATTTATCTTTTTGATCTTGTTTGACACGTGATGTTGATCACTTACCAAGTGTTATTAATAATGTTTTATCAATATATTTATATATTCCGTTTGAAGTGAAGACACTGCATTAACAATATAATATTGTTAATAATGTATAGCTCTATAGACTAGAAATTCTGGCAGGCTAGTAAATTTCAGTTGGTTCTTGTCTGGTGGGCTAGATAAACATGTTCTATTTCTGCACCCCTGACAATACTTATGCTTATGAAAATTTCATTTGATTGTCCTATAAGTTACTGGCAGTGCTCGATTGGGCAGTCGGAAATCAGTGAGAACTATTATTAATGTTCCATCAATCAAACAAAATTGGAACAGAAGCCCTATGTTGGTTGATGACAATATCTCCACTGTTGTTTTTAGGGCACTGCAAAAACAGCATATACTGGGTACACAGGCAAATACTAACATCCACACCACTTCTGCTCACACCTACTCCAGATCGGGAATTATCGGAATCCAGTTAGAACAGAATTCTGCTTTACTCATTGGGATTCCAACTATTCCAATTTTTAGAATTAAAAAGTGACCCATTTACAAAAAAATATTTTTGAAGAATGTAAACTAATTATAAATATGTATTGTATACATATGATTAATTGTAGCAGTATTATACCATAACATTATGTTTTTATCTAAAATCAAAATAGAGAAAAAAAATGGAGGTACCAACCTGCTAGTTTAACATACAAGGGCAGCAGAGCACTGTACGCCCCTCCACTGAAAAACTCCTGCCATTCTGTAAGCAAGTCCTCTGGAAATGCCGATGGATTCTCGAGTACCTCACTGTGCAGACAGCTTACAACGGTGGCCAGGAGATCACAGGCACTGACAGCAAACGACATCACTGGGAGAGACGATAGGAGGTGTTTCTTGCTTCCATTAATACTCTGAAAATAATATGTAAATTTATCACTAGCACCTTTTACAGAATACAAAGCATTTCTTCTCTCATGCATATTATATTGTTTTATTAAAATAATTAGCTATACGTTAATTATAGTAACTAAAACACTACAAAGAGTCCAAACGAGTATAAAAGATTAGAAAATGAATACACCTCAGCAGGCAACCAGTGCTCCTTGCCTGGTGAATAGTAACAAAGGTAGTGGTATGTTTTCAACTGATGAAAAATAGCATTTTAAATCATGCTTGCTGTTAATTAAACAAAAAGGTGTAGTCTATTTGATAGATAGATAGATAGAAATGTTTTATTTAATGACGCACTCAACACATTTTATTTACGGTTATATGGCATCAGACATATGGTTAAGAACCACACAGATATTGAAAGAGGAAACCTGCTGTCTCCACTTCATGGGATACTCTTTTCGATTAGCAGCAAGGGATCTTTTATATGCACAATCCCACAGACAGGGTAGTACATACCACAGCCTTTGATATACCAGTCGTGGTGCACTGGCTGGAACGAGAAATAGCTCAAAGGGCCCACTGACAGGCATTGATCCCACACTGACTGCGTATCGATTGAGCGCTGTACCACTGGGCTATGTCTCGCCCCTAGTCTATTTGATGACTTAAGCTTCTCCTGTTTGATCCGGGAGCATTACTGACAGGCATCGATCCCACACTGACTGCGTATCGATTGAGCACTGTACCACTGGGCTATGTCTCGCCCCTAGTCTATTTGATGACTTAAGCTTCTCCTGTTTGATCCGGGAGCATTACTGCCAGGCATCGATCCCACACTGACTGCGTATCGATTGAGCGCTGTACCACTGGGCTATGTCTCGCCCCTAGTCTATTTGATGACTTAAGCTTCTCCTGTTTGATCCGGGAGCATTACTGACAGGCATCGATCCCACACTGACTGCGTATCGATTGAGCACTGTACCACTGGGCTATGTCTCGCCCCTAGTCTATTTGATGACTTAAGCTTCTCCTGTTTGATCCGGGAGCATTACTGCCAGGCATCGATCCCACACTGACTGCGTATCGATTGAGCGCTGTACCACTGGGCTATGTCTCGCCCCTAGTCTATTTGATGACTTAAGCTTCTCCTGTTTGATCCGGGAGCATTACTGACAGGCATCGATCCCACACTGACTGCGTATCGATTGAGCACTGTACCACTGGGCTATGTCTCGCCCCTAGTCTATTTGATGACTTAAGCTTCTCCTGTTTGATCCGGGAGCATTACTGCCAGGCATCGATCCCACACTGACTGCGTATCGATTGAGCGCTGTACCACTGGGCTATGTCTCGCCCCTAGTCTATTTGATGACTTAAGCTTCTCCTGTTTGATCCGGGAGCATTACTGACAGGCATCGATCCCACACTGACTGCGTATCGATTGAGCACTGTACCACTGGGCTATGTCTCGCCCCTAGTCTATTTGATGACTTAAGCTTCTCCTGTTTGATCCGGGAGCATTACTGCCAGGCATCGATCCCACACTGACTGCGTATCGATTGAGCGCTGTACCACTGGGCTATGTCTCGCCCCTAGTCTATTTGATGACTTAAGCTTCTCCTGTTTGATCCGGGAGCATTACTGCCAGGCATCGATCCCACACTGACTGCGTATCGATTGAGCGCTGTACCACTGGGCTATGTCTCGCCCCTAGTCTATTTGATGACTTAAGCTTCTCCTGTTTGATCTGGGAGCATTACTGCCAGGCATCGATCCCACACTGACTGCGTATCGATTGAGCGCTGTACCACTGGGCTATGTCTCGCCCCTAGTCTATTTGATGACTTAAGCTTCTCCTGTTTGATCTGGGAGCATTACTGCCAGGCATCGATCCCACACTGACTGCGTATCGATTGAGCGCTGTACCACTGGGCTATGTCTCGCCCCTAGTCTATTTGATGACTTAAGCTTCTCCTGTTTGATCTGGGAGCATTACTGACAGTAATGAAACCAGAGTTTGCTGCTAATCAAAAATAAACAGCGGATTTGTTACACATCTTTATTTTATTTACCTGTATCCAAGCGACAGTGCTACACATGATGAAGTCCCATTCACTTGACGACAAATTTCTAGGTACTTGTGACAAAATCAGTTTCACAAATCTCATCACCTCAGTGTTTAATGACAATTTTGGAACAGCTGCTTCAGACAGGTCACTAAAACAAAAGTGGTGAACATTACACATTTTGTGAATTACACAATGAACCAAATATTAATATAAGTTTAAAATTAAAAATTTAATTTATTGTTTTAAAAGCATACACCGAGGAAGTCCCTAGTGATTGATCTCTATTGGTTATTCATTTTCATTTCAATTTATTTTCACTCTTATATCCAATTAAGGTTCAAGCATGCTGTCCTGGGCACACACCTCAGCTATCTGGGCTGTCTGTCCAGGACAGTGGGTTAGTTGTTAATTGTTAGTGGTTAGTGAGAAAGAAGGGCGTGTAGTGGTTTTACATCTACCGATTAAGTTGTTAAAATTCGCTCTGGGTGAGAGCAAGTGGTTATTCAACTTCTACTTTATCTGAATGACCAATCAGTTAACACTACAATTCGTCAGTATAAATTATACATTTTAAGAATAGTATCTACTTATAAACATTGCTGTCTATTAAACATTCACCTCTTCTCTAACATTCACTGGTTTGTCACATTAGCAAAACATAGTTATTTATAATTCAAGTAAACAAACAATGAGTTATACAATAAGAAATAATGTAACAGGATTTCTGGTTGTGCAAAATACATGACTGACTGACCTTGCAAAGAGCATGAGTTCATCATCTTCTTGTCTCCAAGTCATCAGCTGATTCAACACTGCCTTCATCATGTCCTTGAACTCTGAACCTTCAACATCTGGTGTAAAGGTCAAGGTGGTGACAAGAACAGAGAGGGGGCCAAGACCACCTGTAAAATTAATTTATAGGAGTACTGTATGGAAACTGCTCACACCTGTATAGTTTATATAGCAATGCTACAGCAATAAATGAAATCAGTGAGAATGTAACAAAGCTCATTTGTAATGGCTGGATTTAAAGAAATCCAACCAGGAAGTGTATCATGGGCAGCTCTCATTATATCAGTCATCACAAAATATTTATGTTTGTAAGGAGCATACCTAGAAATCAACATAATATGTTGATGAAACTACTCTATGCAACATTTAAAGAGATTCACCACAAATGCACTTTCATAGTGAAAGTTAATAAAAAGCACATGAAACCATATTCTCTCATGTTAGACATAAAAGAAACCATATTGCTCATTTTAGATGCAATAGAAACCATATTACTCATTTTAGACATAACAGAAAGCATCTTTGACTACCCAAGTTCAATACAAAAATAGTCATACTAATTTTTGTGGCACTACATACATATTGCATAGTGCCTTGTACATTGATGAAATTACATTGAATGAATGACATCCTGTGAAGCATCTCACCAACAACAGGTATGACACTATGAACTTTGACCTGATATGCTAATACCTGGCATAGTGCTACATGTATGCAGTTGTGAATGATTCTTTATTCAGTAAGTTATTGTTTCTGAGAAATGAACACAAAATGTACATCTGAACACAAAATCTTGAAGCCACTGCAATCAGACAATAAATATATCTTCCATTTGCAACCTTTAGTTCATAAAAGTGACCTTTCAATAATGCATACATGTACTAATAAAAGCATTTAATTTAGCACTCAGCACCCATTATATTTATTCAAGCTTAACTGATCAACAAATATAAAAAATAATTGAATAATAAGTATCACAAATTTATATTATTACCATTTCTTGAAATAGTCTGTTAAAATGTTATTGCTGAATAATTATTTTATTGAAATGTTATTGCCAACCCCTGCAATGCCGTGTAGATTTGCTATGGAGTTCTCCAGAGCATTTTGTTAATGCTGTGGATTATATTGGATTACCCCCCCCACACACACACACACACACACACACACACACACACAGCATGTTTCTTGCCGTAGACATTTTCTTAACTGCAGGAGAGTTATTATGTTGAAATCTTATTGCTGGAGAATTATTTTGTTTCATATACAGTATTTGGTTTCATGGAAACAATTTTTTTTTTAAAGTTTCATAAAAGTATTTAAAAATAGAAACAATTAAAAGAATGTTATGTAAAAAAAAGAAAAAAAAAGAGAAAATTGTCTTACCATCCAGATTACTAGCAGATTCTGCAGCCACAGAGATAATTCGAGCCACCATAATCTGAGCCATGTCCTGCTTGCCATTGCCTGAGAAGTGCTTTACAACAGCCTGAAGGGTGTGCACTGTGGATGTTGTCAAAGTGCTGCACCTGTAAATATTCATCATTAATTTAAATTTCTATAGTTAAAATAGGACTCAACTCAGTGATATTAAAGGCGCAGACCCTAGTTTCAACTCGTAAAAATGGACACTAATTTTAGTTAATCTACAAACCTGTAACACAGTTGGATAGAGTTACAACAAAGTGAAACAAGAGACTGTGACGATAAAACCGAAAAATATCCTTTAAAAACAGACTAGAACTCAAATCAATAACCGATACTTCTCAGACGCACGTGCGTTTTTAACAATATGATAAATGCAGTTTGTGACATTATAAACAACAGGATGATCAGAAACACTTCGATTCTACAGAAATGGATAACCTAAATAATAAAATATAAGTAATGTTTGATTTCAGTAATCATAAATGGCTCTAATAGTAAAAAATATGCTGTAGTGTTTACAAATTAGGGTGTGTCCCTTTAATGCACATATAATAAAGCTTTCAAGTTTAATAATACAGTCTTCATTAGGAAAGACAAGTGATCATTCTCGCTCCCTTCCACATTCACTTGGAAAGCTTTACAAAAGCTGCATATTGATTGCCTTGCAAACTTTTTTTAAATTAATTTTATTTGAAACTGCATGTGATTGTTCGTCTGGCATCATTTAAGAACAGTGATCTTCTGCTCTTGATGATTTTGCTCTTGGCAAAGACTGATACCGGGTACATTTTTTATTTTATTTACCTGTGCTTACTTACTTAGGCTACTTTACATACACACAGCAAAAGGTATTAAAATGTTTATGGGATCATAGACCACAGAATAAAAGTAATGGAGTCAAAAGTATAATTGTGAAGCACTAAAAAGAACAAACCTGTCAAGAAGAGAACTGTCCACAAGTTCAAGTTCTGCTTTATTCTTCTCCAGCTCATCAAGTAAAGTTTGTAACGTTATAGCATCAAGACGTCCACACTGCTCAGACCTGAAAGTAATTACATGAACATATTATTAAATATTATCATCATCATCAATATTTACGATCACATACATGTACATGTGGAAGTTAACTACTGGTTGTTTATTGATGAAGTACATCAACAAGGCAGATGTGAAATATAAAAAATATGACAAAATAAAATGAAAATTAACTGCTACAAACATTAGCACACGACCGCAAACACATTGGATATATATTCTATAGTCCGTCCCACCCTCTTACAAAAATATATTTTGTCAATAATTTCAGTTTTGTTTGACATAAGAAAAAAAGTAAAAGTGTTTTGGAAATAACCAAACACAAAATATATTTTTGTGTCTAATTTAGAAAACAACTGGCTCAGAAATAAATAACTTGTAGTAAATTCCATATTATAAAAAAATGTGTTCCCCGTGGGATGGACTATAAACAATTTTTTTTATTTAGTATGTAATTTTAGTCTTTGAAAAGGCTCTGTTAGTCGGAAACATCTTACAACAGCAGTAAACAAAGTATTGTCCCTTTAAGACTGATCTCTAAGCTCAAAGATAATGACTTGACTGTTAACAGCTTGCAGTTCATATAGTGTTATGAAAAGAATTTAAATTTGAGCCTGAAATGAGACCCTGAACAGCTTATCAGCAATATGGTATATAAAAAATAAATTATAAGTTGACTCACCTAGCTGTAGCATTCTTTACAACATTTGCTTTGTCTTTATGTCCACTTGTATTGATGAGATACGCTATACTCTCTTCCAGAAGTGCTATTCCATCATGAATATCACCATCTATACAGGCCTAGGAAAATTATTAAAAAGAAGCAACTGTTACATGTTATAACAAAACATAAAAGAGCAATAATAGTGCAGAGAAATAATTTTTAAATACAACAAGCATTATTTTAGTACTGCTAAAGCAATACATGTCCCCTATCAGGCCACAACAATTTTTCATATTTCCTAAGTTCAAAGGTCATAACTCCATCAAAAATGTATAAATCACCATGAAAGTTAAACTTGATCTGTAACAGTACCCGATAAAGCTATACACAAAATATCAGCTCAATATCTCAAAGCATTATTAAAAAAACCCATCCGAAAATCTATATGTGTGACAGATGGACAGACTGGAGAAAACTTGAGTGTTTTCTCTTTTATAGATACATTACCTGTCCTCAAACAAGTGCACCTCCCCCCCACGCAAGTGGTCTGGTCCGAACATCCCAACAGCCAATGGGATGGCCTAAATTCTTCTACTGTATACTGCTCTCTAGTTCCGGTCACATGACTGTAACTTCCTTCTTTTTCCATGAGCGCATCGCACGGAGAACAGGAAGCGGGGAGGCCCGGGCGGGATGAATCTTGAGGACAGGTAATGTATCTATAAAAGAGAAAACACTCAAGTTTTCTCCATTTCTATAGACATTACCTGTCCTCAAACAAGTGCAGCATTCAACAGATGGTGGTGGGTGCCGAGATCCGTAGATGCTTGTGATAACTCCCCAACCGGAAAGAGGCTGACTAGTGGAAGAATAAGGCCAACCTTGGTAAACCCTCCTCCTAGGGATGCCCGTCACAGACCAATGCAGGTGATGTTAGTAACAACAACCAGAATGGTGGCATCCGTCAGCAGTGGCGGTACGGCTCCTAGAACACATGAACCAGGAGGCGGAAGCCACATCTTATGCTGGTTCTGACAGGGTGGGAAGACGTAGCCACCAGGGATGCAGGTGTTAGGTAACCCTCACGTATTGAAGTGTTATAGTTTTTCAATAACAAGCGACAACCTAATGAGGTGCATCCGTCAGAACATTGAACAAAACAAGACCCCCGAATGTTTTCTGTCTAGTACACCAAAGATCTGTTAGTTCAATAACGACAGCCAATAACCACATGCAGTGAAGGGTTAAGGTTATCGAGACAAAAGTTCCGGCACCAGTGCGTGAACTGTGCAAAAGAACAAAAGTCTAAGCAATCCTCACCTGTCGATTCGGTGGACATCTCGGTATGCAGCCCAGAATCAGACAGACATCAACGGCGACGAGGATGGCTTGTATTCAACAGAGTCTGTGCAGCAACAACCGGACCCAGATGATGGAACCCCTCAACGTCTTCTGTGGAGATATCCCTCAGATAATAGTTGGCAAAGATGGAGTCCGTCGCCCAGAAACAGCCAGTGATGATGTGCTGAATGGATGTGTTGCAATGCAGGGACATCGTGGCAGCCAAGGCACGAAGTTCATGCGGATTGGAAGCAGACGGAGCAGGTAAACCCTCCTTCTGATACGCGGTCAGGATAGAAGACCGGATCCAGGTGGCCACCGTGTTCTTGGTAATATCCCTCAACCGACTCTGGTTACAGGAAAGGAAAAGTCTTTTACGATGTTGTCGAAAAGATCTGGTCCTCTCGATGTACTGGTGCAAGGCTCTAACAGGGCACAACGCCAAGTCCTCAACGTCCGCCGGACCAACGATAGAGGAGAGGGCCTGCACAACATACGAGCGAGGCGCTTGGTCTGGTAACTGATTCTTTGCAATAAAGTTCATGAGTAACCCCAAGTTGACTGCACGCCGATCTCGGTGAAAACGTACCAAATCGACATCAAGAGCATGAAGTTCTGAGACACGAGCAGCTGTGGCGAAACCGAGTAAAAACACCGTCTTCCGTGTCAAATCTTGCAGGGAAGAGGACTCGATCGGCTCATAAGGTGCAGTCGATAACGCTCGTAACACCAAATTCAGGTCCCATCTTGGTGGCCGAAACCGGTGTACTTGATCTTCAAGGCGAAAACCTTTGATCATTTTATGGATCTCAGGAATACCCGATAACTTCGTTCCAGTAGTTACATCACGAACAGTAGCGATGACCGAAACGTACCCAGCGATGGTAGACCCCTTCAATCGTAAAGTGGTCCGCAGATATAGCAAAAAATCAGCAAGACGAGGTATCTGTATCGTCTGAGGTTTGATCTTTTTTCTAACACACCATCGGTGAAAGCAAAGCCATCTGACGTTGTAAGCCGCAGTAGTAGATGATCTGTGCGCTTTCAAAATGGCCGCCGTAGACTGTGAAGAAAAACCTTTCTTCCTCAAACTCTTGGAGATAAAGTCCACGCGTGCAGTTGGAACAACTGCGGACGTGGATGGTACAGTCTTGACGTGGGATGCAGCAACAGATGATCCCAGTCTGGCAGCGGTAAAGGATGTGGATCGGCAAGACGTATTAGATCTGGATACCACATCCTGGATGGCCACATCGGAGCAATGAGCAACAGGCGACAATGGTACAGCTGAAACCTCTGAAGCACCCTTGGAAGGAGGATTGGTGGAGGAAAAGCGTACGCGTCCATCTGTTCCCAGCTGATGGCCAATGCGTCGAGATCCAGAGCTTCGGGATCCGGCACCGGAGACACGTAAACCCTCAGCTGATGGTTGAATCGTGTGGCGAAAAGATCGATGTTTGGTGTCCAAAGTCTGTCGCACACCCATCGAAACGCTTCCGGATGGAGCATCCACTCCGTCGGCTGTGGAGACGACGGCCGGGACAAAGTGTCGGCTAGTACATTGCAAACCCCTGGAATATGACGAGCCCGAAGTTGCAACGGAATTTCGTCGACCAGCTTGTAGAGACGATAAGTCAACTGCAGCAGACTGCTGGAGTGAGTTCCGCCCTGACGATTGATGTAAGCCGCCGCGGTCGTACTGTCTGTGGCCACCATGAGAGAGGCTTCCGTCAACATCTGTCGCCAATGAAGGATAGCGTAGTAGACTGCCAACAACTCTAACAGGTTGATGTGGAGTCCGAGTTCGACGGGAGACCACAGCCCTGAAGTAGTCTGGTTGCTTAGATGGGCTCCCCAACCTTCCAGTGACGCGTCGACGAATAGGTGATGAGTGGCTATGAAGGCCCGCATAGAGACACCTTCTAAGACGTTCGATCGGAGCTGCCACCACTGCAGGCTGGAGCGTAGATCGTCTGGAAGTGAGATGATCAAGTCCGGATTGTTGAAACGAACAAACGGGTTGAGAAACATCTGCAAGCGCCGCAACTGGAGACGACCTCTGAGTGTCAAATCCTGGGCAGAAGTGAGGAGACCCAGGAGACTCTGCCAACCGCGGAAGGTCATTGGAGCGGTGAGGGCTATGACAATCATGGTCTGGATCTTCTCCCAACGGTCTAAGGGAACTTGAACGAGGCCCAGGTCGGGTCGAAGCCAAGCGCCTATGAACTGTAGAGACTGTGTGGGAGCCAGTCGAGATTTCTCGATGTTGATAATCCAACCCAGCTGCTTGAGAAAGTCCATGATGAAGGCAACATGTGCAGTCAGCCCTGTCTTGCTGTGACACCTCATCAGGCAATCGTCGAGGTATGGGTAAAAGGATATACCTCTGCGATGCAGGAAGCGTGACATCGGAGTCGTGATTCTGGTGAACAGCCATGGCGCTATGGATATCCCAAAGGGCAGGACTTTCCATTCGTAATGCCGACCCTGTAGCACAAACCGTAGGTAGTGATGGAAATCGGCATGCATCGGAACGTGCAGGTAGGCGTCCTTGAGATCTAGCGAGGCAAGCCAATCCCCCGGTCTGATCACGGCTATGATATCTCGCAACGTTAACATCTTGAAGGTCGGAGGAGGAGACAAATAGCGGTCGTTGAAGACCGCCAAGTTGTGAATCATTCGCAGCTCTGGAGAATCTTTCTTTGGTACGAGAAAGATGTCCGAGTAAAATCCGGGTGTTAATTGTACTTCCGAAATGCTGCGAACGGCTCCCTTCTCCACCAGCTTGTTGACGGACTCCTGTAGAACCTTGATTTGCGCAACGGAATGCCGCGGTTCTCGAGGTGAAGTGGTCAATGGAGGGATGGCAGACAATTGCAGACGATACCCTGTCTTCAAGATCGACGTGACAAACGGATCTTGGCAAAGTGTCTGCCAGTTTCGCCAATAACGGCGAAGTCGACTTCCGACCATGGATCTTTCGACCGGTGTGGTACACACCGGAAGCGTCAAAACCGAATCGTTGTTCTGGTTCAAAATCAGGGGCAGGCGTAGGTTGAAGCAATCTGAGCAGTCCACGATCTGTTGGCTGGCGTCAACGTCGACCAGGCTTCCCCTGGGTCCGAGCTGGCGGACCGGATGGTCGTCTGACCGGAAACCTTCGAGAAGGTTGACCTCGAAAGGAACCTCTCCAGCGTTTAGATGGTGGTTGTGGTGTGAATGTAGACTTCCGCTTTGTAGATTCCAATGTTGAAATAAGTTGCAACGCTTTGACAGTTGCTGTCGACTGTTGGTCCTTATCATTGGCCTTCACCACCTCAGAAATTTTGCCTGCAAAAAGCTTAGTTGCTGACCACGGTTGAGCTAACAGCTCCTTCTTATGCTGAAAATCCAAAGTGGATTTCTTTAAATAAGCCTGGCGACGATATTGCATTAACATCGAGGACATCGAAGTCACCGAAGACGTCAGGAAAGCTAGCATCTGCGCTGATTGCTGAAATAGCGCGTAGCACCGTGCATCTTTTGCCTGGGTGGCCATCGCCGCAAGGAAAACGTCCAAGTAAGATAATACAAACAAGCAACGTCTCTGGGCAGTATCCATGGCTTGTACTTGTTTGTCTGTCAAATCCACGGTTGACGACTTCCCAAGACGGTGAACATCTTCATCCAAGGACGGAGCTACATCTGTAAAGGTCATGTCAAATACCGGATACATACGGTGACCCCAAGTCGGGAAGGCGACGAAAGACGCTGTGTCTTTAAAAGTGCGGTCTAAATCCGTCGCCACCTCGGATACGAGTGTACCGGCAGCCAAGGAACGGATCACCACATCTTCCGGAGGGACATCAGTCGCTATCATCGGTGTCGGTCCCTTCTTGGACGGCGTTGGTGGATGTGGCAAGGACGGCAACATGTCATAGACTGCCGCCAAGCAATCCCTCATATTCATATGATCAGAAGATTCAGTCTCATCAATGACGGAAACCGCTGTAGGCGCTGCATCTCCAAAGTCTCGAAGCACTCGAGCACAGGCTAATCGATCCGCCGAAACAGAATTCACTGGTGAACCGGACCGTGGACGGTCCCGTCGAGAACCCTCTGAAGCGTCAATAGAAGGTCTGCGCTGCCGATCCACGGAACCCGTAGGGAGACGTGCAGGTCGTGGGGAACGGCTACGAGCCCGGCTCCGTTCCCGGCTCCGCTGCGCCGAAGATGACTTTGAAGATCGGTGATCCTTGGAGGCCGTGGAACGCCTAACTGATTGAGTCGGCTTGTCCGAGGGCTGCGTAGTAACTGCAGGCCTGTCATCTGAAGTCTTGCATCCTGGAGCCGCACCCCCCGAAGAGGGGACTTGAACCGGACCTGGTCCCAAACCCGCCGGTTGTGGTAAGGCCGCCATTGACGCCATAGTCTCTTTCAGCATAGTAGGTAGCATCGAACGTAATACATCTGCTATGGAGTCCGCAATTGACGGCGAAGATTCCACTTTCTTGGCTCTCGCCGACAGCACCTTCAAGTAAGCCGCGAACTCGACAGTAGACAGGCCCGAACACAGGTCGCATCTCGAAGAGAGGCTACAAGGAACACGGCAACCCGGACATAATTCATGAGGGTCGCCGCCTGCAGTGAACTTCTTACGGCGTAGGCACGCTCGTACCTGACGCTGAACATTAACATCTGACATGATAATAAGTTTTCAATCTGTGAAAGAGAAAGAAAAGAAACCATGACACAAACACAAAGTCGGTCAACAAAGACGCCATTTTGCAAATGGCGTCCGACACGACAACTGGCAATATAATAACATTTCATGTAATTAACACTTGGCAAGTCAAGCGAAATACGCGAAACATACGAAAGGTAACGAATAAGGTGGAAAAAAAAAACATTCCACCTAACACCAAGCCAGTCAATACAGACGCCATTTTGCAAATGGCGTCCGACACGACAACCGGCAATATAACAACATTTCATGTAATAACGCTTGAAAGTCAAGCGAATACGCGAAGAACATACGAAGCTATACGAAGCTAACGAAATATAAGGTGAAAAACATTTCACCCAACACGAATACAAAACCAAAGGTCTTATAAAAAAAGTTGACTCCAAAACAGAGCCAAACAAAAGACGTCCAGACCCTTTCGCGAAGAGAAAAAGAAGGAAGTTACAGTCATGTGACCGGAACTAGAGAGCAGTATACAGTAGAAGAATTTAGGCCATCCCATTGGCTGTTGGGATGTTCGGACCAGACCACTTGCGTGGGGGGGAGGTGCACTTGTTTGAGGACAGGTAATGTCTATAGAAAAGACATTTTACAATTCATCACAACACTAGAAAATGTTACAAAATCAACCTACATCCATCTCTCTCCACAAGCGAGATATGACTAATCCAGACAGAGAATTGAGAAATATGTCACAATCGTCCGACGACCAGTCACAGCTGTCCTCATTGCCCGGAGAGTCAGCTTCCTCATTTAGATCAACATCACCATCAGGAGTAATTTCAGGTTTCGTTTCGCCTTTCTCCGACAGTGACATGGCCATGGTCTGTCCCGTCTTTGCATATTTCAGCAGACCAGAGTTGAAGAGGGATGTGAAAATAGTTTGTCTAAGTCCGGGCTGTTCTTTAGATGGTTCCTCTGTAAGAACGTCAACTCCTACTAGTCTTCCAGTTACATATATGTAGTCCAAAACCTATAATAAAGAAATAATTTAAAAAATATTTGACTACCATTGGAAATATTTATTTCAGCTGCCCAAGACATTCATCAGGCCTTCAGATTTCACGGAAACGACAGATTCCATTACCATATTGGTAAAATCACAGAACTGAAATTTTGTTTCCCATGAATATTATATCGAGTACGACTATTCAGCAGAATCTAAAAACAGTTTCCAATGGGTTCCCATGATCACAAGGCACGGAACCGAAAAAATGTTTCCCATAAAATTTGAAATTCTATGGCCTGCATTCATGATGGCAATCAGCAATGAAGCTGCAAAAAGCTGTTGCAAAATTGATCTGTGATGGTATTTTTATCATTATTAGGCATTTACTTTGTTATTGTCTGTACTAAATTGCCATTGCAATATAACCTGAATCTCGAGGGCTGTTTAGGAATTTGATTAAAAATAGCAAATGGGCAAAACTTTTAGTTTCCAACAAAGATAAGATTGAAGCAATCATTATTCTTAAGCTGTTTAAAAAGTTTTATAAGCAATGTAAAATGCATACGTTTTTGTACGACGACAACTTCTGTGGTGTAATAATCAGGTTTTGTAGAACAGCCTGCACTGTAGGGTCCGTCCACGTCGAGCTGGGTAATGTTTTCTGAAGAGTTGTCACCAATGTCTCAATATTTGATAAGATATGTTTGTAGCTGAAATTAGACAACAATCACTAATAACACATTTTGAGAAAATCAATAATGTTTTAAAAAACATAATATATAATTTATGTATTATATGGCATTTTAATTTTTAGGATGCAGTGAAATTTGTAAAGGATTTATTTTTTATAATCTGCTGTTAAAAACTCAGTTATTATTTTTATTGATCGTCTCAAATTCAAATTGTTTATGATAATATCAAATATAATTTAACAGAAGGAATAAATTTGTAAAAAAAAAATGTCACGTCTTTTCCCTGATATTTATTTTCATTAGGTAATTATGTACTCAAACAATCTAAGAATCTTACCTTTTTAAGGTCTTTGCTCTGGATTCTATTAAAGTTTTTGATAGACTGCAAGCCTGCATGATGAACCCCTTATCCCTGAGTAAAGCCCCAGTCTGTTTAACCACAACCTGGAGACCAGTCACCCAGGCACGTTTAGCTTCCTGCAAAGTGTCATCTGTAGAAAAAAAATGTTTTAGTTTATAAAACTGCCAATACAAAACTTAACCTACCCTAAACTCTACCACTGTCGTAATTGTTAAAAGTATTTTGTGTAGGTTTTAATGATTTTAATTGATAGTATGATAGTGAAAATTTAAATTTGGATTGAAATAAGAAGATTCCTCTGAGCAGCAAATTCTGATAGATTTTCCCAGGAACCTGTAACATTGGTTAGCATTTGCTGCCAGCAGCATGCAAAGAGTAAAAAAACAAAAATGAAAAATTGAAATAAAAATCCCCATTATTAATCAAGTTATACTATTTTCATTCACTGAGAGTTAATGTAGAGTTTTGCTATACAAATACTCACTAATTTAGTTTCAAATTTACATTTATTATTACTAATTGTTTTCTTTTGTTTTGAGTCAGCATCTGACTTTGAGAAAATTATTAATAATGGGAAATTTGAGATGTCAAAACTCTGCATCTTTGTAGCTGTTAATTAATATAATATATATTTAACAAACCGAGGCCAGTTTAGCAACCATCTAGTTATAAAGTCAGTTCAAACATATCCCTGCACAAGACATGAAGTTAAAGTGGTATACTTATGAATTTTGTTCACTCATTCGTAGATCGCTTAGGTGGCTTTTACAGTAAGGTTTAACAATTATTGTAAATGCATGTTATGTTCAACAATTATCACTGGCATAGGAAACAGGGGGCAAGGGGGGCATGTGCCCGCCACTTTTCAGATATTTTGCTTTATATTCACTTTATAATAGTGTAAAAGTGTGTAAATATAAAAGTGTCCCCCCCCCCACACTTTTTGGCACCTTCCTACACTCATGATTATTGTAACAGAATGGCATAAGTCTGTATTCTAGAAGAAATGTGTGACCTGAGATGAAATCCTTCATGTCGATACACACAGAAAACAGAGCAAGTATAAGATCCTCAGCTGAAGAGATCGACAGGCACATCTACAATACAAAAACGAAACTAATTAAACAAAAGTATGTTAAAAGATTAGAAAATTAACTTTGAAAAAACCAAATTACAATTAAATGTCTTAGAACAGAACACGTTAAATATGTAAGCATACTCTATCATGATCTGTAATTTTCTACCTCCTATATATGAAGATTAAGTGAAAAGACGGTAAGTAAAAATGGTTGTCAACTAAGCAATCTCCTTCAGAACATGTACATGTACTTCTAGGAAACTCCAAGTCTGGACTCAAAACAATAATAAAAAAGTGTATTTTGTTTAACGAAACCACTAGAGCACACTGATTTAATGAATGTCACCTATTAGGTAATTCTAACATGTAGTGTTCAGAGGAAACCCACTACATTTTTCCATTCACAGTTAAGGGATATTAATTTTTATTAGCATATTTCACAGAAAGGATAGCACATACCACAGCCTTTAACATACCAGTCATGGTGTACCGGTTAAAATTGGGAAAAACCCCAAGGTGATTCAATCCAAAAATTCAAGCACCTCAGGCGACTATTCTACTGACTGAACAAAATCCAACCCATAAAACTCCAATAAAGACTCACCTTTACAAACACTAGATATAGTTATAGTGTGGTGACTTTGCCAGTTTTCAATCAGGACTTTAAAAGTGTTTTTAAGTACAGAGTCAACTGGTTATCAGTATCAAACAACTGTGAAACACTGTACTAGATCCTGCATTCATTAAAGATGATTAGTCTATTTTCACCTATGTACATGATAAATATATTCTCGAAATTACCTTCAGATTATTGAAGAAAATGAAAGCAGCTTTAGTGACAAACAGGACTGCTTGGTCCACTCTATTTTCCTGCTGACTTCGACCCAGTTTCGTCAGAGTCAGATGGATAGTGTCGATGATACCTTGGATACACTCTGTTGAAAATACTGGCTCTGTGAGGGACAAATAAAAAGTGTTATTTTTAAAGAAGAAAACCAATAAACAAGGATTTTACACAGTGATGCCAGGAATCATAATAATTTGTATATTATATGATACAATGATTTTATGCACAGATTGACCTATTGTCAAAGGTTTAAAAAACGAGAGAAAAAACCTGCAACATATCCCATGAATATATATAAAAACCCTCTACACATTCTAGAACAAATTCTTTAATTCAAAATATTTAGTAAAATATTACAACTGTCATTTCTTTTTTTTTGTCAGAAAACTGCAGCACTTTTCCAAAACAAACCGAATATTAAATAATATTACTCTTTTTTCAGGACTGGATTCCAAAATGATGTTTAACCACAAAAAAGTGTCATTCAATTATAGGAACAGTTAATAATTGCACAACATTCCTTCGTTGTCACTAGTGGAGAGTACTAGAGATACAACCATATTATAGGAAGAGTTAATGAAAACACAACATGCCTTCATTGTCACTAGTGGAGAGTACTAGAGATACAACATATCATATGAAGTGTTAATAACAACACAACATGCCTTCGTTGTCACTAGTGGAGAGTACTAGAGACACAACATATCATATGAAGTGTTAATAACAACACAACATGCCTTCGTTGTCACTAGTGGAGAGTACTAGAGACACAACATATCATATGAAGTGTTAATAACAACACAACATGCCTTCGTTGTCACTAGTGGAGAGTACTAGAGATACTACATATCATATGAAGTGTTAATAAAAACACAACATGCCTTCGTTGTCACTAGTGGAGAGTACTAGAGACACAACATATCATATGAAGTGTTAATAACAACACAACATGCCTTCGTTGTCACTAGTGGAGAGTACTAGAGACACAACATATCATATGAAGAGTTAATGAAAACACAACATGCCTTCGTTGTCACTAGTGGAGAGTACTAGAGACACAACATATCATATGAAGTGTTAATAACAACACAACATGCCTTCGTTGTCACTGGTGGAGAGTACTAGAGATACAATTATATGAAGAGTTAATAAAAACACAACATGCCTTCATTGTCACTAGTGGAGAGTACTAGAGATACAACCATATCATATGAAGAGTTAATGAAAACACAACATGCCTTCGTTGTCACTGGTGGAGAGTACTAGAGACACAACATATCATATGAAGAGTTAATGAAAACACAACATGCCTTCGTTGTCACTAGTGGAGAGTACTAGAGACACAACATATCATATGAAGAGTTAATGAAAACACAACATGCCTTCGTTGTCACTAGTGGAGAGTACTAGAGACACAACATATCATATGAAGTGTTAATAACAACACAACATGCCTTCGTTGTCACTGGTGGAGAGTACTAGAGATACAATTATATGAAGAGTTAATAAAAACACAACATGCCTTCATTGTCACTAGTGGAGAGTACTAGAGATACTACATATCATATGAAGTGTTAATAACAACACAACATGCCTTCGTTGTCACTGGTGGAGAGTACTAGAGATACAATTATATGAAGAGAATAAAAACACAACATGCCTTCATTGTCACTAGTGGACGGTACTAGAGATACTACATATCATATGAAGAGTTAATAAAAACACAACATGCCTTCGTTGTCACTAGTGGGGAGTACTAGAGATACAACATATCATATGAAGAGTTAATAACAACACAACATGCGAAGTTGTCACTAGTGGAGAGCACTAGAGATACAACCATATTATAGGAAGAGTTAACAAAAACACAACATGCCTTCGTTGTCACTAGTTGAGAGCACTAGAGATACAACCATATTATAGGAAGAGTTAATAAAAACACAACATGCCTTCGTTGTCACTGGTGGAGAGTACTAGAGATACAATTATAGGAACAGTTAATAAAAACACAACATGCCTTCATTGTCACTAGTGGAGAGTACTAGAGACAAAACCACACGAAGAGTTAATAAAAGCCCAACATGCCTTCATTGTCACTAGTGGAGAGTACTAGAGATACAACCATATCATATGAAGAGTTAATAACAACACAACATGCCTTCGTTGTCACTGGTGGAGAGTACTAGAGATACAATTATAGGAACAGTTAATAAAAACACAACATGCCTTCATTGTCACTAGTGGAGAGTACTAGAGACAAAACCACACGAAGAGTTAATAAAAGCCCAACATGCCTTCATTGTCACTAGTGGAGAGTACTAGAGATACAACCATATCATATGAAGAGTTAATAACAACACAACATGCCTTCGTTGTCACTAGTGGAGAGCACTAGAGATACAGTTAATAAAAACACAATATGCCTTCGTTGTCACTTGTGGAGAGCACTAGAGATACAGTTAATAACAACACAACATGCCTTTGTAGTCACTAGTGGAGAGTACTAGAGATACAGTTAATAAAAGCCCAACATGCCTTCTTTGTCACTAGTGGAGAGTACTAGAGATACAGTTAATAACAACATAACATGCCTTCGTTATCACTAGTGGAGAGCACTAGAGGTACAGTTAATAACAACACAACATGCCTTCGTTGTCACTAGTGGAGAGCACTAGAGATACAGTTAATAACAACACAACATGCCTTCGTTGTCACTAGTGGAGAGCACTAGAGATACAGTTAATAACAACACAACATGCCTTCGTTGTCACTAGTGGAGAGCACTAGAGATACAGTTAATAACAACACAACATGCCTTCGTTGTCACTAGTGGAGAGCACTAGAGATACAACCATATTATAGGAAGAGTTAACAAAAACACAACATGCCTTCGTTGTCACTAGTGGAGAGCACTAGAGATACAACCATATTATAGGAAGAGTTAATAAAAACACAACATGATTTCATTGTCACTAGTGGAGAGTACTAGAGATACAACCATATCATATGAAGAGTTAATAACAACACAACATGCCTTCGTTGTCACTGGTGGAGAGTACTAGAGATACAATTATAGGAACAGTTAATAAAAGCCCAACATGCCTTCGTTGTCACTAGTGGAGAGTACTAGAGACACAACATATCATATGAAGTGTTAATAACAACACAACATGCCTTCGTTGTCACTGGTGGAGAGTACTAGAGATACAATTATATGAAGAGTTAATAAAAACACAACATGCCTTCATTGTCACTAGTGGAGAGTACTAGAGATACTACATATCATATGAAGTGTTAATAACAACACAACATGCCTTCGTTGTCACTGGTGGAGAGTACTAGAGATACAATTATATGAAGAGAATAAAAACACAACATGCCTTCATTGTCACTAGTGGACGGTACTAGAGATACTACATATCATATGAAGAGTTAATAAAAACACAACATGCCTTCGTTGTCACTAGTGGGGAGTACTAGAGATACAACATATCATATGAAGAGTTAATAACAACACAACATGCGAAGTTGTCACTAGTGGAGAGCACTAGAGATACAACCATATTATAGGAAGAGTTAACAAAAACACAACATGCCTTCGTTGTCACTAGTTGAGAGCACTAGAGATACAACCATATTATAGGAAGAGTTAATAAAAACACAACATGCCTTCGTTGTCACTGGTGGAGAGTACTAGAGATACAATTATAGGAACAGTTAATAAAAACACAACATGCCTTCATTGTCACTAGTGGAGAGTACTAGAGACAAAACCACACGAAGAGTTAATAAAAGCCCAACATGCCTTCATTGTCACTAGTGGAGAGTACTAGAGATACAACCATATCATATGAAGAGTTAATAACAACACAACATGCCTTTGTTGTCACTGGTGGAGAGTACTAGAGATACAATTATAGGAACAGTTAATAAAAACACAACATGCCTTCATTGTCACTAGTGGAGAGTACTAGAGACAAAACCACACGAAGAGTTAATAAAAGCCCAACATGCCTTCATTGTCACTAGTGGAGAGTACTAGAGATACAACCATATCATATGAAGAGTTAATAACAACACAACATGCCTTCGTTGTCACTAGTGGAGAGCACTAGAGATACAGTTAATAAAAACACAATATGCCTTCGTTGTCACTTGTGGAGAGCACTAGAGATACAGTTAATAACAACACAACATGCCTTTGTAGTCACTAGTGGAGAGTACTAGAGATACAGTTAATAAAAGCCCAACATGCCTTCTTTGTCACTAGTGGAGAGTACTAGAGATACAGTTAATAACAACATAACATGCCTTCGTTATCACTAGTGGAGAGCACTAGAGGTACAGTTAATAACAACACAACATGCCTTCGTTGTCACTAGTGGAGAGCACTAGAGATACAGTTAATAACAACACAACATGCCTTCGTTGTCACTAGTGGAGAGCACTAGAGATACAGTTAATAACAACACAACATGCCTTCGTTGTCACTAGTGGAGAGCACTAGAGATACAGTTAATAACAACACAACATGCCTTCGTTGTCACTAGTGGAGAGCACTAGAGATACAACCATATTATAGGAAGAGTTAACAAAAACACAACATGCCTTCGTTGTCACTAGTGGAGAGCACTAGAGATACAACCATATTATAGGAAGAGTTAATAAAAACACAACATGATTTCATTGTCACTAGTGGAGAGTACTAGAGATACAACCATATCATATGAAGAGTTAATAACAACACAACATGCCTTCATTGTCACTGGTGGAGAGTACTAGAGATACAATTATAGGAACAGTTAATAAAAGCCCAACATGCCTTCGTTGTCACTAGTGGAGAGCACTAGAGATAGAACCATATTATAGGAAGAGTTAATAAAAACATAACATGCCTTCGTTGTCACTAGTGGAGAGCACTAGAGATAGAACCATATTATAGGAAGAGTTAATAAAAACATAACATGCCTTCATTGTCACTAGTGGAGAGCACTAGAGATAGAACCATATTATAGGAAGAGTTAATAAAAACACAATATGCCTTCGTTGTCACTAGTGGAGAGCACTAAGAGATACAGTTAATAACAACACAACGTGCCTTCATTGTCACTAGTGCAGAGCACTAGAGATACAGTTAATAACAATATAACATGCCTTCGTTGTCACTAGTGGAGAGCACTAGAGATACAGTTAATAACAACATAACATGCCTTCACTGTCACTAGTGGAGAGTACTAGAGATACAACTATATGAAGAGTTAATAACAACACAACATGCCTTCGTTGTCACTCGTGGACAGCACTAGAGACACGACAGCCCAGCCGTGATCCACCATCTCCTTGTTGTCTGAAAAGTCATCCTCCACACTCAGCTGACAGATCTTCTGAGTAAGGGAGACAACTCTGCCGGTGAGGCTGGAGCTCTTAAACCAGTGCTGAACACATGGCAGGTACTGTCGTTTGACCAGAGCTTTCTCAATCAAATAACATAGATGAAGAGGACTAGTTAAAATCTGGAAATAGAAAGAAAAAATAATTAATTAATTACTCATGAATACAGTTAATTCATGTCACAATATTTAACATCTGATTTATTAATTGTTTTGGGGAGTTTTAACAAGAAACTGTCATTTGTACAATTCAGATTGATTAATTATTTCCAAGTGTACAGTGATCATTTGAAGAAAACTAAGGGCAGAATTTACAAAGTTCATTTTTCTTAAACGCAAGCGTTTAAGCATTGTAAATAAATGCAATTACATATGTGTAAGACACAAGAACACTTATCCCGACTTTTAATATTTACATTTCCCCCCTCTTTTCTGATGAACTAGTTAGTGACTGTCCGAACATCCTAACATCCAATCATAAGTTAAATCTTCCATTGGAAGTTTGAGAGGTCAGGTTATAGTTTGAAAAGAAAGTATTTTCACTCACATGACAGAGATCTGCTAATACCGCCGTACTCTCGGAATCCTTCACATGGGTAATGCAGATAAACACGATGGACAGAAGATGACTAACACAGCTAGAATTGGATTTCAGCTGATCCTCTTGCAGCCACGGAACTATCAGAATCTTCACAAATGTCAAAAACACATCGCCACTCGTAGAAATGTCACAGACTTCAAGCAGTTTCACCACCGTGGCTTCATCGAAAGATATTCCAACCAGCTCAGAAAATAATTTCACAAATGATACGTGTTTGAGTTTGTATGCCTTTTGGAATGTTTCGCTAGTGACATCTTGGAGGAATGCACGAGAGAAAGTTGAAAGCTCTGATACATTTGTGGCACACGAAACGTTAGAATCGTTATCATCCTTAGTCACTTCAGAGGAAAATTTCACCTCAGCAACAAATCTGACCTTTTCAGCTTTAGCTTTTGTAGTCTGCATATTTTTGAGTCCTTGAAACAGCAGAGGTAATCTTTCTAAGAGGGGACTAGCTACAGAGTTCTCTCGAGTGTCAGAAAAGTTTTCTTCAACACACTGTAATAGCTCCTTCCAAAAGAGATCTACCACGTACACACTGGACTCTGATTTTTCAAGACTCTGGAGGAAGGTGCCCATCACAGAATACAGTGGTGACTTTGATAAAGCTGGCCTAGTCTCAATCAAAGATGATTCCACTACAGGCAAAAACTAAAAGAATTAAAAAAAAAACCACCAAAAAATCAGTGATGACACAGCGAAAAATACTTATTAATGAAACATAAAAATAGGTATGGCAAAATTAAGATTAAATTAAGACTGCAGAATATTTAAAATAAGCTTACTACTGTAAACTGTGATATGTTTTTTCTGCAAATACACAACTTAGTGCATGTTTACAATTCATGAATGTTTGCAAACAACCATTGGTATCTACAATAAAAACAATACATACATTGGCATGCATATAAATTTTATCACCTGATGGGTAAACATTTTATATTCATGCATTTTCCCCCCAGTTTACTGTATTCTCATTGCTTATAATTACAGAATATTGTTTTTTCTAATGACATAAATAATAACCAGTATGGATGACAAATTTGGACATAATACATATATTACAGGTAGTTTGTTTGCCTTGGAGTTTGATACCCACAATTGTTCTTCGACTACTGCCTACTCTCGGTGGCCGCTTTCGTGGTCATCTTGTGTTTAGATGATGTAATCACCCAGTTATAAATTAATTCCCTTGGTCATAAAATTCAATTGCTAAGATCAAAATCTTTTCCCAGTGGATGTAAAATGTGATCATTTCAATTTCCTAGTTCTGGCCGATACTGGTATGGCTATCTTGGACTTAAATGATGTTGTGATGCCATAAGTAGTCGGGGCTAGTTCAAAATGAATTCCATGACCTCTAAAACACCATAATAGATATCAGCTGATTTGTATAGGTGATAAAATATCCGACATATTGTCAGTTGTGGGTTTTGGCAGTCATCTTGAATATTTCAAAATGCTCACGGATCCAAAGTATCAATTGTGGGTACCAAACTGCTAGGTTCAGCAAAAAAAAAGGGTTTGGCTAACAGACTACGGTAAAATTCTGGGAACATTATTAGCTCTAAAAATATCCACCACTAATACAATGCTGTCCGGTGTATTGGTGCACCTAAGCATTCAAGGACCATTTTCTATGTGAACACTGTGAAATACTTAATAAAATGTGTCTCTCACCAATGAAGCAGTGCATAATCTGAAATACACTACAAATTGTTTTACGTCTGTAGTAAATAACCATTTTAAAATGGTGCATAAATATAGGCACCCCCTTGTATCCAAAACGATTTGCATGTCCGGTTATTCAGCGCAGTAGATTTGGATTGTTGACCCCACTATTTATAGACCGCCCATGACCTCACTTTTAGCCCATAAATGCTACACTATTGACCCAGAATTATTTTAGTACATTTTTGTTTTGTCTTATTAAAAATATTACTATGAAAATGAACGATCACACATGACCCATCTCATGATCAGTTTGGAATCGTTTTCTTGAGTGGCACAGTACTGCAGATGCATACATGTTCATTGTCATGCATGGCTAAGATGCCTACATGAATTTTATTTTTCTCGGGTAGATTGTGCACACACGTGGATCTTATTTTGCTTTTATTTTTTATAACGATGTACAATTGTGAACTGGAATGACTGTCAATTAAGATGTAAAACTTTCGTTTTGTTTGCATTTGTCTGTGTTTTCCTTTTCAGTTTAAATAAAAATAACCGAACGAAAATAATTACATCCGTTTACTATAATTAAAAAAATGCAGGAAAGGTGTTTTTAGACTGGTTTTAACATTCTTAATATCAATAAGGCTGACCTACTTCGTGTTTATATACACAACATGACAACTTCCAAAGCAAAATACAAAAGTGTGCCGAATCACCGGACGTGCCGATACACCGGACACTGTTGTATTTGAGTTTTTAATTCAACAGTGTTTGTAAAACTAATACCACTTACATGATCGAGCACAATAATTCTTAATAATATTTCCTGGCCACCCGATGCTGTTATTTGTTTGCAGATAAACTGGCAACACTCAACAAATGCTTTGATCATGGATGAACATTCGCTGGGACTTTGTAGTAAACTGTCTTTACTCAATCTAGAAAAGTTGAAAGTTATCTATTAAAAGTTTTTTACAAAACAAATAAATAAATAATATAATTATATAAATAAATATGTACACTAAAATACTCTTATAACGAACCGGAATGGACCCTAATAGTTCGTTATAACAGTAGTTCGTTGTACACATTTATTTAAGTTGGTTAGTAATGTATAGGGAGATAAAACGAGATTTTACGATCAGTTCGTTCTATGCAGTAGTTCATTCTGAGCAGGTTCTTTATAAGTGTACTTTACAGTACATTAAGTAACAAATAAAAACAATATTTTAACTATTGCCTAAAGTACAAACATAAAATTAAAATCATGGATTTATAGCAGGATGTAACTAAATACAACAAAAAATATATTAATTTAAAACGTAATGGTTAAACATGTATTAAATACATTAGAGAGGTAAAATGCAGCAACACCTACCCATTCCTGAAACAAACAAAGAATTCCGAATAAAACTTCTCTGGCTCCCCATAGCAAGCTGAAGATATTTTGCTGAGCAATGGTAGAATACTGGGTCCAATGATTGAAGCATTTCCAAAACAACCAGTTTCAAGAACATTTCGTAGTTTGGGCCAGAAGGATTTCGGCCAGCTGACATGACTCCAACAGTCCTGAATATTATTATCATGAAATAGAGAATTATTTGTTTATTTTTGATGTGGAAAAGAAAGGAATGACATGTTTAAGTTTTAATGAGCATGAGAAGTTAACCTTCTACAGTTGACACACATAAGTAATGGTAGATTAGAATGTTTTTTATGCATTTTTATCAGAAACAGAACAACACATATACCACAGCTTTTGATGAACCAACAGTGGATAGAACAGGATTTAAAAATGATAATCAATCAAACTGATATAGTGTGAGCCAATCTAACTTGTTGGGGACAGCTTCCATATAGCTAAACATCACATTACATTGTAAAAAACATGTTCAGGGTGGAATATATATATATATATACACACACACACATATACATGTATATATACATATATATATATATATATAGGAACATCATCATAATTATGGTGAAACTACATGTAGCTAAAAATATCCAAGGTAACGATAATATTTGTTTTGGTTTCTTCCATATAAAAAATTACTATAAATTACCACCTCTTTTTCAAATAAATCCTACATTATTTCTCAAGTATCGTAAAGAATTAAGTTAACCTGTTTTCAACACACTTCAAATGTGTAAAATCAAATTACATTAATATAAATTTCCACCTCTTTTTCAAAAACTTCTAAAATATTTGTCATGTACATGTATATTAATAAATAAATAAAATCAGTTTCAACACACCTCAGATATGAGGAATCACAAAACATATTCATCTATCACTTCTTTTTAAGTAAGCGTAACATATTATTCATTTATGTTTGAGGATTAAATGAAATCCTCTTCAACACACCTCAATGTAGTTGACAACAGAGAGTATGGCCTCCCACAAAGATGAAATAATGACCGGATCGGTGATGTCTAAACTGTTTAGAACGAAGGGAGCAATCTTGGTGACGTATTCTTTAGCTACATCTGGGCATGTCTGACAAAGACTGGCACAGAATGAAAACATTCCACTCTTAATCTGTAATAAAAAAACACACAGCATTGAATAGTATACAAAATAAAACACATTATACACAAGATATGATTGTGTAGTACACAGCAAATAGGTTTTCAAAGTATTGTTAAACAGAATACGTAATTAATAATACTTGCCTTGACATGCAGAAACCAAATATCATCCATACATATTACATTTTAAGAAATATATTCTTACTTATTACAAACATGTTGGTCTTGAAATATTGTACCCCAAATATCAGCATTATATCATGTTATCTTTTTTTAATTAATAAATAAATTAAAAAAATTATTGTTATCTTTCTATCATAAATCTTAACACTCCAACTAAGAAAATGTTTGTGTCAGGTTGCTTTATTTAAATTCTAAATTAGTAACAACTTCAACTTCATCGTTTAAGTCGCTAATGTTAGGTTTTTTTTATCATTTTTTAAACTGTATGTCACATATTTCTTATAACAACTTTTTGTTGACAAAATATACAAATTTAAAAGTGACAAGGGGAACTAAACCATATAATAAAAACAAATACAAACGATAAAATCCAGTTGACCAGCAATCTAGCTAATAACACAATTTAATAAAAAATATATGTAGCTATACTATTAGTACAGATAAATTGAAATCACAAATGCCAAAGACAAACTTGATACGTACATTACTAATGCTTGATTTGGAAAATTTCCACAATTTCCCATCATTCAAAAGTCCTCTCAGATGACCTTTAATTGAACCCAGCTCATCTGCTTGAAGAGAGGTTAAAAGCTGGCACAGTGCCAACAATGAGGATGCCATAACTCTGTTATACTTCTGCTCCATGTCCTCTTTGGAATTATTTCTGTAAAAAATAATAATGTATAGTTGCGAGTGCGAGTACGAATAATTTTAACATGCTCATACACCACTAGAGTTTCGAGCATGTCCGTCCCGGGGCCTGTCTCTGGATAGCCAGTGACTTGCTCCGGGACAGAACAAAATTAAGGGGATAATTTAGAAATTTACATCCAAAAATTAAATAGTGGGCCTTTAAAATTTTGATGCACATCTCTAATTAATATAATTAATAAAGAAAATTCTACTCATTAAATTTGGTCACTAGATTAGATCAGGCGGTCAAAAATAAATTAAATAGATAGATATAACACGCCTGATTTGGGATGGGGGTTGAAAATGGACAGAATTTTGAAAATAGCAATTAGTAAAAGAAATTAGTAGGATTAAAATTAGAAAGAAAAAGGTTAGAAGCCAAAAATAATTGAATTGACTGCTCGGCTGAATATTTATATAATTTGGAGCATTTTAGAAGGACAGTCCAATAATAAATAAGAGAAAGAAGAGAGGATCGGACTATTTAATAATATTTTTTAAAAAAGAATTAATTTTGACATAAAATTTTGAACGAAGGTCTAAAAGTTTAAAGTCCGATCTTATGGTCCAGGCCAGGGGGGGGGGGGGGGGGGGGGGGGTAAATGGGGGCGCAAGTTTGAGGTGGGCGGAATTTGGAATACGAATTTAGTAGTTAGGTCAAAGACCAAAGACCAAAATATAAAATTAGATTGCTCGACCGAAAAGGTAATAAGGTGATTTGAGCAATGTAGACAGGCTGCCAAAATAAACTGCGTCGGACTGTTTACCCAAAAAAAAAAAAAAAAAAAAAAATTAAATTAAATTAAAATAAAATAAAATAAAATTTTGAACTGCGGCCAAATTTTTTTAAGTCGAACAAAGCCCTAAAAAAGTACATGTCCTAGGAGAGGTTCCGCAGCGGAACTCATGGTGAGTTGATGGGATGATCGGCTCGGAACTTCGGGAAGAAGTGCAGCAGGTCAATGTAGCACTCTCCCCGAAGTATTGCTGAGTAGTCTTCCGGAAGTATCAGCTTGATAATACGATGGACGATTGGATTATCCATATCTGATTTCAGCAAGCCTTGCCGGTACATCCCGTTCCGCTCCGACATCAGGTAGTAGGTGCGACTTCCCTCGACGTACTGGAACTGGTACCACGCTTGACCAGTTGGTGTTGGTCTCTAGCTCTTGGTGACGAAGGGGCCTGGCAGCTGAGAGGTCGCAGAGAACTCCCCCTTCACACATTCGCTGTACCTTCCAGGAAGCTTGTTGCATGCGATCTGCTAAGTCGTGGGCTGTGTGTCGGACAAGTCCTGGACCGACACCTTTCTCTTCTTGGCTTCACGCTCTGCAACCGCTGTCGCAACAACTCGTGAAGACGCCGGTGGATTAGTTGGTGCGGACGACACTTTTCCTGTTTCCATCGGCGTTGGTGCTGCAGGGGGAGGGGCCGCCACTGCCGGTTTAGCCGACAGCTTTGGCTCCCCCTTTGCCACTCCTGGCATCTGCTGCTTCCGAGTAGTGGGGGATGGCGACGCAGAAGGGGCCGCCGCCAGCAGTTGAACTGCCGGTTTTGGCTCCCCCTGAACTGCCCCTGCCGGTCTCGTCTTCTTCTGTGAAGCAGGAGGGACCGCCCCTGGCGGTTGAGCCGTCCGGTTTGGTCCCCCCTGAACTGCCGTGGGACGACGTCTCCTCCTACTTCACGATCTCTTCTGTTTATTGTCAGCATAATACAAGGTGACAATAGCCGTGCTCCCATTGTGTTCAACACGATACTTGGCCAAGCAGCCAAGCTCGTGCAGCACAGCCCCAAGGGTGGGGGGGGGGGGGGGGGGGGGGGGGGGGGGGGGAGAGAAACCTCAACGTTTGAAAAACACAACCGCGCTGTCTCGAGTAGGAATCTCCGTGTATAGTTGCAAGAATTATATTTTCCAATTGACCAAATATGTTTAAATGTTTTTATTTTAATGTTTAAAAGAATTAAAGCACTTTTGTTTTACTATTTTTAAACTTAAGCTTTAGACTACTGGATTAATTTTGGACAAAAACCACGTTGAGTGGGTACAAATTAATAATTTTACTCACATTTACTTAAATGTTTTATAAATGCCTAAAATAAAGTTCATATTTCAATCGGTAAGTATTATTTTTGTGTGTTTTTCTAATTTTTATGATATTTTAGATCAGTTAATGTTGATTAAAATGAGGCAAAAAATAGAAAAAGTTGTGTTTACTTACGGACATTTGTGGCCATTATTCTCAATAACAGTGGTTTTCTGACCAGAATTTGTTTTTTTTATACTATGATTCATATCCCAATATTTGGTGATTTTCGTTGTTGGTAAAACGATCAAATTTATTATCAAATTAGATGTCATAATCAGCTATCAATCCCTGAAAATGACCACGACATGCCGCCAATGTTGTCAAGTGAAAATACTTGCCGAAAACCACTTTTTTAAAACTCAAAATTCCAAGATATTGTCCATTGAAAAACTAAAATCTAAAGCAGCCGTAGTGTCACTAACTGTTTCCTATTCTATTATTTTATTTCCGGTGAGTGTTGTGTGCAAAATGGTGGGAAATATGAATTGGGGAATGTACTGTATATCGTGTACAGGATGTCGACTGGTGTGATGTCGGGCAAGATATCTCGCTGCAGTAGTCAGAAGGTTAATGTGCAAAATCCCACTTTTTATAATTAAAATATTTCTGAAAATTATTTCAAACAATGAAAATATTATTTTGTAAACTCAAGAAATTATTTGGCATCAAAAATTATAATCAATTTTCCTTTCAAGACAACATTACTGCAAAACACTAACCAATTTTCATTTGTAATTTTTATGATATTTTAGATCAGTTAATGTTGATTAAAATGAGGCAAAAAATAGAAAAAGTTGTGTTTACTTACGGACATTTGTGGCCATTATTCTCAATAACAGTGGTTTTCTGACCAGAATTTGTTTTTTTTATACTATGATTCATATCCCAATATTTGGTGATTTTCGTTGTTGGTAAAACGATCAAATTTATTATCAAATTAGATGTCATAATCAGCTATCAATCCCTGAAAATGACCACGACATGCCGCCATTGTTGTCAAGTGAAAATACTTGCCGAAAACCACTTTTTTAAAACTCAAAATTCCAAGATATTGTCCATTGAAAAACTAAAATCTAAAGCAGCCGTAGTGTCACTAACTGTTTCCTATTCTATTATTTTATTTCCGGTGAGTGTTGTGTGCAAAATGGTGGGAAATATGAATTGGGGAATGTACTGTATATCGTGTACAGGATGTCGACTGGTGTGATGTCGGGCAAGATATCTCGCTGCAGTAGTCAGAAGGTTAATGTGCAAAATCCCACTTTTTATAATTAAAATATTTCTGAAAATTATTTCAAACAATGAAAATATTATTTTGTAAACTCAAGAAATTATTTGGCATCAAAAATTATAATCAATTTTCCTTTCAAGACAACATTACTGCAAAACACTAACCAATTTTCATTTGTAGTAGAGTAACAAATGAAATAATTCTTACTTACTTGGGATCACTAAGTGTGCCTGGTGCCTGGTTTAGAAGGTTATCAATCAGATACTGTAAAACAAAAACAAGGAAATTTATTTAAGACCAGCAACTAACCATCATTAAGAGACACCACTAAAATGTCAGTCAAACTAACATAAAAAACATTAAAATAAAGGAACTCATATTTTTAGTTCAGAATTGGTATTGTTTAACAAATGCACAATTGTTTACACAATTACAATAAAAGGATTGTAATGACACATCATTGTATGATTTTATCAGCAATTATAAGATGTCAACAACAGATTTCATGACACCTAGTTTTAACATTTAGAGAAGAAACCCACTGCCATATAACACTACTATTTCCAACTAACGGGGGACGAGATGTAGCCCAGTGGTAAAGCGCTCGCTTGATGTGCAGTCAGTTTGTGATTGATTTCCATCAGTGAACGGCTATTTCTCGTTCCAGCCAGTGCACCACGACTGGTATATCAAAGGCCGGGGTATGTGCTATCCTGTCTGTGGTATGGTGCATATAAAAGAACCCTTGCTGCTAATTAAAAAGAGTAGCCCATGAAGTGGCGACAGCGGATTTCCTCTCTCAATATCTGTGTGGTCCTTAACTATATGTCTGATGCCATATAACTGCAAATAAAATGTGCTGAGTGCATCGCTAAATAAAACATTTCCTTCTTCTTCCTTCCAACTAACAGAAAGGTATCTTTTATAAACACTTTTCCAGAGGCCTAAAATCGTAGCAATGGTATACACTGGAAGTAACATAATAGGACTTGAGGGGAAAGAAGATTAACACTAAGACTAGTATGATATACCACCAAACTACATTGTGATCTGAAGCTAGGACAATAATACATACCTCTGCTATCTCCAGTTTACAATAATTGATTGCAGGTTGTTGCCTGGCAGGTGGAAACGCAGACTGAAAAGCCTGTTTTGCTGCTGAGGAAACAGTTGGGTATGTGTCACATTGACTTAGCAGCCAACTTCCCATGATGCTCTTGACATACGGAGCTAAATTCCGTCTCACTTTGGACACAAGAGTATTCATGGCTTGCTGAGCGGTCTCCCTTACCCGATAATCTATATCCTGAAATAAGATGAAACAAGAAAAATAATTTGGCTGAAATCCAAAACGAAAATAATTATATATTAAAATGAGAGAACATTTTAACTGAAATACATCAATTTTATAACTTAACAAAAATAATGTAAGCGTGAAAATCACAAGAATTCCACGAAATTAAATGTTTCACCCAACATAAATCTTTTCGGTACACTGTGCAAATATAAACCACGTTTCATTGACATAAGACTTAGCATTCATTTGAGTCATGTCAGCACTTTGACTTGCCCGAACTTTATTTAAAAAAAGAAAAGAAAAGTAAATGTATTTGGCATAGGAGATCAATTTCAATGGGCATGCCCATCTTGAATTATTATCAAAAGTAACTTTTTGGTTATCTTAAAAACATTACATTTTGGACATTCTGAAAGAATATGCTGTAACGAATGCGCAAAATTTTGGTCGGCAGGCGGTAAACTCATGATACGGTTTTCACTTGCCCAATGTTGTTTTCACTCGCATGTGGCGACCAGGTGACTGTAAACTGCACAATCTGACTGAGAGTTTGTGAGAAACTAATCTAAACACGAAACTTAACACAAAAGTTGAAGCTGTTGCCAATACCACCATTGGAAAAAGTAATACCTACATATCGCCTTTTTACTTTCAAGAAGCAAGACAAAAACTGCCTGTATTATTAGGTATATAGTTATGAATTCATAATATAATATATACTGTGCCAAATAAGTTTAGCAATTACGTACAAGATATGAAATACAGACAACCTGATTGGATGTTGAATTTATTTGTACACATTATTTCATTGATACAGCATTTCTGAATGTAGCCAGCAGTAACACGTTGTCACGGTGTCAACGTCGTCACTTTAATGTCAACTGATGAAACGGAGGGGTACATCTACCAAAATGTTGAGAGAGGCTCAATAATGTGTGTGTGCACCAGTGGCATTGATGACAGCAGTACATCGTCGTCTCATGCTTCTAATGAGACCATTAATCTCAGGAACAGTAATTGCATTCCATTCCCGGTTCAGAGCAATTTGTAGGTCATGGACATTAAGGATATGAGGATGGTTTTCGCGTACCCTACGGCCCAGTAGGTCCCATGCATACTCAATTGGGGACAAGTCAGGGGACTTTGGTGGCCAGTTCAACACTTGGATGTGGTTCCACTCAAGAAGATTAGTGGTTAGCCTAGCGGTATGTGGTCTAGCGTTGTCATGTTGAAACAGAAAGCCAGGATACTGCTGCAGGAATGGAATGACCACTGGTGTAATGATCCCGTCGCAGTAACGTTGAGCAGTCATGTTTCCGTGAATGAAAACGAGATCCGTTTTATCTCCACCATGAATGCCGGCCCAGACCATGACGCTGCCACCGCCATATCGGTCATGCTGAATGACGTTGTCTGCATCATATCGTTCTCCCCGTCGCCTCCATACACGATGCCTACCATCCGCAAACTTAACACAAAACCTGGATTCGTCTGTGAATAATGTCTGATCCCATTGTCTGCGTTGCCAGCGTTGGTGTATTCTGGCCCATCTCAGACGTTCCTGAATGTGACGCGCTGTCAGGGGAGCAGCAACAACAGGGCGAAGTGCTTGTAATCCAGCAGCATGGAGACGGTTACGGACAGTTTGAGCATGAATTCTAGTGCCTGTGGTTTGCTGCAAAGTACGGGCTAAACGAGGAGCACTTTCGAACCTGTGACGTCAAGATGACGTCACTAAATACCTATCTTCCCTTGGAGTAGTTAATCGTGGTCTACCAGAACGTGGTCGATCTCGCACTTGCCCAGTTTGGTGTATGCGTTGTCGGAGTCGTGATACGGTACTGTCATGAACACGAAAGTACTGAGCGACGTCGTGTACGCGTTGGCCGGCGTTAAGCCGTCCCATTGCTTCATGATGTTGATTTTCCATTAAGCCTGGACGGCGACCCATTATAACAGGATAAATTCTTCCTTTTGTTTTTGGATAATGTTGGTTCAGTGCATCAAAATGTGATTTCAATACATCCGTACACATAGCGGCGTGCAATATGACAAATGGTGTCCTTTTCATTACCCAAAGCGACAGGGCATATGCAACTAACATATTACCAAGTTTTATCACTTTATTTTAATTTATTTGGAAGCAACAGTCATTTACAAAAACTTGCTACACTTTTTTGGTTAAGTATATATATACTTTATAAGTCAATCATTTGTCATGCTTTATTACTATCTAATGATGAAACATTTTGGCTTTTCTTTCTCCTTTCACTATAAAAACTTCAGTGAATAATTTTGCCCACCATTACAAGAAGGAATAACATTGTTTATTGTCTGGTTACCATAGTTACATTCTACACTGAAACTTACAATGGCCATTTTGTTGTAAATCCGAGGCCAGAAAGGTAAAACAGCTTTCAGACAGTCCTCGTCCTTCTCCTGACACAAACCAATAAACTCCTGGAGAGCCTGAGTGTTAAAATGGAAACAGAATGTAAAAACATGTATTCACAAACTGCCTTTCAAAATATCTATATTTAAGAAATGAAGTTTAAAAATATTTGCTTTACTGCAGAACCATTTGAAAGCAGTTTTACCACATTAGAGATTTCTTAATTTACCATGAAATTTGCTTTTATAAATACAAATTTGGGGCTGTTACATGTACATGTATCAATCAATCAATGTATCTTTTGTAAATGTAATATATACTAGTTAGTATTAACTGTGTCACAATGTATTACACATTATTACTATATTATGTCCAACCATATAATCAATATGCAATGCTACATGCAAATAGTTTTCACTGAAAAAAACATAAAAGAAACAACCTTGAGTAAATGTACATAAAATAAAATCATGTCCAAACATTTAACATGCATGTTTGCATTAATAGCTCATTTAATAGCATGGTATATGGTGTGTGTGTGTGTATGTGTGTATGTGTGTGTGTGTGTATATATATATATATATATATATATATATATATATATACACACACACACACACACACACACCATATACCATGTTATTAAATGAGCTATTATATATATATATATATATATACATACACATACACATACACATACACATACACACCATATACCATATATATATACACCATATACCATGCTATTAAATGAGCTATTAATGCAAACATATATATATATATATATATATATATATATATATAAATATATATATATATATATATATATATATATTTATAAAAATATTAACTGAGTCTACAGTATTTGTCTCTCTGCCAAGACATATATATATATCAAATTTGACAGTTTTGTTAAATATTTTACTTTATAAAACCAAAGCAATGATTTTCTTTTAATAAATACTGTAGTTAGATATTTTTAAATGTTTATAAACCTAAAATCATGAGAATAAAAGAAAACCTTTATTTTTGTTATGCTGTCTCGTTTTGAAAGTTTCCTCAGAACCATTCTGAAGTCCGAGTCAAGTGAGTTGTCGGTGTCATCAAACGACTGACTTGCTGGCACAAACGCCGGACTGCCGAAGCCGAGGAAACCGATAGGAGCAGTCCCAGCAGCCGACAATAACTCCGCCGCTTGACTGCTGCTGGATGGCTGTAATATAATATAAAACAATATTTTAATACTTATAAATCTCATTTTGTCTTCTGTGCTATATTTCTTAAAAAAGCACCAACAAAAGCACCCTTGTGGAGGAAATTTTACAGAGAACAGTCAAAATGTCTAATTTTTCAAAAGGAAAACATAGCGATACTGGATTATGAAATATAAACATTATGTTGGTTTTATGGAACAAATTATTTTAAAAGGTATTGTATATCATGGGGGAACCAGTTTAGGTGAGGTTAAGCATTTGATTCTAAATCATATCAATATTTATACACAGACAGTTGTTATTCAAATATCTATTTCTACGCTTCAAATGAGCACTAAACTGGCCGCTATGTAGCAAAGATCACCACATGTGCGTCAAAAACTGTAGCATGCATCAGCAGTAAATATTGTTAACTACGTCACCTGTTTCGGTGAGTGAAACATTTAGTGGTATAGCTTACAGCCAAAACTTTCAAACACAAAACTTGTCAGTGTTACATCAAAACATGTACCGGTATGTTGTTAAACAAAACATGTACTTATACTAATTTATAAAAAATATTTTAGATATTTTAAGACAAATTACAAAATGAAGTCCTCGAGAACCAATGTTAACAGACAACATTTTAGGAACACAAATATAACAATTCTGATGTCTTGCAATTGTGTTAAAAGTTGAACAAATGAATAGTTATAATGGTAAAATTGTTTGGTTAAAAAATATAAGCTGCATTCTGAGTTTTAATAAATATACAAACAGATATTCAGAAATATATTTATGTTAAAACATATAAGGACCATATATTTGTGGTAAGTATCTGTAAAGAGAGTTTTGCCAGCAGACGCCGTGACAATCATGTGACTTCAATAACAAAATAGCAGTACAGTTGAGAACAGACAAAAATAGGTTTAAAAAGTAATATTTCTTTCAAATAACAGTCTTCGAAAATCATAGAAAAGGGGTATTAAGAAATGTACCATGTTTATGACTGGGTAAAGTTTGATCTTGTTTTCTTTGCTCGTTTTAACCTTATTTTTACGAACATTTCTGTGAATGTGACAGACATTTGTTTACTTTCCCCATGCAAAAGTCAACAACGTCATAAATTTTCAAATGTACATACTGTTGAGTACAAATGACAAAACCACAGAAACAGGACCCTCACCGAAACAGGGCCACAGACGATATTACAATCACTAACCCTAACCTTAAACTAATTCTAACACAAAAAAGTAAAATTTGTTTTATTAACGATGCCACTAGAGCACATTGATTTTTTATCTTATCATTGGCTACTGGACGTCAAACATATGGTCATTCCAGTGTTTCCCCCAGGATTTTTGTTCAGAGGGTCGGCAAAATAGTTTGACGTCAACTGAGCGAAAATGCTAGGGGAGTTCGGAGGCATGCTCCCCAGTAATATTTTTTTTTTTAATTTCCAGTTGTTTTTAGATGCATTATGGAATACATGAGGGTGTTATGTACACTTAAATAGAAGGAGATATTTTAAGATAGATTTTAATAATAATGTTTATTATTATTAAATATTTGCATAATGTCAAACAATAATTTGAAAAAGAAGTATAAAAGTATTAGACTAAGCACAAACAGATAATACATATTACTGAAATACTGATTGTAATATGTATTATCTGTTATCTATCTATTTATGTAAAAGTAAAACCCAGGTCTTCTAGAATTTAAAAAAATCCACTAACCATGGGATTGGTGCTTCTAAAAATTAATTATCCATGATTAAATATTTATTAGCCCTACTTCTGTATGTGTATCAGGGGTTCTAGAATTTAAAACAAATGACTTCCCATACTGACCAGTGGATAAAAAAAATTAAAATATGAAAATTTACTGGTCATAATAAAAAATTCACCTGCTAAATTGTAATCACTCAGTGACTGATCAAATAAAAGAAAGTAAATATTTTTTTTTATATATGTAGGTACATTTTTAAACGTGTTAATTCATCATATAATGCACTTAAAAATAATTTCTTTCAAATCTTGCAAATTTAATTATGTAATGTTTAAATATAATTTAAAAAACAACACCACCACAAAAACAGACCAAAAAAACCCAAAAACATTTGGAAGTTCGTAAAACAATATGGTTATGTGCAACCTTTAAAGTTACATTATCTGGTTACCATATTATAACATCATGTACAAATGTGAAATACAAGCTCAAATGCACTTTTAAAAAAGTTGTGTGTGTTCGCTATGAACAGATATCGTCAAACGTATACGCTTGATTCGTCGCCTGTGCCGCCATAGCTTGGAAAAGCACAAACGACAGCCTGTTGTCAGTTTCAGTTAACACGTGCGTTTGCCGATTTCAAATTGTAGGGTTCGTCTCAAAAAATTAAAAGAGAAATCTTGCGCTGTAGTTAAAACCAGTTTGATCTTGACAACGTATTGTCAACAGTTGTACTTTCCTATTTCAGAATTGATATTTTATAAAGTGTTAATAGAACTTTCAAAGTTTAGTTTGTATACTAGTAACACATTAATCATGTATATATTTTCAAAATAAAATATAATAAAGTAGACAATGAACGTTTTCACTTCTTAATTTTACGTGTTAAAATCGACAAATTCAAATAAATATTATTTTGTTTGGAAAGGGTAAAGTTGGGAGGGGGGGGGGGTGTTTAACGACATCAAAGATAAAGCATATTGATTTAATAATCATCCGACCCCATACAACCGTAAATAAAATGTGTCGAGTGCGTCGTTAAATAAAACATATCCTATCCTTCCTTCCATCTGCTGTTGGATGTCTAACATTTGGTAATTTTGACATATAATCTTAGAGAGGAATTGGGTGCATGTACAGGGGGAGGGTATCGGAGGTCGAAACCCTTACTTCCCCAAGCTTAAAAAAAATTGAAATGTATTTTGGGGGGAGCATGGCCCCATATAAACTTCGCTTAACACAGTCTATAACCCCAACCCCGCTGAAATCCCTGCAGGTAGTACGATACCAAATAACTTCCGGCTGGGTCAAAGTTCGAGGTGCACCGAACTTTTGATAGAGAAGTGAACACCACAAGTCCTGTGATTGGTTATAAATGTGAGTGTGTTGGTTGTAAAAAATAATAGTTTCATCTGGGTAAAATAAATGTGCAATTTTATTTCATCTAGTACCAATGTGTCAAGTAGCCTTGTGCTTGAAACATGTATGGGGTACCTGTAAAAAAAAGTACTCAAATTTTGTGCGAAACTAGGGTAGTCATAGACGCTACCCGTTATCTCAGAAACGAGCAGCTTGACCCCCATTTTTTTCTGATTCACTTTAAGCGCAAGGGGTGGTAGTATTTATATCCGTGGCGTTTATGTCGGTTGATACGTTGCAGGTAGGAGTTTTAGCCGTATATGTTACTATTGTCGTCTATGGGATTTGATTTGGTAGTGTACACCCTGCACACGCGCCTTGGAAACCCGCTACATTTGTTTTAGCAAGGGATTGTTTATATGTACCATCCCACAGACAGGATATCACATACCATGGTCTTTTTGTATACCTGCCGATGGGGATCGATCCTAGACTGACCGAGCATTTCCAAAAAACACCTTTTTAGGTCTAAGTAATGAATAAAAATAACATATAGTCTTGAAAAATTTTACGTAAATCAAACACAGTACCCTCTTCCTCTACCCCTAGAGCGTTACGTAATTAGTAACACCCCCTTAAATGTAACATGTATGCCAACAGCTGGCCACTGTCCAAATTTCAAGGCAAATGGATATAAATATGTTTTGGAGATATGAGACGACCCCTCAATCAAGACAGTTAAATTTGTTCAAAAATTGCAAAATCTCACGTGATCTCTTGTTGGGGAATTCTATACTTGTGATAAGCCAATGAAAACTGAGATCGGTACGAGCCCGTCAAAAGTGTTCCACTTTCAAAATCATGGCTTTGTTTTTGACCTGGATAAGCCAGCGTAACAGCTGTTTGGGTACCAGTCACATTTTTGCCAAAATGACTGCAACATTTTGTTAACTTGGACTTTAATAAAATTATATCTGTAAGTATATTCATTCAGGGATGGGGCATAGATTACTGGTGACCATATATTCATTAGTGAACTGTTGCATGTGGAAGGAAATCATAAGTATTGACTTGTAGATCCGTTTTCCTTTTTACATATATACTGAACAAAAAAAGAAACTTCCGATTTGTACATATAGTATTTGTTGTGTTAAAGAATTCATTGTGTAATGAAATTATATAGGTAGTATTAGCCTTGAGCTGTATTATCAGGATTCATGAATTTTATCGATTATTTTTGCAGTTAATCGTCGACAATGTGAAATTCAATTTGCACATGCATGCATGGTTCGACATGTCCCGTGTAATATTCGGTCAATTTGTTTTACTTGTCTTACTGACACTGTTGTCAAGTGAACGAAAACGCTTCAAAATTTGTAAAAAAATTAACGTTTTTTACATTGTAGTATTTTTAGTATGCCAAGAATACCCAATAATTTACTCGAACGGGCGATTGGCATGCTTGATGCTGGCATGTCGACATGTTGGGAGTTCTAGACGAGCGATACGAAATCTTCGCGTAAGATTTCGAACGGCAGGAAGCACCAATGACTTGCCACGTCGTGGATGTCCACGTGTTACAACGCGTGGTCAAGATCGCTATATCATGAACACGCATTTGCCCAATCGATTCCAAACAGCCACTGCTACTGCTGCAAACGCACGTGGGCTTCATAATAACCGAATCAGTGGGCAAACTGTTCGTAATCGTCTGCGGGAGAACGGTTAACAAGCACGACGTCCTTACGTCGGATGCGTTTTAACGCAACGTCATCGTCTAAATCGGGCACGTGTACACACTCGTTGGATACGACGGCGCTGGAATACTGTTCTTTTTTCAGATGAATCCAGATTTCCTTTACAACGTGGTGATGGCAGAGTGCGCGTCTACCGTAGGAGAAATGAACGCTATGCTGACTGTTGTGTTCTTGAACGAGATCGTTTCGGGGGTGGGGGTTGTGTCATGATCTGGGCAGCCATTGCCCATGGTTATTGTTCACCACTAGTCGTCATTGATGGCAATTTAAATGCTCAACGTTACTGCGATGACATTCTCGCTCAAAATTTCTCCCAGTTTCTGTTAACCTATGGCCATGATTTTTGCATCAAACGATGCATCATGGAACACTCTTTAAATGCATATATAACAATTATTCCCCCGGTTTGTTTTCATCAAGTTATGTTGAAGCAAAGTTAGCGGAAGTTTCTTATTTT